>NW_028327175.1:186573750-186900396 GCF_987537825.1 Furipterus horrens
TAGCATTATATATTGCTATAAAATATCATCTAACTGTATTCACCTGTTTTGGGGCAAAATGATATTCAGTGATTTCTCCCCATCTCTCTATAGCTTAATTCTCCTTTCCAAGCTGTTTATTCTTGGATATCATTTCACGTCTCTATACCTTAATTCCTTCAGGTAAAATAATAGGGTTGGATTAGAGCGGTTTTTCCCAAAATGAGTTTTATAAAATGCACCATTAAAAAAACAGTGTTCTGTAGTCATATGTTTGGAAAATGGTGAGTTCTATGTTCCTTCTAAGAAATTTGGCTTTCACATCTAAACATTAGAGTTTCCAAGAAATATGACTGGGAAGAAACCTCTTTAATATTAACTCTTTCAGTTACTCTTTGACATTTTAACTATGGAATTCTTCATTTCTGAGTCATCACAAGTAATAAAAGGTCATCAGATGTGAAGATCCCCGGATTTATGTTGCAGATACTTGAAATTATATAATCTTTAAGGTTTCTCTTTTGTTTATGTGGATTAAAACTACAATGTTGTCAGAGAAGTTTTAGGGCAATGAAAATACCCTGTATAACATTATAATGATGGATACATGTGATTATACATTTTTTTTTTTTTACCAAACCCAAACAATGTACAATATCAAGAGTGAAATCTAATATAAACTATAGACTTTGGAAGGTATGATATATCAATGCAGGTTCACAAATTATAATAAGCATATCACTCTGGTGGGGGCTTTAGGATGGGAAAGGATATCCATGTGTAGGGGCAGAAGGTATATGGAAAATCTCTATACTTTTCTCTCAATTTTTCTGTGAACCCAGAAATGTACTAAAAACAATATAGTTGTTTTTTTAATTAAAAACTATGGTGGTGTTGCAATATGAAACTGCCCAATTATACAATAGGATTTATAAATTCTCACTATGAAGTCGCCACCTCTACCCACTTTTTCCTTATTTTAGGGAAAAAACAAGCTTAATAATGTGCATATAAGTTCTTTCCCTCTACCCACCCTCAGGGGTGTGTGTGTGTGTGTGTGTGTGTGTGTGTGTGTGTGTAAAACTTGCCTACATTTTAAGGTCAGGTAGCAGAGAAGAAAATGAGGTTGAAAACTAATTTCCTTAGATTGCAGCCTGTTATCATGGTACTCTGGGCAAATTAACCTCTCAGTGGGTTAGTTTTCTTATTTGGAAAAATGGGTTCAATAGTAGCTGCCCTGTCGTACTTATAAACTTGTTAAAAATAAAATGTTTAAAATTGGGCTTAAAATTAAATAGCTTCTTATTCTAGAGAAATGAAGGCAGAATAAAGAGCTGAGCATTAAGCTGTAAAATGATAAAAAATTCATATGAGAAGAACTGTCTTTTTTAAATTTCTGAACTCTAAGACATTAGGAGTCCTCTGAATTTCAAAAGAGATAACTTCAGGACGGAAATAAATGAAGTAATCGCACCCAGCTTGTTATTTTCAAGATCATCCAAGCAGTAACTAAACTAAAATTACTGGTGATAATATAGTTTAAACAAGGGATTGCAGGTGCATAAGAATGACATCACAATGATATATGTCAATATTTAAAGACATTTTTCGCTTCAGAAAGCTGAAGCTCAGAATATCAGGACTGAAAAATCTCCTTCTAAGTGATCTAATCTAGCCTGTCCCTTAATAGCCCCCACACAATCCAATACAGATTTTTGTCAAGAATGACAATGTAAGCATGGAAAGAAGGGGAAGGGACTAGACAAGGAATATATATGAATGACCCATGACCATGGACAACAGGGTGGGGAATGACTGTGAGACCAGGGGTGGGCTGGGCAGAGGATGGCAAAGGGGGAAAATTGGGACAATTGTAATAGAATAACAGTAAAATATTTAATTAAAAACCAAACAGAACAAAGCAAAACTGAAAACTGTTTTAAAGAAAGAATGATGATGGGTCTCTCTCTCTCCCTATAAAACTTCCCTTGTTTTCTCTTGAGGGAAAGCATCTGCTCCAGCCTGTCCCACTATGTCCTTTAATAAAGGAGAGTGTGGAAAACAGTGCACTCCGAATACACAATGACTAATTATATTCGGTTGGCCAATAAAGTCCACATGGCTTTTTCCATAAAGTAAAAGACACATTTTTCATTTTCATCAATAACTTTATTGATTTGGATATTTTGAGTATGTCAGTATCTCCTGCTATTGACTTCTAGTGGGTAGAGGCCAGGGGTGCTGTTAAATATCTTTCAATGCATAAGACAGCCCCACAGCAAAGATTTATTGGGCCAAAATGTCAATAGTACCAACAAACTTTGCAAACCATTTTTGACACATTCGATCAGTCACAGCACCTTCTCCATGCACTGCACAAATCCTTTTTGTGGTTCAGTTGTGTTTTATCTTTCTTTTTTTAAAAGACACATTTTTTTAAAAGATTTTCTTTACTTATTTTTAGAGAGAGGGGAAGACAGGGAGAAGTGAGGGGAGAAAGGGAGAGAAACATCAATGTGTGGTTGTCTCTTGCACTCCCCCAACTGGGGATCTGGCTTGCAACCCAGGCATGTGCCTTGACTAGAAATCAGACCATCAGTCCTTTGGTTCTCAGGCCAGCACTTAACCCACTGGACCACACTAGCCAGGGCTGTTTTTACCTTTCTTGAAGCAATAAAGCATAATATGCTGAAAATGTTGCATGTTTTCTTCCATTTTCAATATTAAAATGGCTGCACAAAAATTCACCAATTTTGGAACTTTTTTCTTTAAACGCACACTGAATGACAGCTGACACAATACACTATAATAAAACTGTTTCAAATTAAGTTAAAGACAACTAAGCACTGCTAGAGCCATTGCATGGAAAAAATGTAATGGATGTTTTGGTCAACCTAATATAATACTTATCACTGATCTGACTTCATGAGGAGAGGCATCGCACATTAAAAAAAAAAAAAAAAAAGGTACACACACCACAGTATAAAAATCACCCTTGTGCAGAACTTTAGGCTATCGTAGGAAGTATTTGAAATACCTAAGCTTGAATGGGGTCATTTGTCAAATCAATGAATTTCACTGCATCTTGGAAAGAAAAATGAAGAACCATATAAGAGCATTTAAACCCTGTGCTTGCAGAGTTGGTTTGGTCCCACACATTACTTTCCCCATCCTTCATCACACTCTGTGAGCCAGGCTTTGTGTATACTTTTGCTTCCAGCTGTATCTTCATTTCTGATGGCTTTCTCCACTATTAATTGCTGAAACTATGGTCTAAATTCCCTTGTGTATCTTCTGATTAGGCTGTATTGGGAGGATGAGGACTATATTACATTCTTCTCTTACTGATCTGTTAGCCCTTAGAAGACAGGGCAGGACAAGAAATAAACTCCGGAAATATTTATTGCATATGTGAAGAAATGGACATATAGGTAGGTAGATGAGTTATACTTTTATTTTTTAATTATTTAAACACTTTCAGAGGTAACTACTTATTAAACTTCACACTATCATTCATGTTCATATCATATTTACTAATTATCAATCAACCCCTAGATAATATACAGCATTATTGTTTATGTTTTTCCATCTCTTTAAAAAATATTGATTTAAGAGAGAGAGAGGGGGGGGGTTGTTGTTCCACTTACTTATGCATTTATTTCATTGATTCTTGTATGTGTCCTGACCAGGGACTGAGCCCACAACCTTGTTGTATTGGGATGATGCTCTAACCAACTGAACTACTTGGCCATGGCTGCTGTTTATGTTTTAAATATTATTATAGTTTTTTCCCTCTGCAGCTTAATTTTATGCATTTGAGATATTCTAATACATGTCTTTTAACTGCTCAATAGGTTTTACTGTATAAATATATCATATTTCACTTTATACATTTTTATATTGATAGAAATTTGGAGTTTTCCAACCCCCCCAGTTTTTTAAATTTCAACAAAATGATGTTATATACATTATTATACATGTCTTAGATTACACAAGTAAGCAGGTTTTCTCTAGGGAACAGCCCTACGAGTGAAATCATCAAACCATGGGATGTACACACATAATTAGCTTTACTAGGGATTACCAGGCACCTCTTCATAATGCTTATGCAACTTATACTTCTATGTATCCCCATTTTATAAAACTTTAATTTTTCTACACTAACTCTTAGCATTAGAGATCTTGAACATAGTCTTTGCTCCTAGGCTTGCTCAAGGATCTGTCCCAAAGCTCATGAGAAACTTTCTGTGTGTTTAAGACCAGAATTGGATCTGCTATTGTCTGAGTTCCAATTTCAATTCCTGACTCAAAATCACCACAGTGCTTAGTGTCTGGAGGCCAAAATATCTTTCCTTTTTATCCTGAACTGTCTGTAGACCTTTTATTGTAAACACAGTTTCCAACATAATTGAAGATTACCATTAATGACAAAGAAAGGCTTGCATTTATGTAAACTGATCTGTGTTAACAGACCTGATTCCGTCTCTGTTCCCTGCTTCTGGTCATTCTGTGTTCTAAGAGCTAAATATCCTGTTACACCCATTGCACCTGCAAGTTCATAGCACCACAGGGTGACAACCTGTTTGCTGAGGTTCTGAGGTTTTGGTAACTGCTGTTTCAACTTATTGTCTCTATATTCAACTCATTAAATATGATAATGCCTCAGAATCAACTTTAATTAAAAAAAAATTAGTCTGCAGTATTCAAGCCATCATATTTCAAAGGGAAGCTTACATTAGGTCCTCTTTTAATGAAGCATTTGCTACCGAGAAGAACCCATCCCATTTTGAGCTGTGATCAACTCTGGTATGTCTTTCTCTGCTAATAGTTATTTTTTTTTTCTTTTTTTTTTATGCCCTGGCTGGTTTGGCTCAGTGGATTGAGCGTCAGCCTGCGAGCTAAGTGTCGCTGGTTCGATCTTCCAGTCAGGGCACATCAGAGAAGGAAAACTCTGATTCCAAAAAACCTCCGCTGCCTTGCGGCATACCTCTTCAGGGGAAAGGCTAAGGGAGTAAACCCCGACAGAAAATCCGGAGCCGGAGTCCCTAAGGCGGTTTGACGTTGTAGTCAACACCGGCAACTCCTGCGGCGCACCTGAAGCCAAGCTGTATTGACTCCGTCTTTCCCTTGGATCCTTAAGCTGCGAAGAGAGGGGGGGTCTGCTGCATGGGCAACAGCAGACCCTCCATATTACCCTGCCCAGGCTCTGTAGCTTCAGCGTCATCGCAAGATGTCGATTCAACACGGGAGGAGACAGATACCATGTCACTCCCGAGTCGGACTGCACAGCCATTCTCGGCGGTGCAGATAGACTCTTAAGAAGCTACACCATCGTCTCTCGAGACGGACGGCTGCCGACGACGACGAGTTATTTTTTTTCACCTCAGAATCCTTGGAAAGTCATAATTTATCAAAATAGATGAGAATTTGGATGAGGTTTTATATTTTTGTTTTAGCTGTTTGCTTATTTTCTCTGCATTTATATCTGCTCTTTTTTTAATTGACAACGATTTTAGATATGTTTTTCTTGTTTATTTGCTTTAAAACAAGTGTTTTTACTGAACAAAACATACATACAGAGATATGAGCAAACTATGAGGGCACAGCTGAATGAATGTTCACCAAGGCAATGGAGCTCATGACCCCAAGCATAGATCAGGACACGGAACCCTACCCTCACCTTCGGGAGCCCTGGTTCCCGCTCTCAGGCCTCTCCAGCCTCCAAACTAATTGTTTATCAAGGTTTTAAATACACTCAATACAACAAATCAACCTCTTATCTATGATATCAGTAAATCCCAGAAAGAAGAAATAACTCATTCAAGATCACACAAGGGGCACAAGAATTAGCTGCTGCATACCACTTCCTTGTTCTCATGTAGCCTATAATCTAATGAGAGAAATAGGCAGGCCTAACAAGCTAGAGAAAAGTGTATTATTTTAGCAGCAACTCCAGGATTTCTCTTGGAGAGAGAAATTTGTTGAATAAAATTTAGATAAGGGCATAGGATCAAATGGTGAACTTCCCTCACCTCAGCCTATTTTCCTAAGTCCTGGCTGAGGTCCAGCTTCCACAGGGAGAAAGGTACTCTGGATAATAAAGCAGATTCATCTGAGCATTCCAGAACAGCTCCAGGGGCAGGAGGTGGATAGAAATCCGTGTGGGAGAGGTACATGTAGTCTTTGCCTAGGAGGCCATTTCCGGATACTCTCCCTCAAAAAGTCTTCAATAAACTACAATATAGTCTTAAATGCTTTTAATTATTATTGTCATTTTGCTGCTATTAAAGCTGAGCACTAGCATGAGTTTAAACATAGGGCCCAAGTAATACAGGCAGTTGGCAGCCGTCCGTCTCGAGAGACGATGGTGTAGCTTCTTAAGAGTCTATCTGCACTGCCGAGAATGGCTGTGCAGTCCGACTCGGGAGTGACACGGTATCTGTCTCCTCCCGTGTTGAATCGACATCTTACGATGACGCTGGAGTGTCCTCTCCAGTGAAGCTGAAGCTACAGAGCCTGGGCAGGGTGATATGGAGGGTCTGCTGTTGCCCATGCAGCAGACCCCCCCTCTCTTCGCAGCTGAAGGGTCCAAGGGAAAGACGGAGTCAATACAGCTTGGCTTCAGGTGCGCTGCAGGAGTTGCCGGTGTTGACTACAACGTCAAACCGCCTTAGGGACTCCGGCTCCGGATTTTCTGTCGGGGTTTACTCCCTTAGCCTTTCCCCTGAAGAGGTATGCCGCAAGGCAGCGGAGGTTTTTTGGAGTCAGGCAGTTATATCTCAACTTTAAGCCAAGGTTGTCCATGAGAATAAATGCAGATTTATAACCCCTCTCACCTCGCCTTTTTAAATGACAGCCAGACGGTGAAGGGTTGAACTTTCTTAGGCCATGTCATTGAGAGGTTCAAACCAATGCCACCAGGATTTTAAAAGGTGAAGAAGGCCCCGGCTCGTATAGTCGTTATACAAGCAAATCAGCAATTAATTGCAGAATAAATACCAGCACTACATGAGATGGCACAAAAAGCAGGGCATAATATAGTCTGAGGAATGGGAAGCTGGTAAGGTGGGTTGCTGAAGGGAGGTGAATTTTCCTGAGGAAGTGACATTTATACTGAGCTCTGAAGGATGAGTAGAAGCAAGCATGAATAAGATTTTGACATGCTTAGATTCTCATGCACGAAAGGCAGGAAGGTGATTCAGAAGAGAGAGAAAAGGTGTCATGGGTTGGAAAGAGAGAGAGAAAGCAAAGAAAAAAGAAAGCACTGTGAAAATAGTTTATACCCCAGGCCCCTCTGATGTAGCCTAATCTGTCTCAGGTGAGTAGTACCATTTCCCCCCAAATGTTCAATAACCTAAGTGAAGATTTGAATTTGAGAATTATTTGGGAATTTTCTAAAACACCCTAATTATGTTACCATATAGACAGTGGCCAGAGTTGGGTTCCATGAACCAGCTGAAGTCAGAGGAATCCAGCTAAGCCTTGGAGAAGACTGTTTCCGTGCACAAAAATCATATCCTACTTTCATGAATGATTTATTTAGTAGACAAAACCAGTACCCAGAAATTTCTGGAATTTATTAATTGATTAAATAAGTTCTTGGTTGTCTGTTTCCCAAATCACAACCCAGTAGTGCTCAGGACTCTATTTGCTCAGAAGGGCCTAGCTCCCAATTTATAGTTTCAATGTGCCCCCCATCAGTTTCCATTAAGTCTGGACTCGATTTTCACTTGTTTGAGAATACGGATAATTTAAGAATTATACTCCCTTTGGGTCTTTAGTAGCTGATGGAAGTATTCTATTACACCTGTCTAGGAAGTATTAGCTCTCAAACATGCATGTCAGGTGTAATAGAGATACGGAGAGGAATATTTCAGTTGTGGGAGTGAGCGAGGATTCACCACATAGATCGCTGACACTGAAAATGAGCCTCTTGTTACTGAAAGACACCTTGCTATTCATGGCAAACCATGACTATACATAGACATATGTGCACATATGTAAATATAGAGATATCTGACCATGCACACCAACACCTTAACCTTATTTCATAGCAGTTAATGCTGCCTGATTTCTGCCAAGGAGAACAAGCTTAAAATGATATACTGAAGCTTCTCATTTCAACTCCCTTTATCCACAACTCCAAAGTAATTATTTGGAAGTAAATTACAATACGCATTAAATTAGGTAATTTACTTCCTAGACAAATCTCAGACCTTAAATGAAGTAATTGTGGAATTAAAAATATATTTTCACTAGTTACCATTTATGTTACTTTGAACATATGAAATGGCTTTTAAATGAGGAAAATAAAAAAAGGTTACACCCTGGCCAGATGGCCCCATTGGTTGGAGCATTGTCTGATATACCAAAAGACTGCTGGTTCGATTCCCAATCAGGGCACATAACTAGGTTTTGGGTTCGATCCCCAGTCAGGGTGTGTATGGGAGGCAACTGATTGATGTTTCTCTCTCACATCAATGTTTCTTTCCCTCTCTCTCCCTCCCTCTCTCTCTAAAATCAATAATAAAAAATCCTCAGGCGATGATTTAAAAAATAAAGAATAAAAATATAAAAAGGGTTACTAACAGTTTTCTGGAATTAAGCAAAAGTTTCAAATTTTATTGGCAAAGAATAAAAAGACTAATTAGAATTGATTTGTGGGCTACATGTTGATTTTCAATAGGCACATGATGAGTTTTGGGGCAAATGTAATGTGGGTGCATTCTCACTAACATCTTTGTGCGACAGTTAATACTTGGACTAGATGGAGCTGGTGTTTGTCCTTCTGACTTCCCACCTCCTCCCACATCACACTCTTCATTTGTCATCAAGAGTCTGCATCTCCTCAACTCTACCACCACTCTTGTCAAAGCCTTCATTCATCTCTCATCTTTGTTAGCTGGTCTCCTATTTCCACTCTTGAACCTTCCAGCTATCTGACCATGGCAGAGGAAACTGTCATTTTAATTAGAATTTTATAATGAATTCCTTTGTTCTTGAGATACAAATAAAGGAACTTAAAATAGTCTTCAAATTCTGCCTTGTCTCTCCCTTGCTAGATCCTCTAGCCTCATCTCACAGTATACTCTCTATGCTCCAACCACATTTTGTCTTTTCTTTTTTTTCTTAGCATCTGAAAAAATGTTATACTTCTTCCCATCTTGGGTATTTCACGAGTTTTACCTCTCTCCCTTGTAAGTGGTTGTTTTCTTGGGTGTTGTTTCGTATTCCATCTTCTCACAGACCCACCTCCACTACGGTGAAATCACAAATCATTCCCATCAGGCCATGGATCTGAACCTAATGCCTCACATTTGCTTCTCACATTCTGTGCTTTGATGAAATTGATCTAATGTCTGTGTCCTGAGTGTAGTGAAGATTAAGTAGAATACTTACAAGGCATTTTATGGACAACATAGTAGCCAAACACATGTCATTTCCACAAATACACTTGTAAAACCAACTGAATTCTCTGTATATACATTCCTCCAAGATGGTGGATGCTTCCAATTTTACAGTGACCAGAAATTTTAATCCATGGAAAAAGATGAGGTCTCTTGAATGCTAATTTGATGATGAAATGTATATGCAATTTTCCTCTACATGTCAAAACCAAGCAATTAGATTTGAGTGCATATTTTTTTCAACCCTTAAAAACCAAGGTAGAAAAAAAAAAGTCAAAATAAAGACCAGGTCTCTTTTGTACCAAATATATTTCATTATCTCCTTCATTATCTTGGAGTTTGGAAAACTCTCTACTACTTCCCAAAAGTCATCCTAACTACAAAAGTTGTGTTTATGCTGAGACGGATGGGAAATAAAAATCAGTAAGAAAATAGGATAATGTTGATGTTAAAAAACTTAAAACATTCTCTAACATCTGAGATTTCAAGATTTTTAAAAAATGTATTAACATTAGCAGAATGACTGTGGATAGATGATTTAATCTCTATAAGTCTCAGTATCTTCATCTATAAAATGAGAGTTGAAAAATATATCTAATTTGCTGTGATTTCAAATGAAAAAATACCATGTGCTCTAGAACAAGTACTCTATAATTGACAAATATTACAGGAAAACAGTAAAGTGTGGTTGCTACCGTGATTGGTTCTGACTCAGATTGTTCAGGCATAAATTCATACTAGAACAATTATTAGTTATGTGACCTGGCAAAATGTATTTAATATTGCTAAATTTCTACTTCCATTTCTGGAAAGTGGATTAATGGCATAACCTATCTCATACTGTTAAGGAAGTGAAACATGATAGGATGTATAAAGAACCTAGAAGAATGTCAGGCATATATTAATCACTTAGTAAAAGCCAGTTATAATTATCATTATTACTAGAATTGCTATGATAAAAATAAAATTGCATTTTGCTTACCAGCAAGAGTTGGCTCAGAGATTATAGACTTTGCTAAATGAGACCTTATGCTTTAAGTTAAAATGTCACAAAATAAAAGAGACTATTGCTGGAGAAGAAATGTCTCACTTTTAAATAAAAGTCACACCTTCTTAAATGATTTCCAATACTGTTCTTGACAGTTGGACTTCCAAATCTCCTAAATCAGAGTCTCGCTAAGGAGCAACTACTCCCTTGTTCTCTCTGAAGTCTTACTTTGAGACTGAAGCAACCACAAAACTTCCTGGGTGGGAGAGCCATCTGGTTATGGCTCTCATTCATCAATTGAATTTGCCATTTTTAAATATAAAAGTTTCTAAGTTATTAACTTTCCCCAACGTGATATTTGATGGCAAAAGTAATATGTGCATGAAGTATTAAGTGATTTTTATGAAAGAAAGCCAAGTCATTTGACAGAGTGTAATAATTACTCTGTCAAAGAATACAAGTTTCCATTTTCTCAGAGAAATCCATATCGTGTGGTTTCGGTTTCACAGGCTGTCATTAAGATGGTAAGATTTATTTCTCCTTCAATTGCACCATGACAGCCGTTTTGTGGAAAATGTATACACAGTGCTTGCTTTTCAGAGGGTGCCAAATCTATGGCATTGCTTATATATTTGCTTCTGTGCACAAGTAAGAGACTGGCTTACATTCTGATGGAACTACAGAATAGGCATTAAAGTTCTCTTGTGCAGGTCAGATAAGGAAACATACATAACAATGATGATCTATTAATAGTGGGAAGACAAAAATACACATTTCCAAGAGAGCTTTTCCCTGAATTGAAGCTCAAAGCAATTGCCTCTCGAATGTTAAGTTTATGGCTAGTTCAAGGTTTGTGAGCAGTCTTGCCCTTTAACCATAGAAATTTCACACATAAATCATAAAAAGACAGACAGCCATCTAGAGCTGAGGATTGGGGGATGATGTTAATAGTGACGTACCATCTTAGATCAGTGATTTGCACCATTATCTGTCAAACGAGTTTGTCTGTATTTATTCCAACTCCTCCAAATCCTTTTCTGTTCAATCATGCATTGAAAGGCAATCAGAAAGGAGAGGTTGATGTTTCATTTTGTGCAGAGCCCTGAGAGCAGGAAGCAGTCAGCATGCACTATGTCCCATTCCTCAACAACCTTATAACCATATTAGAGAATTAATATGTGTTCATGAACGACTTTTTATATATTTTAATTAAGACTTCAGTGTATGTACTAGAAATTATAGCACAGTGGAAGAATGAGTTTCCAGGTAAGCAAGGACCTTACCAGCACAGAAATGCTACAGAAAAATTCTACATCAGCTGAGAGACAGGCAGGAGACTTCTGATATTCTTTCTCACAGTGATATTCCATGACTCAATCATGTTTGCCGGGGGGGGGGGGGGGGGGATGTGGAATGCCAATATGCCAATAAGATTTTATCATTAACCCCCATAGTGTTGTCTCTGATTGGTTAGATCTTCTGGATAGTTCCCCTCCAAACAGGGGAGTAACTGGATTTTCCTTGGCTTCTTTAGTAAAATATTATGCTCTAATAATCATAGTAACCAGCTATTTGCCTTGATTTCTATTTCTAATTTTCTGCCTTTAAATTGTTCCCAGGACTTCAAGACAGGGAACTTACAGCTAAGAAAGAAAAAGGAACCAAGGCTCCCTGACTAACAAGTCCTGGTCCAGGGATCCATTGTCAACCACAGTATTGCTAACTGACTGCCTAGACATGCAGTCGCAGCCCTACTACAATGGTTCTGCCTCCAAGTCAGGTAAAGTTCTATCCTCACTGACAAACTTTATCACAATTCAACCCCCTGACTGACCACAATGATTCTTTTACATGGTTGCTGCTCGCTGAATGACTTTTAATACAGAATCCATTACACATATGCTCTCATCTTCAGCAATTCTGGTGAAAACATCCACAGTGATGAATAACAGTTTGTCAAACCCTCTACAATAATTCCAATTTATCAGCTATAACATTTTCCTGCAGATAAAACTCACCCACATTATCTGAACTTTGAAGCAATGCTGTTTGCATTTGCTTTCCAAATAAGACTTGAATTCAGAGGGAAGGCAAGTAAGAAAGAAAACTTCAAAGGAAAGTCTGAGAAAGAAATGAGGAAAAAATAAAGAGAAAGGTGGGAGATTTCCAGAAAGCCAAAGACATGGAGTAAAACAGAACAAGGACGAGGAAGAGGAGAGAGAGCATATGGGAGAGACCGAGAAAAAGATAAAAGAAAGGGCCAAGAAAGAATAAGAAATGAAAGGAAAGAATAAGCAATGAGAGGGAAAAAATGATAAAAACAAACAAACAAACAAAAAGAACTGGAAGAAAATAGGAAAGGTTTCAGAATGGGGGCATTTATCAGTGTGCCTCTCTCTATTCTGTCATTTTCTTCTTGTCATTGAATTATTGAAATAAACATTTGGTGAACAGTTACTCTTCTTTGGAGTGGCTGCGCTTAGCACTATGACGATTAATAAAGAGAAACCTCCTTAGAATTGGAGTCAGGAGGATCTGTAGGGGGAGGCCCCACACCCTACCACGTATCTTCAGTTATCCCATTTGCAGAGGTATTTTTCCATCTCCAACAGGAAGATGTTTTTCTGCTCTACGACTGCAATAGGAAGGAGGATCTTCTCCTCTGCCTGGCAACCACTCAGCCAATGAAAAGCCACTATACTTCGAACTCCCAGTTTCCTCCAATGGACTCTTTGTTTACAACACCCCTTTTGAGCTCCAGGTTCCTCTATAATACAACGTTTCTCTCATTTGCTTTCTGGACTTGTTTGCAGTTTGGAATTATACTACGTGTCCCTGATTGCAATTCTTTGGTCTTCCTAAATAAACCCCTTTTTGCTGGAGAAATATCTGGCTGTCTTTATTTAAGATCAACAGCACAGAGGAGGTTTTGCAGAAGACCTATAGAAGTTCTGATAAACCCTTATGAATTAATATTGGCTGTGCAAGCCCCACAGAGCAGGTAAGATGGATTGCTCCTATATAGTCACAGGTGTGGGCCTTGGAAGTAGTCCCTGAAACACACAGTGACCATGTGCTTATATCCATACATGCATGCATTCAGACATGCTCTATTTACCATTTTTAATTTTATTTTTACAACCAGTCTCCTAGAGGAAAAGAACTAGGAAAAGACTCTTATCTCCAGAGTCAAATTGCCTGGGTTTAAACCATAAGTTCATCACCTATTAAGAACAGGTGATCTTGAGTAATGGGTTATTTTAACATCTCAAAACCTCAAATTTTAGGTGATTTAAACTCTTTAAGCCTCGGCTTCTTTTTATAATCATTGTATATTAAGACGCAATACCAGAAAGGTTAAACACCAGCGGTTCAAAGTCAATCTCTGAAAAGTAACAGATGGGGAAGAATTATTTAATCCACAGCTGATTTTTCAGAAATTCCCAAGATCTTGGATTGTAGGTAAGGACCTTGCTTATGAAATTACCAATTCATTATGGAAGGAAATTAAAGAGAATACAGTTTCACCAGCCCAAAGACTGAATACCTACATTCCGCATACTTTCAGATCTCAGACAGAGAAGCCTCTCCTTCCATTAAAGGTTGAAAAGGCACCTGTGTTTGCAAAGAGACTCTTTGCGTGGGTGAGCGCTGTGGTGGGGGTGCTGCAGAGGAGGAAGGGCAGAGCTAAATGGGTTCTGGGAGAATGAGCCAATTTAAGTTGCTGCGCTAAGTGTGTCACTCTGTGACTTACTTAAAAAACTCGCAGTAAATGTACCATTTTTTCAACCCAGCAAATACCTTTACATGAAAGGAAAAAGCAGGACACAGTGGGGGCGGATAAAACAACCGGCCCTTGTGGGAGGCCTCCTACTACCCCCAGGACAACTGCATGGCACCCTCTCCCAGAGCGAGCAATTACCAGGCACAGTCTAGAGACAGGCAGTTGAGAAGCGCTCTGCAGAACTGGCAACTTCTGCGTGGCCTGCCGGAGGGCCACAGCTCTAAGGCCAGATGACATAGTTTTACACTTTCACAAAATCGAGGAATTCAGCCAGAATGGGCCACTGAGGACTTGGACCACTATTTCTTCAGTCCCAGACTCTCTAAAGCAATGCTCAAGCTGCACTAAGCTTTTTCTTCGAAGTGAAAAACAAAAACAAATGTCAGTATTCTTGTCTCATCTCTAATAACCTACTAAAGTAGAATGAAAAAGAGCAAGCTGCCTAAGCTTAGCTAAACTACATGTGAGTTACTTAAAGAAAACTTTAATTTTATTGTGAAGTATTTCACATGCATTAAAAGGCTAAAGGGAAAGATACATGGTGTTGTGGCTGCAAAGTAGAGTTGAGTAGTCTGTGTTCTAAGTCCTTCCTTTCATGTCCTCAGCAATAAACAAACTGCCTGTGTAAGCATTCTCTAACTGGGATGGAAATAAAACTCAAAGTTTGCCAAAATAAATTGTTTGGAATTAGCGAACTTTACAAATAGAAAAGAGAGTAGCAAAATAATTAAATAAATAGATAAATAAATAAATAAATGGAAAAGAAAAGAAAACCAAAAGTGGAAGGATAGTGAGGAAACAGTTTGGGTTTAAGAGCAGGTGGTGACTTAAAACCTAATGTAAAGTAAATGTGCTCATTAGTATCTCAAAAGTAAATTTGATTTGCATACATTGAAAAGGAAGCCAAGCAGCAGTAGGGTTACAGTCAGAGAGGGGTAGGGATCACCTAAGACCCCGAACCACGCTCCTATTTTAATTCCATAGTACTATTAGGAGTTGGGCAGAGAAGGAAAACTCTGACTCCAAAAAACCTCCGCTGCCTTGCGGCATACCTCTTCAGGGGAAAGGCTAAGGGAGTAAACCCCGACAGAAAATCCGGAGCCGGAGTCCCTAAGGCGGTTTGACGTTGTAGTCAACACCGGCAACTCCTGCGGCGCACCTGAAGCCAAGCTGTATTGACTCCGTCTTTCCCTTGGACCCTTCAGCTGCGAAGAGAGGGGGGGTCTGCTGCATGGGCAACAGCAGACCCTCCATATCACCCTGCCCAGGCTCTGTAGCTTCAGCTTCACTGGAGAGAACACTCCAGCGTCATCACAAGATGTCGATTCAACACGGGAGGAGACAGATACCGTGTCACTCCCGAGTCGGACTGCACAGCCATTCTCGGCGGTGCAGATAGACTCTTGAGAAGCTACACCATCGTCTCTCGAGACGGACGGCTGCCGACGATTAGGAGTTGGGTGGACTCCTGATTTGTTGAAGATAATGTACAGCACTGGGAGGACCACCCAGGTGGTGGTACAGACTTCAGAGAGAAGCCGGGTAGAAAATGCAAAGGAATGGAGGTTTTCTGTACATCTGTAACTCCAAGTAGGGAAGTTTAAAAATGTCTTGGGTTATTCCTCCCCAATCCTGGTTACAGGCTATTCCAAATAAACCAGCCATAGCTGATTCCCAGAGTTGCACCCACTCCACTCAGCCATTCAGTTTTCCTGCAGTAACCGTTTGCCTGGGGAATAACAGAGTTCACATGTTGGCAGGTGTTGTGAGTTGAAAATGAATTATAAAGCTTATCATTAGGTACTGCTGTAACCAGTTTACCTACCTCCCTGAGAGGCCAAGGCCACAGAGAGGGAGGGTGGAAAGAGCCTGCAAATCTCCTTTCCCACGTCAGTTGTTTGGTTCTCATTGTGCACAACTTAGTGAGTTTTCTGGACTTCAGTCATTAGATGTTGGAAAAATCAAGATAAAAAAAAAATCAAGAGGTTGTTGCAGCAAGAGCATTTGGAGACTATCTTTGAGATCTGTGGATTCCTCCCAGCCTGAGGGTCTTCTGGTTTGACTGACACCCCAGAGTCCAGGGACATCAGAGAAAGGTTGGTTCTCACTCCATACCTCGCATATCCCCCTATTCCTATTGCATCTGAAACAGTGCTGAGAACCATGATCCTCAGTCATTCTTTTTTTTTTAAATAATTTATTTGTTTGTTTGTTTACTTTTTTTATTTTTTAGAGAAAGGGGAAAGGAGAAAGAGAGGGAGAGAAGCATCATTGTGTGGTTGCCTCTCACTCACACCCCCAACTAGGGACCTGACGTGCAACCTAGTCATGTGCCCTGACTGGGAATCGAACCAGCGACACTTGGCTCGCAGGTCGATGCTCAATCCACTGAGCCACAGCAGCCAGGGCTATTCTTTATGTCATGTATTTGTTCTGCTCTGCAACTGAGAAGGGCTGGTGACAGCAGAAGGAAATTAAGAAGCCTCTCTACAAAAGCTTCCAGGGAAGAAAATGGCAATATGTTAACTCTAGAGAGGACCAGAGAAATCACCTAGTCCAACCTCTTCATTTTACAAATAGGGAGACTTGCAGAAAGTTTATTCATGGTTGTAAGAGGAACTCACAGATAACCTTATTATCCTTCAAATCCTTCAAGATAGCAAAAAGTTTACTTTCAAGGATCTGCCAGACTCAAGTTTAAAATCTGTGTCTACCAATTTAAACCAGCTTTGTGATTTTAGTTGCATTTTGCATATTTATAACTGGTGTTCAGAGAAGCGAAGCGTGTACTTTATATACTAGATATGAACTCTCTGAGTTCAAATTAGATCATTTTGCAAAGCCCCTGGAAAAATGCATGGCACTTGATAAAAGAGGGATAATATCAACCTGTTATGATAATTATTTTATTACTAAGAGTACTACCGTGAAATAGCAGCTGACCCTCTTTGGTGTAATCAACATTCAGCTGTAATTTGACTTTCAGGTTTCTTCCTTGTGTTTTCTTCCCACACACAGTTGGTTCATTTTTCTTCAGCATTATTCCCATTTCTGAGCTGCCTTTACTCCCTTTATAAAGTCACTCCCTTTTGTACCCCACTGTCAGCTGCCAAGCTTCTGCATTTCCCTGTACTTGTGATTGGTTGTTAGATGCTAAATCGCTGCCACAAGAAAGCAGCAAGTGATGGTTTACAATCTTTTACTGTCCTAAAACGTACTCTATAAAACAAAAAAACATAGAAAAATAGGGTATGGAGATCACAGGGAATATATATGTATATATATACTGTATCAAACAGTTTGTGTTTAATCAAGTTGGAAGATCAAGTGAATTGATGCTAAGGAAGGAGACAGCTTCAACGAGACAGGAAAACAGAGTGTCACTATTCCTTGGCACGTAAATAAATGGATTTGTTGTTGTTGAGTGCCAGCTACATTAACAGAAGTATTATTTGTTCCTATTGAGATATTTCCCAAAGCTACACTCTTGTTAATAAAGATAAATTAAAATGCTGTGACCCTGTCAGATGTTGTATTTCTATGTTTAGAACCATTCCAAATCCCCTGACTTTGGTATCAGAGAATGCTGGATGCTCCTGTCCTGTGATGGTTTGTCTCCTACAAGGCTTGTATCTCAGAAGCAGAGTGAACACCCTGAGGTGTGATGCAGGCTGCCCCAGTGACACCTTGAAATCTGACCCCGAGAAAGCCTACAGAACAGGGAATCTAGAAGTAGAACTGCAGAGCCAAAAGTAAAGAAAGCTGGGTGATGTGGTGGGACAAGTATTTAGTTCCTCACTTTCTCCTCCCTCCTTTGACAAACTGATTCTCAAAATTTTCTCAACTTTTCCCTATTCCTTCCTCCTCAATCTCTTCCTGCCTACTTCTCTACCCAAAGAGCTCCCCTTAAGATCACTGACAATCTCCCTATAACTAAATTAAACAAATATTTTTAGCCCTTTTCTTACTTGGCATTAGTTTATTTAGTTCCAAAACTAAGATAAGGTCTGGTTGTAGAAGGCACAACAGCTTCCCTGTGGAGCAGCAGTTTTCTGAGATATTGCACCCAAGAAACCTGTTAGGAATCCATTCTCTGGGGTGCAAGGAGAATAGTTCTAGGGAAGTGCTCTCATCAGAACTCATTGAAAAGTTGCCTTAGAAGTTGCCAGCAGAAGTTATTGGGGACATGCTAGCCCCTTGTGTTGGAAGAGTTGTGTACTGCAGTAAGCTGTAGAAAGTAGATGTCAAAGTGAGGAAGAGAAACCCCTTCCTTTTCCAGTGTCCTTCCAGCACCCTCAGTGTACAATCTTGACATTGATCCAGCTGGCTGAAGAGAAATAGTTACAGGATCCATCTCTATTATTACAGAGCAGACCATAAAGGATAGATTTGGATGGGACAAGTAATACATTGAGCCAGCCATCTCTACTGAGTTTGGGATGTTCTTGCAGAACTTTCAAATGGAATTTGGTATTTAGGTATCTCAAAAAAAAAAAAAAAAAAAAAAAGCCTGAATATATAGTATTTCTCCCCAGGCCTGGTCTCCCTCTAGCTCCACTACCCTCGACTGTACGAGAGCCTGCATGGTCTAGCCACTCTAGCCACTGCCTGTATCTCCAGCCTCATCTTATACTTCATACTGTCCTTTCTCTGTTTTACTCAACCACAGTGACATTTGTCACACTTCCTGCTTGATTCTCTCATCTTCCTCCTACCCAACCTAGAAACTCCAACTCATCCTCAGTGTTCCAGCTCACTTTCCATTTCCTCAGCTTTACACCTCCCAAAGCCAACCTGTTCTGTTTTATGGTCTCTTAGCTCAATATACCCCTGCAGGTATAATTTTAGATTGCATATGTGTGCTATGTGTTTGCTTGTATGTGTGTGTGTGTGTCTGCCTTCCTGTCTCTTCTCAAATCCCACCCATTAGGGCATCCATACATTTGGGAATACATTTTTTAAGAAGTGTTTTCAGTCTCTTGAAATTTGGAGAGAGAAAACTGGGATGTAAGCAGATCATTTGTTTCTATTTTTCAGATTAAGAAATTGGAAATTAAAGAAGGCAGTGGTTCTATTCTGTATCGCTCTGGTTTCAAACTCAGCTTTTTAAATAATAGAACTGTGACATTTCTTTAAAAATGTTTTTTTCCCTACTAACCCTTTTTTGTGTAATATATATATTAAACAAGAGAATATATGTATAAATATACATATATTCTCTTTTTCTCTCTGTATTTAGATAGATGGAAGATAGGTTGAGAGATAATATATACATATTCTCCATAGACCACAACCTCTTTGAGGGGAGGGGGCAGTGTTTTATGATTCTATCTTAATTCTAACTGGGATGCTAGTCATGTGGTATGTTATTGAAAGAGTTGGTCAAGTGTAAATCAGGTGACTAAGGCAGTGAGACCCTAAACTCTTGGTATCTGAGCAGAAACAACAATAGTTAGACACTCTAGGGCAGAGATGATTTACTCACTACAGAGTGGGTCACTAGACCACCAAGTCGCCTTGTATTTCATATCTCCCACAACACAACACATGGCATTCCTACATTAATATGGCATTCAAGTAAATTGGAAAGCTTTATAATAAAGACAAAAACATTAAGATCTGCTTTTTAATCCTAGTGTTAATTAAAACCAAATTTTCCTTGGAAACGTGAAAGAGCTGTTAACCATTCACTGGCTTCTATTCTTAATAGAGATAAGAAGACAGACTTTCAGATTCATAGATTGAAAGTAAAGTTTAACCTTCTCTAAGCTACAGAAAGAAGGTTGGGTTGTAAGAAAACCTTATTCACTCTGATTTCTGCCAGTGTGGCCGTTCTCTGTTTTCCTTAGAGGTAGTAGGCTGGTATAAGATCTCAATATTTGATAAGCAATGACCTCTATCATTTTTTAAAATGTCAGACAAGCAAAGGAAAGAGGGTACAGATAACTCAGAAAAAATATTGCTTGGGAGAGGGAAAAGAAGAAAAAAAATTCACTCTCTCCCATGCCATTCTTGATAGTACCTGTGATGTTCAATAATCCTACTTTGGCTCAGAGCATGAAAGGTGGAATATTAGTTGTAAGAAGTTAACTTCCAGGGAAGTAACTGCAGGGGACCTTTCTTGGCCTGGACATTAACTTTTTATCCAAATAGTGAATGATTATGAATAAGACTCAAAAGATTTATGAACTTTTGTCCCTTGAAGAAGAGACCCCAAAGGACTATCGAGGGGTATACTACAATCACCTGCTTCATTCTGCACATTCTCTACAAGAGCAACATCCTATTTTGCCATAGTAAAGTTAGAGTTTACAAACAATTTCACTTGTAATGCATTAGAGTAACTCAGTGTTGAACTTTGCAGTGACTCCACTGGAATTTCAAACATTTCTTTTATCCTGTGAAAAACATGATTCTCAAAACTATGCAGATTGGTTGTGTGAGTTCAGTTTTTTATACTTAGTTGGATTACCTGCAGAGCGCTTTCAGTTCATTCTCTTCATCCTCACGTATGGAAGTGTTTCATTCTAGGGTTGCCCAAAAAGTCCTGTGATTTTTTTTCTGTAAAATACAAGACACATTTTTCATTTTCACCTATACCTTTATTGATTTGGATATTTTGAGTATGTTGGCTATCTCCCTCTATTAGCTTCTAGGGGTAAGAGGCCAAGGTGTGACTAAACATCTTCCAATGCATAAGACAGCCTCACAGCAGAGAATTATTTGGCAAAAATGTCAATAGTACCAAACAACATTGCAAACCACTTTTGCCACATTTGATCAGTCACAGCACCTTCTCCATACACTGCACAGATGTTTTCTCGCGTTTCAGTTGAGTTTTTACCTTTCTTGAAATAATAAAGAATAATGTGCTTAAAATGTTGCATGTTTTCTTCCTTCTTAAATATTAAAATGGCCACACAAAAATACACCAGTTTTGATTTTTTTTTTTTTTTTTTTTTTTTGTTTTTTTTAATGAACACTGATAGGACAGCTGTCACAATACAATCTAACAAAATTGTTTAGAATGAAGTTCAAGTAAACTAAGTGCTACTAGAGCTGTCTTACAGAAAAAAACTAAACAAACTTTTTGGCCAACCCAATAAATGATGAGTGTTAATTTCACTTTGTGGACTGTGTCTGTTTTCCCCTCATATCAATCCTTTAGTTTGTCATCTCTAATATCATTGTTCTAAATATAGGATATGGAAAATGCACTGTTTCAAATCATGTAGCCATTTAGCACTGGAGTTATGACAGCCTGGTAGCAGGAAGAAGAAAAAGAAAAAAAAAGTCAAAACTATCTTAACCATATCATTAGTAATACCCTACCCAGTCCCAGCTGTGAGAAGAAAGGTTGCTCATATATAAGGGGGAAAGACAAAAACACTAGCGTGGAAAATCCTAACTGACTGTGTAAAATGAATTCCAAAATGTATTTTTTCTTAATATTTTTGATTGGTCTTTTTCACTAATTATTCCTGGTAGAAACGAGATAAACATCAAACCTTTTAGAAAAACTGTCATTTCTGGATTATTGTGCTCAAATCTAGAATCAAAATACTTGTAGCCTACACATCAAGAGAGAGATGAAATATTTTAATTTTTTTTTTTATCTTGGAACTTAGCTTCTATATATCTAAGAATTCAGCCAGAATAGGTCACTATTTCTGTAAGCTCACTTGGGGAAATGAAGAGTCCAAAATGAAAACTTTAAGGCATCTTAATAGCAGGAGATTCTAATAATGCCTGTTTAGTTACATTGTCAGGTTCAACTCGTATAATACTGAACCTTTCTTCTAGATCATTGGTTTGAGGGCTACTAAAATTCATATCTGTTAAGAATAAACAAAGCAGACAATAATGTTTATTATAAAACAAAATGAAATAGAGCAAATAAAACAGTAATATGTTTCCCAGAAGCATGTGGGCTGTGAATATACAATACATTTCTGCCACTCTGCAACAGCTGCAAACAGGAAGAAAAGACCAGGCAGCTGACGTTAGATTTGGGTCCAGGTGAGGCCTTGAGAATGTGCTTTCCTCTCTTCTTGCACGGTTTGCATCCTTTCCTGCAAGGGAAAGATGAGATCTCAGAGCAAGTATCTTTCTTTGGTTGAAACTGGGCTGCAGGCTTTTAGCCAGCTGGCTCATTTCAAGGTACTCCTGCTGCTTGCATTGACAGTAATCCTGACTCCCTAGCCTGGGTGAAATCAATTTTCTACAAAATCCTGTTATACCATATACTTCTCTTTTTTAATACACATAAGAGTTGTGACTATACATCCAATGCCACGAATATTTAACTATTTCTGTCTCCTCCACTAGGCATAAACACCACGAGTGCAAGGGCCACGCGTTTTTGTTTTTGCTTTCAATTTTGTTATCCTAATAGCCATTCCTCTTAGTTATCTATTGCATTGCATCAAATTACCACAGTCCCTTGATATATAAAACAACACGCATCTAGTAAAATGATGCAGACAGCGGAAACCAGTATGACCATGACGCAAAAAAAAAAAAAAAAAAAAATTACACATAGAATTACTACTTCCGGGTATATATCCAGAACAGTTGAAAGCAGGGGCTTAAACAGATACTGTTTACCCATGTTCACAGCAGCATTATTCACAATAGCTAAAAAAGTGAAAGCAATTTATATATATATATATATATATATGTATATATATATGTATAAATATGTATATATATATGTACATAATTTTAGTATGGCGGTGATAGCTGTACAGCAATGTGAATGTACTTAATAACATGGAATTCCACACTGAAATGGTTAAAACGGTACATTATATGTCATGTAGATTATTTTACCACAATACACACACATGTTTATCCCCTTAGTTTCTGTAGACCACAATGTATACACAACTGAGTCCTCTGTGAAAGGTTCCTCACAAAGCTGCAACGAAGGGGGAAGCCAGGGTTTGGGTCTCATCTGAAGAACTGACTTGGGAAGGATCCACTTCCAAACCCCTGTGCTTGTTTGCTGAATCAGTACCTCGGGGGCTGTGGGATTGATGGCCTCAGTTCCCAACTGGCTGTTGGTTGCAGGTCCCCTTCATTTTTTTGCTACATAATCCTCTTCAAAATGGCAACTGGCCTCATCTAAGCATATCAGCCATAAGGAAATAAACAAACTACATTAGCAAGATGAATATCACAATGTTGTCATAATCTTTTCTTTAGAACCAAACTACATAAGGGGAGAAGCTTCCAAAAGGCCATAAATACAAAGACATAGAAAACATTGGGGGTCATTTTAGGACTCTGTCTGCCAAAGTCCCAGAGCTATGAAGGTAGATGCTGGGTATGGGTAATAACTCAAAAGGGAGTCTGGATACTGGTAACTCAATCAACAGCAAGGGCTCAGGGCAAAATAGCAGGTTAACCCTGAATCTGCAGTTAGGACACTGAAGTTACAGGCTGGATTGTGTGAGAGCCAGCCTCCGGAGGGATAACAATTATTTCAAGAAATAATCATTAGCATTCGGGCCAAAGGATGCCTAGAGCCTAAAACTGGTGCCAGGATGGCAGCAATATTTAAGGCCCAGTTCAGCTCAAAAGCTCTAAACCTTGCTTGATGAACGGGCCCTTGTGCAGCTATTTGCTGTGAAGCCTAGATTTCAGACTTATCTAATTTCTTTCTGTAATTTCCCCTGACAGGAATCGGTATCGGCTTCAAATACCTTGTCTCCTAGACTGCTCTGGGTTTGAAAAGTCTGACTACAAAATGTTCACCAAGACGAATAAGCTTCTCATCCCTTCTGTCAGTAACATTTGGAACATATTTCTGAACCAAGATCACGAAAGTTGCTCAGGAGCTGTAATGTAAGGTACTGGTTTTTGTTTTTTCTGACTCTTGGGCAACTAAATTTCTAGGTGATTAACGTAGCATCTTTGATCAGGAACCTAATTTGCAGGAGTGGGATGGAGGCAGCTATAAGGCTAGAGTGCAGAGATACAGAAAAATTTTTTGTCTGTTTTCATGGAGCGTCATCACTACTTTTTGTTATTGTACTTTTCACAGTAAGATGCTCACTAATTAAAAAAATTTTTTTCAAAGAGGTGGGGAGCACACAGGAAAAAACGGAGCCAAAAAAAAAAAAAGCCTGAAACAATCTTCTCCAATGTTCTGCTTAGCTGTCATTTGTTCTAAGTGACAAAAACTTCTGAGTTCAGAAACCTGTTTGCTTTTAGTCAACACTTTGTGAAACCAGTAGCATTATTCCTCTGTCTGAGTCAAACCCCTTACCTCTGCAATCATGGAATATGTACATAAACAGTTATTTGCATAATAGCATTCAAAAATTGCGTGCGCCTATTTGCAAATTGTGCATGTATTTAAAAATAAATTAGGACTTTTCACAGCTCCATTTTTTTGCAATGATTTTCCATCTAAATACAAAATCAATATGTAGAGTGGCCACAGCTTACTTTTTCTAACTCCATTGTATGCCATCATTATGGTCAGATAAAATGAGATAAAATGAAACTCAGGTGTATCAACCTAGTCATAATATTTTTAGGGATGAGAATGGGTAGACATAGGAGGAGCTCTTAGTGGATTCATTTCCATGACTGAGTGATATTTTTTTTTACTTAATCAACACACAAATATGGAGTTGAATGTACAATTGTGCCGGTGAAGTTCTGAACAATGAGGAGCTGGTACCTTAGTCATCCCATGAGAGCAATGAATTCAAATAACTGATCCAGCCAAGCTTCACTTTTTGTCAACAAATAAGTTTTTTTTCTAGCCGATTTTGTTGGTTCCAAATCCACTGAGCTCAAGGGATCCTGCATGGGCAAAAAGATGCCAAAGACTAATTAATAATGAAGACTTGTAAAAGACCATGTAAAAGCCTCGCCTTTAGTGACATGGCCTGTTTTTCCCTCCTGTTTCCAAAGCTACAAATATAAAACCAAGAACCATGTTCACATTTCCATCTAGAAAGCCACACCGTCCTCTCTGTCTTAAACACATTGCTCTTTCTAGAAACATCATTATTTTCAGGGTTACCAATATGCTCCTTTAACCTGAGGTATTATCTCAAGTTTTAACTTACTTTGTGTTATAAAGGACATTTTTTTCTTTCTCTCTTATTTCTTCTTAGAACCCCTGAACTTGCTTATAAATCTTGGAGTGCAATTGAGAGACCAAATCATTAAAAATATCTTTAGTTTTCAAGCATTCCAGGGAAATTTCTCAGCACACCGAGACTCTGAAATCCTTGCTCTAGCAACCAGAAAACTCCAGAAGCCTTCCTGTCTGTTGTTCAGATTTACCTGACAATTTCTGGTGAAATTATTTGTAGAAACAAATGCTTGAGGGCAAAATCTACCTCTCTCTCACTCTTTGCTTCTCTTCTTTTTCATCTATCGTAAACATCTTCCCCCCAAAAAACTTACATTTCCTCTAGACTCTAGAAGGCATGAATTCTGTACCATCCTTAAGACTGGCAAAAACATATCTGATTCCATTCACTTCCTGTAGAGAGAAACTGGAACTACTGTTTATGCAAAAATATATTATAGCCAGCAGGGTATTTTTGATGGCCCAGAACAAGAAATTCACTGAAAAACTCAAGTGTGAAGTGTAAAATGGTTTATTCTTTTACTCACAGACAGTCAAATTGGATGGCTTATTGCATTTCCATTCCATTATACTGTTTTATTGCAAATAATGAATGCTTTTAGAAAAGAAAAATGTGGTATAAATTTAAATAAATTTCAATAGCCTCAGTTTTATTTTTTCATCTGATATTTTATGTAATGATTTGCTGTTCTGCAATGCACTATACTTAACTCAGTAAAAACAACTTTTTTTCAAAAATAGGGATAGAATTGGTTTAGAATAAATATGTATACAAATTTAGTTTGATATTTATGCTCAAAAACTACCTAAAAAGGTAAGAACTCAGAAACATACACACACACAAACACACATTCATTAGGTTTTAATATCTTTATGGAAAAATACAAAGTTTCTTACTTCTTTAGGTATAACTTTATAATAAATAGTTATATATGTATATATAATTGTATGTATAAGTAAATATATGTATATCCTTGAGCTTCAACTTAGACATCCAATTTGTATTTTATATAAAAATATAGTCGAATCCTGTAGAAAAGCTTGCTTTGAAGAATAATTTATTGCTGACATCAAAGCTCTACCAATCATTAAGCTATTTCTTTTTTCCTAAAATGTATCCTTCTATACTCTGCTTTATAATGCTGGAACTCAAACTACAAACTACATTTCTCCTTAATTAGATGGCTTCCTGCTAGGTCCCATAAGAAATGGCACAAAGGAAGACAGGAGGAAGAGAGAAGAAATTACTCCTTCCTGTTACCCTGCTGTTTCTGTCAGGAGTGGTCTTTCTCCTTAGCATCTACAGTCTTGCAGGTTACAATTTCTTTTATTATTCTGCAAAATATCCTTCCTATGGCTCCTTAAAGGCAGCAGAAACATCTGAATTTGATTTCTGGAAATGGTATGGTGGTTACTCAGCAATAAACATAATTTTGGGCCCTTTACTAAAAGAAAAGGGGAATTTGGCAATCCATGGCACAGTTTCATTACAATTAAGCAAAATATCACCTGTGGTTGTTACAAAGCTCTTACTTCAGCCATTGGTTTGGGCATTAAGTGGTGACTGCATTGGACTGTATGGAAGCAATGAAGATGATTATGGCTGCAAGACAGCCAATACTCCTGGAGCACTTGCTGAAAGAAATAAGCTTGAGTTTTTAATATCTGAGATCATTTCAATGTCAAGGTAACAGAAAGCTTCAATGGTAACCTGCAAATAATATCTAATTTCTTGTAGCCATGGAGACATATCCCTGAAAAATAAATTCGAAAAATTTTATATAGGTTGCAAAACTACAAGGTAATGTAATTTACCAGATAGAAACACTTACATAAATATCAGGGTATCAGAAGAAGTAGGATCCTGAGTCTTGGAATAGAGACATCTAGATAAATTTAAGTTGAAAGTCTTATAACCGTCAGATCTCTCAATGTCACTCTTAACAATGCGAACAGCCTTCCTCTCATTTCTGAGAAAACTAACCATATACATTGATCAGGTTTTTGTAATAACTTAATCGACTTGCTATGTTAAATTCACTTTGCTAAATACTACAGTGGTTTCATTTTCTGCATGGATTGTAACTGATATAGTCTAATACCCTTTTTTACTCTCCTTAAAATATAATGAACTAAGGTGAGAAATGCTTTGATAATTATCATTATCCATGATGACTTATTTGATTTTTAACTCTACACTTTTCTAAAAATAAGTAGTAAATAAAAATATTTAATGTTTTTATATTTCTTAATGCAGAGATCTTTTGATATAAATGCAGCTCATTAATATATATACTTTATATTTTTACAATATATAGTGTTCGATATACATATAAACTATCTGTAGTTTTTACCTTTTTTACATCTTATTTTTATTTTCCCTTTAAATTTGCAGTGATATCAACTGTTGAAAAGACCAATAACTTTAAACCAAACAACAGTTTTCACTTAACATAAATCTGTACCTTTTCAATGGTCTCTACCAGGCTTACTTTCTCACTTATCAAATTAACTGCCAAGTTCAATTTATCCGGCAAATATTTTAGGAGGTACTATGTTCCTAGAATGGTACTAGTTACAAACCCTGACTCTGAGGCCAACCTAACACCCATGTACCCTTTCATTATTTTTACTCCAACTTAACAATCTCCTGGTGATACTCCTTTCTCATTTCTTTTGCCTAAAACTTATATTTGTTGACAATATTCTAAACTAATATCTCTAGAATGACTATATAAAATATGTAATATAAAGAAGATATTAATATATACCCTGACTGTGGTAAAGGAAGAGCTACCATACATTGTCTTAGATACCATCTGACTCACTATTAATAATATTCCTGTAGTTGATGGACTCAAAATATCAAAATAAGCAGAATTGTGTAACACAATGGTTTCAATCTTCTTTCAGAAGTATTATACCTTGAAATAATGATATGATATTTAAATCAATTAAGTGTATCTACTGTGCCATCATGTCAAGTATATCTGTATATCTTTATTTTTCTTCCTATGTGTGTGTGTGTTATTGGCTTTTGCCTCAGAAATATACAATTCTGTAACATAATATATGCATCACTGATTCTTTCCAATCCTATTTCTAAGCTTTTCTGTTTGATAAAACAGCTAAAAGCAATAGTAGTTATATGTTGATTTGCTGAAAATGAAGTAAAAGTGCCAGGCTGACCTTCACATATCCAGAGCCCATTTTCATTTATAAAAAAATTTGATGTCCTTAACATTAAAAAATGGTGTTCACATTTCTGTTTTCCCCTTTGAGCTGCCTGAGAGGTTGAAATGTCTACACCCAATAGAACTTGTTGTATTTGGGAGACATAATGGTTTCAGACATTTAAGGGAGTATTTGTTAAATCAGTAGCTGACCACTAAAGCTAACCTAACAGAGAATTCATTGGCCACAAGCAACAAATAATAGGGGCTTTTCATACTTAGAACAGAAAAGTCACAAAATAAACAATAGCTATTATAATAAATAACAACTACTAACTCTGGAGAGGGGAGAGAATCTGATGTTGCCATGCTGTGTTGTATAAAATGTCCAAGTTTTCAACAAACAATTATGAGACATGCAAAGAAACTAGAGAGTATGGCCCATATACAGGAAAACAAATGCAGCCAATAGATACTGTCTCGGAAAAAATACAGACATTGGACTTACTGGACAAACTAGCTATTTTAAATAAGTTCAAAGAACTAAAAGAAATCACAGCTAAAGAATAATGTCTTAGTAAAATAGAATCCTTTACTAAATAGACATAACTTTTACAAATGAACCAAATAGAAATCCTAGAGTTGAAAAATCAATAATGAAATGAAAAAAAAATCAATAGAGGGACTCAAAGGAAGGTCTGAACAGGCAGGAAAACAAAAATCAGTGAACTTGAATTAGCTCAGTTGAGTTATTCCAGTCCAATGAACAAAAAGATAAAAAAGAATGAAGGGAAGTGTAAAGGACCACGGAAACCTGCAGGACATCATCAAGTATACCAGCATCTATATGAGGCAATCCCAAGAGAGGAGAGAATAAGAAGATCAAACAATATTTGAAGACCTAATGGCAAAAACCCTCCAAAATTTGATGAAAAAAAAAATTTGATGAAAAAAAATTATTATATACAACAAAGACGTTCAATAAACTCCAAGTGGGATAAAGCTAGATAGCTTCTCACCTAGATATACCCAATATTGTCACCATCAGATCATCAAAATTTATGCAACCAGAAGGCAATGGCATGACATCTTCAAATGGATGGAAGGAAAAGCCTCTCAACTGAGAATTCTGTACCCAGAAAGCATGATCAAAAATGCTGAAACCTGAAAGAATTTACTGCTAGTAGACATGCCCTACAACTAATACTAAAGGGAGTCCTTAAGGCTGAAATTAAAGCGAACTAAAGAGTAATATGACATCATACAAGAAAATTAAAGAGCACAGGTAAAGATAAGTACCTAAGTAGCTTAAATCCCTTCATCACAGTGAACTCGCTCCCTTTTGGAAAAACCATCTTTATATGTAATACCTTAATTTGACCCAACCAAGCTTCCTCTTGTGTTTTTACTCAGTGATATTTCTTTGGGCGGCAGGATAAGGTCCCCAACACCGAGGTGCTGAAGCGAGCCAATATGAGCAGTTTGCATGCAGTTCTTAGTGAGAGACGCCTCAGGTGGCTCAGCCATGTCAAAAGAATGGATGCAGGCTGTATCCCCAAAGACCTCCTCTACGGCGAGCTAGCAGAAGGCCAGAGGATGACAGGGCGCCCAAAACTGCGGTTCAAAGACATCTGCAAAAAGGACATGACACAATGCTCCATCAATCTCAACACATGGGAAGTTCAAGCAGACGACCGCCTAGCCTGGAGGCTCGCGGTCAGGCAAGGTACGTCACGCGCAGAGGCTGCGCGCAACGAGGAGGCGGTCCAGAAAAGATCGAGGCGGAAGCAGCGTCAACAGCAGCAACAACAGCCATCTGCCTTCACCTGTACCAAGTGCGGCAGGGATTGTCACTCCCGAATCGGACTGCACAGCCATTCTCGGCGGTGCAGATAGACTCTCAGGAAGCTACGCCATCATCTCTCGAGACGGACGGCTGCCGACGACGACGACGATTTCTTTGGGCACAAGCAACAAAATGAACTTGTACTCCCATTTGAAACTCCTGCAGTTATTTGAAAACACTTAATACTTTCCCTTGAGTCTTCTCTCCATAAGATAACTTAGCCTACACTACCGTACCAACCTCTTGCTTACCTAATGCTTGTCCATTCTATTCACCCTGTTAGAATACCTGTTGTTTGCATTCTGGTAGCTGGCCCACATTTTGAATTTTTGCATTGCTCTATTATAATCACTCCTTTCCTTGAGGGTCAGGGGATAAAGATACTCTTATCTATCAGCTGCCATAAAATGTTCCTCATGTCATTTTTATCTATGACTTTTCTATCTCCTCAGTCATACTGTAAAGAAATCAAGTTCAAGATCATGACTTTTATTACGAGGATCTAAAATGTTAGACTTGAAGAAAAGATAAATGCAACTAGAGCAACTGTCAGACCCATGTACATAAGAGAAAAGAGATCCTGGAAGCTATATGATATTTTCCAAGTTCATACAAATAATAGTCCCTTGCCACCTAATACCAGAGCCCTTTCTTGTAATAAGACTATGGCATTTTGTAGTGCAGACATCTCAAGCCAATAGCTTGTCTTTCTGCTTACCTGTATTTTCTTTCCTTTACACAATATTGTAAAATCAGAAGATGACACATAAAACTATGTAGACACAATTGAGAGATCCTGTAAATCTTAGGCCCGTGTTCCATGTATAATAGTATATTGTTTATGGATTCTGTCAACAGTAAGTGGTACCCAACATGATTTATATTAGGAAAACTCTCTTCGTATGGCCTATCTGGCTCCTGTAGTTATTTGTATTTGCAAGCCAAAACTTGGCATAGTATTATATACTTTTACTAACATTTTAGTATCTATATAAAACATATAGAGCACACATTTCTCCACTGAATACAGTATATTTTGTCTTTGACTATGAAAGTGAAAAACTTTTTCTTAGAATTTCGAGGCTCACTGTGATTATCTGACCAGACACAGTACATTAAAAAAAAAAAAAAACTTACATCTTTTATGACCTATTTATTATATAATAGATTACAAAATATTCTATACTTACTTGGGACAAATTGGTCTTTATTATCCAAAATAGGGCTCTGGTCTTATCTACCAAATAAAGTATGAGGATTTTGTTATTAAACTAAAAAGTTTGAATGTACACAAATCTCATGACAAGGTCCTTTCGATATTGTATCATTTGATAAAAAGAAAAAATCTTGAAAAAGCAGAAATTACTCTTTTGTGAACTATGAGATTAAATTAGTTTATACTTCAAGAGCACTTATATGTTTTGTTTTCAACACGTATTTCACAATCCACAATAACACGTTCAGTATTGTTAAAGAATTGAACTGACTGGAGCAGAAATTGCCTCTTTCCCACCCTTTGGCTGTGTTCCCCTAGAGCGATCTCTTCTGATCTACATTACGTACACATTTTTAATATGAAACTCACATTGAAAATTGAGCTGCTTTGCAAAGAAACCTAACGTATGTGTTCCTTATGAACACTGAAAGGTTTGATACCCTTGGCCATGAATGACTCAGCTGATGCTATGTGCCGCATGTCTTTAGATGGAAATTCATATCTAGTTTATTGCATTTCCTATCATATTTTATCTTATATCTGACTGACCTAAATTATTCCTTATTTATGACTGGCCATGTAGGCACTTGAGTGTATGAGTCAATCCTGCTAGAAGATAGTTGATTCATTCAGATAATGTCTCACTCATAATGATGATTGCAGAGTGGTAATTAAATATTTTAATATAGAGAAAATACAGCATACTTAGTTTAACAGAACACACCCATAGGCCAGCTTTTTTGTCACCCTTTGGGAGAAGTGCAAAAGGGAAAGCAATACTTTATGATTTGATGTTCTGCCAAAAAAACTGCATGAGACATGATGCATGAGCAGGCATGTTGTCATGATGTAGCTGTGGCCTTCTGAATGATCTGAATCGTTTCCGTGGAGGAATATTCAAGCTTAATGTAAAATTTGATGCAGAGTCGTTGCTCTACCCACTCAGTCATTTTCAATGAGACAACCACACAGTACGCATGCTCACTCAATGGCTTCTACAACCCTGTGACTAGTACAGTGAAGTGTCATTGTTCATGCATGCACATTCCAGTCCACTCTCCTGGGCTGCCAGGTGACGTCGATGTTGTGCAAACCATTCTCATTATATTAACAATGGCTGGACTTTTTCTGGACAGGCCTCACATGTATGTGTGTCTGTGTATACATGTATGCATATATAACACACATATACTTATATGTAGCCCCTGGCTGGTTTGGCTCAGTAGATTGAGCGTCGGCCTGCGAGCTAAGTGTCGCTGGTTCGATCTTCCAGTCAGGGCACATCAGAGAAGGAAAACTCTGATTCCAAAAAACCTCCGCTGCCTTGCGGCATACCTCTTCAGGGGAAAGGCTAAGGGAGTAAACCCCGACAGAAAATCCGGAGCCGGAGTCCCTAAGGCGGTTTGACATTGTAGTCAACACCGGCAACTGCTGTGGCGCACCTGAAGCCAAGCTGTATTGACTCCGTCTTTCCCTTGGGCCCTTCAGCTGCGAAGAGAGGGGGGGTCTGCTGCATGGGCAACAGCAGACCCTCCATATCACCCTGCCCAGGCTCTGTAGCTTCAGCTTCACTGGAGAGGACACTCCAGCGTCATCGCAAGATGTCGATTCAACACGGGAGGAGACAGATACCGTGTCACTCCCGAGTTGGACTGCACAGCCATTCTCGGTGGTGCAGATAGACTCTTAAGAAGCTATACCATCGTCTCTCGAGACGGACGGCTGCCGACGACGACGACGAGTATCTATTGTAGGATAACTAAGTCAATACAACTTGAATATACACACACAAAAGAATATTTACACATACATATACATGAATGCACTTGTATAGATTAAGTTGTCTGAGGTTTTTCCTGAAGCCAAGTAGTGGCAGAGAAACACAGTGATTTAGAGTTCTCTGGAGTTAAACAGCCTGCTTCAAGTCCCCACTTACCACTTAGCAGCTATTGTAGCATTGGGAAAGTCACTTAAACTTACTGAGACAGGGTTTCTTCATTTGTAAAGTGAATATGACAGCTTTTTTGGAAGAATAAAGAAAAAGAATGGACATTTTTAGCGATAATGTTTATTATCGAGATTCATCGCAGCCTGGAAACTGAAACCAAGGTCTCGTAACTTCTAGTGCAGAAAATTTTCTATTGTGCCTCCTTTTCACACCTACCATCTTGTAGGTACCTTCCTACTTTTTATTCTCTGCTGCTTTGCACAATAAAGGCTTCATGGAGTGAGGAAATTCTGAAATGTCTCACATCTAAGCTCTCAGTCAGCAACTAAACATTTTTAACATTCTGTGCTCACCAAATCCACCCCCAAAGATTCTTAAATGGGGAATGTCATGACTGCCCTGTGTGGGCAGTGCTCCCTGAGTCATATATTTAGTTTGATCCTGAATAGGACTAGATTGTTTATGTCCAATTAACCTGATTGTTGGAGAATAAAAAAGAAGATAATCAAATTTCATGCTTTGCTGGTATATCAATGCTGTGGAAGTACAACTGATTTCCTTTTCAAGTGTTGCCAAGAGACTTGTACAATTCATTCGCCACCTAAGTGGGCAGCTTCATCTCTGTTAAATCAATAATGTGCAGAAATTTACCTGTGCCCCCAATCTAGAGTACTCAACCCCATGTTTGGGGGCAGCCAGACTTTGCAGCAACACATTACATTCTCAATGATCTTGCTTCTCTCTCCAGTTTCAGGTGTCTAACCCTGAATTTTTCAAAATACCATTAACTGTTATATGACCAAATATTGCATAAAAAATTAGACTCAGTGAGCGGAGAGTTTTTGGAGACTGTATTTCCTAAAGCTTCTGGAGCATCATGAATAAGTGTCTGAAACGGTCATAGCAGCATTTTTAAGGATTTGTTTCTTATCTTGCCTGCCTCAGAAATACCTGGAGTACTTATAAAACCAACAGCAAAAACAGCACCGCAGAAATCAAAAGGAAAATAAAAGATAATTATAGTCTGTCCAGAAGGTATCCAGCCATGTACTGTGAAAAATAGAGACATTTATTGAAGAAGAGACAAGATACAAGAAACATCGTGTATAAGACAGTGATGCCTCAGTCCCCTTCAGAGTAGGCACCTTGAGACCTTACACAGTTCTTTCAATTGCCATCAGCTGCCCTGTTGTATTTTCCTGAATCTCATCGATGGTCTGCAATCTCTTCCCTTTGAAAGGTGATTTTAGTTTTGGGAAAAATCCAGAAATTTCAGGGCACCAAATCTGGGCTGTAGGGGGCTGCGTCACTTGGGTGATTTGATGTTTTGCCAAAACACTGCACAAGACGTGATGCATGATTAACACATGTGCATGTTTCTTTTTCCCCTGTCCATTGGTATAAGATCAGGGACAGTTTTTGCCCTGTCTCTTTCCATTTTCTGATTAGGTCAGTACCACTCATCCATATGGTTCTGGACCTATTGCCAGTGGTGACATGCTATCTTAGGCACTGATGCGTGGACACACACACACAGTGATCTGCTGAGGAAATTGCTTGGATCCTTAGTGGCCAGTGAAAGCATTTGTTACACAGGAAGACTTCTGATACCTATACATTGCCTACTTCTTATGGCAATGCCTCATTTCTGTTGGCAGTGAAGAGATATTGTTGGCCTTTATCCCAAATGTTAGTCTAATGGCCAGAGAAAGGCTGCAAGTTAGAGGGGAAGATTTAAGTCCAATACAAATGAAGGTTGAATTGAATAGGATTAAGAGAGAAGCAGTAATGAAGAGGTTAGAAGACCAGTGAAGCAAATGAAGACAGGGTAGCCCTTACAATGTTTGAAAAAGTCAGAGTTCCTGAAATCTTTCTTACCCTCAGAGTCCACCACCCCCAGACATGGAGAACTTTTCATGAATCTCCTCAATCCACAGAAGCTTCATGAGTGCATGTTGTGGTTGAAGTTTTTGTCATTAACCCATTTCTTTTGCTTTTCACCTTTCCAAGTGACCCAGTTTCTCATTCGTTGAGGGCCCTTGCAACATTTCTAGGGATATGAAATATGAAGGAATCTGTAGCTTTTGCTTGATTCTATAAATTAAATTATAACTCCTCGATGAATTTTTCAAATGAATATTTTCTTCAAATTATTTCACTTTCTCTGCATGTAATTTTGCTCTCCAATTAGCATTTACCTTTAATTGTACTTAAATGTCTCATAAAGTGCTCAGTAAATGTTACCTCAGCTTTTCCCACCTATTATTAGAAAGCGTTTCTCCTCTTTTTATTGTGAACCTGTGCCCGGACTACTCAGATCCTTCAGAATGAATTTACTAAAGGTTATATTTTCTAATGAACACACACATGACCTATTTAGGGTTTATGCCAGGCTGTTATTGTTGTATGCTATTAACCAATTGCCAGGATTCATTACCAGCTTCTTCAAACACATACCTGGTAGTGCTCTCTCCATTCCCCAACCTGTCCTCAGAGTTTTCATTTACTTGAAAATATCCCTTTGCTACCATATCACTTCTCCTGGAGGGAAAATTTATTGACACTTATTCCTTCACTATTGAGTCCTCACTTTTTGCTTACAACCATGCTGGGTGCTACGGAAGATATAATGAATGACCACATAAACACTGCCCTCAATAGATATGCAGGCCAGTAGGACGCAAGGGAGACCGATATTGTTGGATCGTTGACTACTTAGCAGGCAAGATTAATGACAGACATTATTTTAAATCCACCATGAATTAACTGTGATGATGAGAGAAAGGTTTAGAGAAGTTACCTAATTTTTCAAGATCAAAGGTTTATAATTCACAGAATTCTGATTGTTAATTCAGGTCTGCCTAGCTCCAAATTCCATGTTCTTTCAACTGTATCATATGTTTACAAATGAATACAATGCAAGGCAGGAAAGTAATCACTTATAAGAAATGAAAAAGGTCAGAAGACAAATTATTCCAACATTGTTCTTGTCGAACCTTGCTTATGCAGTGCCTGGCATGGTACCTGGCATAAAGCTGAGAATTTATAGACATTTGTTGAGTGAATGCTCTTCCTTATTGTGAAAAAAGTGGAAAGTGGGGTCTATAAAAACCTTGGGAGGGAAATGGAATACGGGCTTGCATTGAAAGAATAGATGGACACCATCGGAAACTGAGAGAATAGAAGGGATTTCATGGAATATGGATAAAAATGAATAAAGACACTGAGATGTGCACTTTTTGGTTGAGTTTGAATACCAGTGAATAATCAAGTCTGGATAAAAGGTTACAAAGGGGTAATGTAAGTAAAACCCTTGAATTACAAAGACACAATATTTGATGGCAGAGTGTTATACATTTGCCTGTATGTGCATTAGTAGGGAAATAAATATTTTGTGTCCACAAGGTATTACTCCAAATGAAATTGATTACTCCATGAAATCCCTCCACAGCAACCTTGGGGATCTCTTGGTGGAAGAAGAGGTGCCATCTGAATCGGTCTGGGAAGTGTAACATCCCTCTGAAGCCTTGTATATTTTCTTCAAAAATACAAGGAATTTTGTGTTTTGTCATATATGAATATCTGAACATCTAACTCATATACTCTTGTACATTTTAATATGATAACACACTCCAAGAATAGTGATAAATTTCATTAATCCAACAAGATAGTTCATATTTATCCGGTGTCATAACATATCCTATGCTAAATATCTCTAGGGCTCAGGGGTACAATTGTGACAGAATACTTATTAGGTGTTTAATTGTTGCTATTCCACACTTTTTGGGGAAAGAGTAATATAAATAATAAAACAACATGAACATTCATTTTGCAATTTTAGAGAAATTTAAATCATATAAATATATAGGGAGTTATTTAAAATCATTTGTGGATTCACAAAATCAGGACCAGAAATGTTAAGGTTTAAGGAAACCTTTTCGGTCATACTCCCAGCTCCAAGAGATTTCATTTTAAGGGCTAAATTCAGGGAAGCATTGTCCAAAATACCATCTGTCAGTCATTGAGGAAAAAGAAATATTATCTTCTAGGATGCCATCTTTCCTGGATGTTTATTCTCTCCTGCACACCTGAGTTTCTCTAACTCATAGTTTACTCTCTGTATTAGTTTCCTATTGCTGCTATAACAAATTACCACAAAGTCAGTGCTTTAACACAAAAATATATGATCTTACATGTCTGGAGGCAAGGAAGTCTTATGGTCCTTATAGACTAAAATCAAAGTGTCAGCAGAGCTGTGTTACATCTAAAGGCTCTGAGGAGCCTTGATTTTTCCAGCTTTTAGGGGCTGCCCACACTCCTTGGCTCTTGGCCTCATCACTCAGGTCTCTGCTTACATTGCCACATCTCCTTCTCTGAATCTGACCCTCTAGCCTACCTCTTATAAGATCCCTTGTGATTACATTGTATGCACCTGTACAGTCCAAAATAATCTCCCCATCTCAAAATCCTTACTTTAGTCACATCGGGAAAGTCTTTTTGTTGTGTGCGTTTATGTATTCACAAATCTTGGATTAATACATGTGTATCTTTGGGGGTGGGCAGTTACTCTGCCTACCACACCCTCCATTTTTGTGACCAGAAATAAAATGCTCAGTGAGCTTCTGTGAAAAGGACTTATCACCTCCAATGCTGTTTTTCCTTATCTTTTGAAAATGAAGTGGGCTTTATTCCTACATGTTTCCTAGATCTTTCCTATAGAAGTCATCAGTGGAGGCTTCTAACGTAAGGGCAAAATCAGAGGCTCAGTCATGAAACCAAAATGCTTACTGCAGAAAGAATTAAGTCTAAATCATGTTAACTTAGCACCTGAAAATTATGAAGATATTTGGCTCTTATATGACATGACATTTTCGTGTATGTGTGTTTATACATATATTTCGCTATATACACACATTGATATCCATGTATATAAGCATATATATGTATACACACACACATATATGAAAATAGGTAAAATATATAAAATGTTTTAATAAATACCTGAATGAGGAAATAAGTTAATATGTTATCTTTATCTTCTTCCTTTTTCTTCTCCTTTCCAAGCACATTTATCAATCACCCATTTTGTGACAAACATTGCTGAGAACACAGCAAAAAATACTTTGCCCTACCCTCAAAAAATATGAAATCTTATAGGGAAAAAAGGATGAAAAAGTAGACTGTGTCTGTGGCAAAAATAAAAAAAGATGAAGAAAATGTATGATTTGTGTGAGTTCAGAACAGGGAGTGATCATCTCATAAAATGCTTATAGTGTCCTACTATATATTTATATTACACATAAACAAATATATATTTACATGTACATGTGTGTATATATATCTACCTCATATAGACAATGCCAGTATTTTATCTTACCTCCAGTCTTTTTTGTTATTGTTGAGGCAAAGAAGCTAAATCAATTATCCCAGATCATAAAACTAAAAGATAATAAAAATGATTAAAAACTCATCATCTGATCATTAATTTATTTTTCATCTTCTCTCTGAAAAATGAGAAAATGTAAAAAGAAGAAACTATATCATAAACAGAAATACAATTATGTTTAAATATCTTAGAATACAGCAATGAACAAATTATCCTGGATGCATTTCCAATTACAAATTCAATGCTGACTGAGTTCAATATTTGAATTATGAATCAGACAGCTCTATTACTATAGAGACATTTTAGACCTTAAAATTAAATATTAACTTCCCTTAAATGAGCCTCTTCCCTTGTTTTCTCTGCATCATTCCACACTGCAAGCAAAGGAGCAATTAGACATTCCAAAAACATATCAGTATTTTCTACACTGAAAATGATGTGACTCCTACCCTGGTACCACCTTCTGAGTCCAGCTCTGAAAATTTTCCTGGCCTTGGAAGGAGTGAGACCCCTTACTCATTGTTTTTTGAATTTTTATTTTTTTCTTGTTTGATATTTGGCCCTTTAAAATAAACAATAAATAACATACATAAGAGAAATCAGGTACATAACCTATAGTAAATACAAATGAGTTATGAGAAAACAGGGAAAGATAAACGTATCCTTACAACATATGTCCACATTCTGTGTCCCTTGGCTTTTTCTTTTTCCATGTATACTGCTGACATTTCCAATCACTGGAAATAATCATGACATTGCCTACTAGTTGTTACTGTTCTCTATCAATGGCTAATCTTCTAGTCTATAAATAGAATGGTGAAAGACACTTTGTGCTGTAACAGTACACTGGTTTTTATAGTTTCAGAGTTTTTAATATTTTATAGAGACCCTGAAAATGAACATTTAGTAAAAATCACAGCTATGCTATAAGATTACTGTGAAGATTAAATAAGGCAGAGTACGCAAAACGCCCAGCTGCAGCTGAATAACAGCACCGTGAGACTGAGGAGAAGCGAGCTAAGTGGCTGATGAACAAGCCTGCCCCAAAACCTGCCTTAATTACTTTCAGTTCCCCTCCACCCTGGAGACCGACCGTACAGGATATGAGATAAACTTTGTAAAGTTAGAATGCCTGGGCTTCAATTCCAGCTCCATCGTTCACTGGCTTATAATCATCAACACCTTGCTTAACTTTTTTAAGCCTCAGTTTTCTCACATGTTAACAGGGTTATGATAACCACGCTTAATCCACAAGGCTGCTGTGAAGATTAGCGAGGGAGAAGGAGGGAATTGGTGCAGAGTGTTCAGAACAGTGAATATACGTAAAAAGTGCTTAGTAACTTTGGAGTAATAATACCAAGGCTAGTGATTTGCAGGGTTGTTTGAATGAATATACCTCTCCAGAATGCCAAGCGTCAACTATTTATATGGTAAATGCCAGCATGGTGACAACAGGCTCCAGATTTCATGACATTTAATCTCTACAGTTGGTTTTAAACTGTTGTATGTCCTGTAGTATCTGCCAAAATATGCAGAAATTAAACATAAACAGAACAAATGCTGTCACACTTGTTCCTAACTCACAGAACCAGGATCAGTAAATCCCAAAACTATTTCTGAATTCTGGAAAGTCCTTAGAATCCTTCTTAATGGAAATCTGTGTTAGTTTACTGTTGCCACTGGAACATATTACCACAAATGTGTTGGCTTCCAATAACAGAAATTAATATTTTTATAGCTTTGGAAGCAAGAAGTTCAAATTTTATGGGGCTGAAATCAAGCTGTCAGCAGAGTTGATACCTCTGGAGGCTCCATGGAAGAATTTGTCCCTTGCCTCTTCCAGCTTCTAGTGGCTGCTGACTTCCCTGACTTGTGGTCACAGTACTCCAGCATCTTGTTTCTGTTGTTCTATCTTCTCTCCCTTTTCTGTAGTCACATCTGTCTCTGTCTGCCTTACAAGAACACTTATGATTACATGTGTGTGTACAAAATTAGCGCTGTAATTGTATGTGAAACTCAGAGTTTATTCATTACTTATTATTTTATTACTTATTATTATTATTAACCCCGTATGTAGGACCCACCTAGATAATCCAGGATAATCTCTCCATTTTAAAACCCTTCATTTAATCTCATCCATAGAGTCCCTTTTGCCATATAAGGTAACACTCACAGGTTTTGGAAAATATAACCTGGATATCTCTGGAGATTATTATTCAGGCTACCACAACCATGATTAATTGATAAGAGTCAGCATTTGAGACTCAGAAGTAATTGAGTTGATGGAGTCAAGATGAAAGATCTGGGCAGTGGGAGAACAAAGAATGACTGATGTTCCCTTGAGCATCTGCTAAGGCGATTCTGTTGTGAACACTCATCTTTATTATCACAACAAGATGATTTGTAAGAACATAAAGTTAGCTCATTTTCAAAATTTGTCGATGCAAAAGCTCAAATAATAAAACATTTAGATTCATACAGGTACTGAAATAAAATTGAAAGAAGAATTTATCTTTACAATTTGGTGGTGGAAGTAAGAATGCAGAGAATGAAAGTTGGCATTTTTCTTTAATATGTAGAGGAATAATACCCATTTCTTAAAGGGAATGGTGGGCTTGTTGTAGCTTATATCCCTATAGTCAATTTTTTTATTAATATTTCACAGTATCTATCCTCTCAGAATAGCTCCCAATTCATGTACTAAGACCTAGAAATCATTGTTTCAATGTCAAAGCTACCATATTTAATTGAACCACAAGTAGGTACTGAATTAAGTTGAGACCATCACCGTTTGTTGATTTTAGAGAGAGAGGAAGGTTGAGAGGAAGAGAAAGAGAGAGAGAAAATAGTGATATGAGGGAGAAACATTGATTGGTTGCCTCCCACACACACTCCTACAGGGGATCGAATCCACAACCTAGGTATGTGACATGACCAGGAATCAGGAATCAAACCTGTAACCTTTTGGTGTATGGGATGACACTCCAACCAAATGCACCACTTGGCCAGGGCATATCCTTTTATTATCGCTACTATGAGGTCTGTAAAACCAAAGCTGGCATGCAGTAAGCACTGTATATGTATATCTGACAGTCTAGTTGATTTAGAGACTCAAGGTGTACTCCTACTGCCATTCCCATTTTGTGCTATGAGAGTTAGAACAACTACAATTATAAATGTATCTTTTCAGCCTTCTTTCCTCACCATGCATACAAATGTAAGGGTTTCTTTTTTGGTTTTTAAGTGTATAAACCAGAGGCCATAAGAAAGTGTGTGAAAACAGATTAACTAAATATATGGAAGCAATAGAGCATATGGACATAATTTCCAGTAGTTTTGCCCATGACTCTGATCTCTGAAAAGTTGTGTGAGTTAGTATAAAGGAAGTTGCTAGGTAGAATAAGTCAGTAGATGGGTAGGTACCTGTGAAAGACTCCTAGGCAACTGTATGAAGGTCAGTTTCCTGTCTCAGAGTGATGCTCATGGAAAAATGACCAGGTTTGCCTTTTGATAAAAAATACAAATGAGGATAATGTTTGGTTCATCATTGACTATGTTTGTCTTAAATAAAAAGCAATCTTATACATTTTTTATTATTTGGTTTTAAATTACTATCATCAGCTGGTTGTACTGTTTGTGGTTTCTACATATGGATGATTGGGGCTAAATATTTTAGCGGTTTTGGGAGTCTATGGAATCTTCAGAATGCTGAAATATTCATAGGGATTACATAGTAAAAAAAAAAGGAGTTAGAAGTAGCTCTTTAATGAGAAAAGCTTAAAGTATTTGAGCATCTAAGGAAAACAGGTTGAAGTTTTACATTCTGTTATGTGGCCCATTTATTATGGCCATTATTATGCCCATATAGGAGCAAGTGAGGAATACTGCTAAGGAACGTGGGCTTTGCAGTCAGACAGAGACAATGAAAATTTGTTCAACCACTTTCCACCATTGTAAAATTGGTGAATCTCTTTCTGGGCTTCATTTTGGAAAGTCAGTATAACCAGTATAGTTGTAAACTCTGTTGTTCTAGGTTATTGGAAGTTAAATGAGATGAATGTAAAGTATCAAGCACTGTGTATAATAAGCCCAATGTGTTCTATCTTTCCATATTAGTGCCAACAATGTTAGACCAGATTGAAAACTAAATGGTAAGAATTTGACCTAAGCCCTAGGATCAGGACATAAACCAAAGTTAATTAGGCCACATTAAAAATTGAATCCATCCTCGTTGACCCATACTATGTACTAGCAATGGTCAATGTATTTTTAACAACATTTTTGGCACAAATTTTGCAATGACATTGGCTGGAATCAGTAGAGAATTGTCTGTGATAATCAAGAATGTATGAAAGTATACCCATTACATAGATGCAGAGATGCCCTCTAGATCATCTATTTATTTATTTATTTATTTATTTATTTACTTACTTACTTACTTATTTTAAACGTGAAATCCAGTCTCAAGCAGTTATACAAGGTAATGAGTAAGAGAGTAAGCTGAGCATGTTGAAAAACTCCCCCACCACCACAATGTCTACCATTATCCTACCTTGTCTATCTTATAATTTCTTGATGGATTGAGCTTTCAGGATGCCATATCCTGGCCCTTCTATTTATCATGAAAACTCCCCAGTAGGTGAAGCATGTCAAAGAGACTCTGATGACCTCAGTAGGCCCCCTTTAGTGTTTAAATGCCTCAATAAGTACGGTCACTCAAAAGAGAATGTTGATTTGATACAAGTGTATTCTTAAGAATGAAGGCTGTGTAAGGACATTGAGAAATCCCATAATAAGTATTTAGGAGATGTCACCTGACCTTAAAGAAATCAGTCACAGTCACCAAATCACTGAATCAAACATCAAAACTAATAAAGTACCTGTAAAAGGATGTGTATACCAGAGAAAACAGGATAAATGAGGCAAGAGAATAAGCAGGAGAGTTATAGGTGGTCCTTAAGGCATTGGGGTAGGAAGCACAAACCCATAAGTTTTTTGTCTGTTAAAGGTGTGTGACGTATGATTGAGATGACTGTCATTTGTTGTTTTGGTCTGCCCAGCATTTATCTTCAATTCTAATGGTATTATCATTCTAATTTTCCTTGGGGAATAACTGCTTTTGTACTCTCCCATAATGCTATTAAGTTAGGGAAGCATTAGAAAAAAAAACCTGATGTGTAGCTCAAAAATGTCTAATCAGAGTTTCACATCCTACTCCCTATTGGGTAACATAAGTGAGTGAGGCAGGACAACCTAAAAAGATGAGACTACCCTGGCTGCTCTGGCTCAGTGGATTGAGCGTCGGACTGCGAGCCAAGTGTTGCTGGTTTGATTCCCAGTCAGGGCACATAACTGGGTTGCACATCAGGTCCCCACTTGGGGGTGCAAGTGAGAGGCAACCACACAGTGATGTTTCTATCCCTCTCTTTCTCCTTTCCCCTCTCTCTAAAAAATAAATAAACACACAAACAAATAAATAGCTAAATTATTTTTCTTTTAAATGAGACTCAATTCTATACCTTCTGTTGAAATATTTGGGAAGAGAACATCATTTTCTGCTGGATTCAGAAACTGGCAAGGTACAAATCTATGGCCATAGGAGGCTACCATAATGGGGGAGCCTGTTTTATAGTGAAACTGGTACTCACACACATACATGAAGATCCAAAAGATGGAGAGAGGTCAGTTACTAATCAACCTGTTCGAGCCCCTATCTAGTTTCTCCATAGTATTCTTGGATATGAGCGAGTAAATAGTAATTATGACTTTAAATCAGTTTGAGTTAGATTTCTGTCCATGGCACTTGTCAGAATATTCATGATATATGCAAATTATTAACCATCTGTCTTACTTAATTTCTCTTAAAATACATAGCCTGCAAACAAGATGTTTGTATGCAAGTAATTTATCTTAGAAAGTAGGCCCAAGGAATGGATGTGGAGGTTGGGAGGTAATAGGGTGACAAAGAAAGCTAACCTAAGGTTATGTCACCCTGTTTGTCATGCTGGGAACATTCTCAGTATTGCCCTCTAAGGAATGGTAGATGAGAGTAGCCATTGACCATACACCAGTATATAATGGGGGAAAACATAGGATAACTAACTGCTTTTGAATCTCTCTTTGGAAATCATGAAAACAGGACACATAGAGCAGGCAACATTTCAAAGCAATTCTGAATTCATCAGAGCAGGTTCTTTCCGGGAATGCAAACACAGAGGCAGGCTTTATCTTGGTCATGATAGTTCTTGATTATGTTTGTATCTTTTATATGGTAGATTTATATCATTTACACAATCAATATTGGTGTTTTCAACTATTTTCAATTTATCCTCAGTGTTATTTAGTGATTATGATTATACCGAGACACAAATTTATTTCCTGTTACTTCTTGAGATTACTATAAAAAAAGTCAGTAACTAAATAAGCAAGCTTAGCCTACTGTTCTGCCTCACATGGTGCCAGTAAATGAAATGTCTTTTCCGTGTGGGCAGCCTTAGTTATTCAGGTATTTATAGAAATAGTGATTACAGAAGAAAGGGCAGAGAATCCATGGAAACCTATAAAAATAATTCTCTTGGGAGCAGTGGGAAAAGAGCTAGGATGTGGATACAAATGCCAATCAATTGATAATCCCTGCCTAGAGCATCATAATTCTTGAGTTTATGAGGCCCCATGGTGAAGAAACACTCCACCTTTAATCAGTGATGGAAAAGATAATATAAAAAGGTTAGCAGGCAGGCCTTTTACTTGCCATTCCTGAAACAAGAGTGAGAGGAATATTGTCTCAGGAGATTAAAGGGGGAGGCAGTTATTCAATGGCTTTCATCCTGGACTTGTCCAGAACGGCTGCACGTACCAACTCTCCTCCACTCCCAATTGGACATGTGCAGGGGTTGCATGGTTTTCTGCAGGTTCAGGAGGAAATGGGGATGCTCCAGGGCAAGAAGTGAGAGGTCCATGCAACCAGACCTGAGTCAAGGCACTGCCAGGCTGTACCAGCAGAAAGCTGATCACAGTAGTGGTTCCCAGATATATGAAGATGACATTAAGAGGTAGACAAGAGATGTTCAGTAAAGATATTTCTCCACCCGCCTTACATGACATTATATTCCATAATATCTTATACTAATGAATCAACAAATTCATAGGGTTTTACCAATATAAAGGAGTGGCACTCACACTGCAACAGTTTGGGAATGTATCTAGCCATTTATTAGAAATCCAAACTTAATTTTTGAAGAGCATATCATACCATTCAAGTTTAAGGCACAGCTGCTATCTAGACAAGAATGTCAATGAAATAAAAATTAGCACTGCAACATACTAATAAAATTTGGAAATTCCAGCATTCCCCTTTGAAATGATAATAGACTGACCCATATTTATTCTTACTTTCTGTAAAAATTGGTGTTTTCCATAATTTTTTGAGAATAAACCCAACAAATATGAAGCAGAAAAAAATGATAGATGTTAATAAATTAAGGTGCCTCATAATGGGTTATAAAATCGTGCCTCTTTGTTGCTCATGCACTATTGATTAGGTTGCAGCATTTTACAACTCCTTAATTTATGATGAAACAGTTTTATTTCTTTCAGCAACCATAGGTATAATTTCCTTACCTATCATGAGAATGGTTTAATACCTTCATTAACTCACACATCATAAAACAAAGAGTGATTTTAATACCTACTCCAGTGACTCATTGCCCCTGTTCCAGAAAAGAAAGCATTGTTTTCTGCTGATTCCAAAGTTAGACTGAAGGCCAGTATCTTTGTGATTCATCCAATTTGAAAAAGAAGATTAAAGAGATGGGACTACTATTGCCATCATTTCTTTATAGCCATGATTATGTTGTTAGGCTTTGGAAAAAATCAGAAATGCACATTGGAATGTTGGCTGTGGAACAGTGGAAGACAGCAATGATGACTCTTGGGAGAAGGGAACTGGTTTCCTTACCAAATCCATGGGTGCTGGGGATGCTCCATTGAGCCCCTCCCTCTTTGCTCAGTGGCAAAACCTCTTGTTAGCCAAGTACATGTGGCTGGGCTTGAAAGTAGCAACTCAAAACAGAGCTGAAGATTGAATCATTGTGCTCAGGGGAGCCCTGCTATTATCTCATTCTTTAATCTGCTGAATATCTCTTCAAAGGCTCTTTCTTTCCCCTATACAGAGTACTGCTTTGATTTGTATTCAAAATGTGTTGGAGAAAAGGAAGAGGCATTTATAATGCTGTAATAATAACCTATTCAATCCTTAAGTGATATGGGTCCCAATGGAACTTCTAATTTTTGGTGATTTTCTAAAATTACTGTGGTATAAAGAGCAGCATGAACCATAAAGGAAAGGCCACTGATGAGCCTGTAGACTGGCCACAGGCCATAATTTAAAAACAGAGGAGCTCAGAAGGTACTGTTCTAAGAGAAAGCCTGATAATTTAGTCCTATCAACAGTTTGGGGAATTATGGATTTTAACTGTCTTATGAAATAATATGGGGCATAACACCAAGAATGCAAGATTAAGAATTTAAGAATGAGGAGATGGGGTAAATAGTTAAAAGAGTAAATATATCCTATGATATGAATGGAAAATGTACAGCATTCCCATCTTCCACCCATATAAGACATCATCAGTTCACAAAAAACTCTTTCATACAGAGTCCTGAGAATATCTCAAAACTTGTTGTAATGAAACCTCTAAGCAAATTCTCAAACTTACGAAGATAAATCTGCATGTAATCTCTGGTTTGTGACCATACGTAGTTTTATCTACTACCCTGACCCTTAATATAATGTGTCTAGATAGAGGGAACATAACTTTAATAAAAGTGGCATCTTCATAAAGTACCTGGAACCTTCCCTTTCTGTACTTTTAGTCTATTTGTCACTTTAATATGTATTAGCATATGAGGTTTTATAACTTACACAATTCTTTCATATATATTACCTTTTTGATCCTTACAACAATCATATGCGGTAAAACAAGACAAGTATCAATCTAAGATTTAAAAAGCAAAAACAATAAACCGATGAACAAAAAATAATCAACAAAGCAGCTGCTTTTTTGTAGATATAAGAACTTGCTCAAGATTAATTATTTAGAAAAGAGAAGCTGCTAAGATAATGCTTGAGAATAAATTATTAATGTCTATTCCAAAAGGAGTATCCAAGAATTCTTTGGTCATAGTTAAAAAGGGTCTTCCTAATTTCCCTGAGGTCACACTTGGGGCCTTTTTGGAACTGAGAGCTGCATTGTCTAATCCGACAATTTTGTCTCTGCACAAATAGTATCTCATGGTGCCAAGATTAGAGAAAGCCATAAAATTACACAATAATATTTCATGGGAAAAATTGTGTTTCTCATCCTCCAGTTTTTATTCTGAAGCAATGGTATTTAATTACTCATTTATCTGTCTAACTGACTATAAATATTCGCACAGGTAACTCTTGCCTTGTTGTTAGGGTGGCTGGTGCTGTGGCCTATGAAAAACGTTCACACAAAAAAAGAAGAGGCAGAGTAAAGTTTTATTCACTTTTTAAGACAGGAAAGGGGCTGGTGTGAAGAGATATACCAGCAATGAAAGGTTGGGGCTGTGAGTTGTTATTGGGTGGTAGAGGCAGAGGAGGTGCAACTGGGTAGTCATGGCAATTAGTTGAAAATACGAAGATTTCAGGCTGATTGTGCAGGTTTCAGTTTGTTCTGCTGTTATCTTTAGGTTCAGGATTTGGGCATTTGTGTGAGTTCCTAAAACAACTCCATGGAAGATGCTTTTAGTAATCTCTCCAGTCCTGGGAATAGAGACTAAGAAACAACAGTTAATTATGCCTGAAAGACTCAAAGAAGAGATCGCTAGCTCTAGTAAGGAGGGCCTGAAAGAGGCCTTTTTGTCCTTTCATTTTCTGTAATGAAGAATAATGTTTTCCTTCATCACCACCTGTGTTGTGTATCATTGAAACAGGGAAGGCCCACGTGTGTCCTGGTAGCAGGAAGGATCTGAGGTCAAAGACAGTGCGTTACACTCCATTCTCACAGACAGAGTTTCCTCCAGACTGTGTGTCTAAATTTTTTTGGTAAAATAAAATGGTAGTATTTTCCTTTTAGAAGGCAGACTATTTCAAAGAAAAGAATCACTTAGGTAAAAGGTAGATTTTAAAAAAGGACAAAGTGGAAAGACTTGAACTGTTTGATTTTAGGGGTTGTCATCTTCCAGGAATCAAGACAGTACCGGCATAAAGATAAACATCTACATTAAAAGAGCAGAACAGACAGTTCAGAAATAGACCCACACATTTGTTAAAAACTTCCATTTCACAGAAGTGCCAAAACAATTAAATGTAAAAAAAAAAAAAATTTAATTCAACTCATGGTGCTGGGACAATTAATTGGTAGCCATATTAAAAACAAATAAACACACTTTGTTAACCTCACACTATATACAAAAATTAACTTAAAATGGATCAGAATTTAAAGGTAAGAGCTAGGACTACAAAATTTCCAGAAAAAAATGCAAGAGAAAAATTATACTGACCTTTAATTAGTCAAAGAATTAGTCAAAGATTTCTTAAGTGGGACACAAAAGCACAGAACAAATAAATAAACTGGGCTTTACTACAATGAAAAACTCTGGCTCTTCAGAAGATACTGTTAAACAAATACAAAGGAAAGTCACAGAGTATAGGGAACTATTTGGAAAACAAATATCTGACAAAGGGCACATATCTAAAATATATACAACTCTATAATTAAACAGATGCCCAGTAAAAAAAGTATTTGAACAGATATTTTTATTAAAAAGATATGTGAATGGAAAAGGAGCACATAAGAAAGATGCTCACCATCATTAGTCATTAAAGGAATGCAAATTAAAGCTGCAACGAGATCCCACTACACCTCCACTCTCAGGGTTAAAATTAAAGAGTGATCATACCAAGTGTTGGAGGAGATACGGAGCAAATGGAACTCATACAATAATGGTAGGGATGAAAATGTTAAAACCATTTTGAAATCTGTTTTACAATTTATTAAAAAGCGAAACTAATATCTACCATGTGACCCAGTTACTATACTCCTAGGTATTTATCCAAGAGAAGTGAAAACATATGTTTACAGAAGACTTGTACATGAATATCCATAACAGCCTTATTTACAATGTTAACAAACTGGAAACAACCCAAATGTCTTTCAACAGGAATTGTTTTCAGGGAAAACTAGAACCTTTCCCACAGGGTTTAAAATCAGGGCTGTTTAGTTGTAGATAATCCTTTCCCTTTTGTAGAGGACATGTGTGACCATTGGCTGGAGGTATGTCCCACTGCCTGTCCTCAAAACTGGTCCTGACAGCGGGTTAGCTGAGGTCTCCCGTCACACCCCAGATGATTATGTCGTCCTCCCATTTGGGCTGGGTGTTTATGAGTATTGAATATGCACAAAGGATGATGGGGACTTCTATACCTTGATTCCTAGTGAAGGTAGAGGTTTCTGTCAAAGATACAGAATCCTGAGGCCCAGTACTAATTTGGGAAGAATTAACACCTTCCCTCCTAAGGGACTCAATGGGAACCTCTCAAAGAGAAGACCAAGATACCCCATGTAAGGAAAAAGGGAGAGCTTTTTGTTGAGAACTTAGTCTATGTCAGGCAATTGCTAGACTTTTCCAGACTCAAAAGAATCTTATTCCTGTTTTCTTATTGTGCATAAACACTTTCTAGAGGTTGATAAAGTAGATAAGAAAAATAAATAAATAAAACTAAAGTAATTCAGTTTGGTAGACCTTTAACAATTCTTGTTTCTATTTTTTCATGACTGTCAATAGTAAATTGAAGTTTTTTTCCTGAACTAGATAGCTTTGAAACTTGTAAACACAGATTTGAGATCTGCCATCTGATTTGTCTTTTGAATGATACTTTTTAAGCAATTTTCAGTGCTTACGACACTCTTATTACCTGTCATGTTCCCTTGCTCTGGGAATGAGACTCATATGGTTCTAAGTTATTTCCAACTCTCCTGAAAATAATGAAAAGAACACAGGTAACTAATTCATGTGAGGCCCAGGATTTAACATATGTGTCTCTGTATCTATAGAACCCTTTCAGTTAGCAGACACTAAAATAGATATATGGTAAATTGATTTACTTAATCATTACAGATGGGCTCTCGGTGATTGTGAAGAGCTGTGAGTTAGCTTTGCTTTCTTCTTTCCTTCTTTTAACCAATCCACATTTTTGAGCATGTGGTATATTTCAGAACCTGGGGAAATAGAGAAGATCATGGTCCAGCCCTTAGGAAACCGTAGGAATAGACCCATGTGTGGGTGACTCGAATGTGGAGAGAACAGTGCAATGACATGGCTAACACAGGAGCAATGGGACACTATCAGAGTTCACAACTACTATGGCTTTTCTGACCAGGGAGTCCATCCATCTAGTGCTAAAGGACAGACGGATGGTGAAGTTAGATTACTTGAAAGGCCCTTTAAACTTCAGGGGGAAGAAACTAATTTCAGAAAACTGAGTTAAAACTGGCAGTGTCCTGAGATGCAAGAGGGATTTGAGTTTTCTCAGTTCATTGTGGTGGTGTTCTCCTTTATAAATACTCACCAAAAGGGAGCCCTGGCTAGTGTGGCTCAGCTGGTTGGAGTGTCATCCCATTGGAAGGTTGCAAGTTTGATTCCTGGTCAGCGCACATACCTACGTTGCAAGTTTGATCCCAGGTCTGGGTATGTACAATCCCTGGTCCAGGTGCATGTGGGAGAAAACCAGTCGATGTTTTTCTCCTATATTAATGTTTCACTCTCTCCTTTCCACTCTCCCTTCTATCCTCTCTCTCTAAAAGCAAAGAAAAAAATGTCCTCAGGTGAGGATGAAAAAGAAAATTTTTTTAAATACTCACCACAAAAGGAAGAGGAAGAAAAAACAAATCTTTTTTATATAGTTGAGATTTCTATGTACTTCTACTCCTGTACAAAAGTTTAAGGATATATTCAGAACTACATTAGCTGATTCAAATAGTTTTATTTGGTGCCAATTCAGGCAAGAGCTAGGCAACACAGCAGTCATGACTTAATTACTGGGCCATATTTAAATACAACAATTTAATTGCAATTAGTCCTGTAATAATTTATTTATAAAATGTTAGTTTATGCATTTGTTTTTGATAATCATTTACTTTCAGTCTGGTACTGTGTGTGCCCCATTAAATTATAAAGTATCATACAAGGTCATTAACCTTCAATTCCACTTGTGAGCATGCTATTAAGTAGCATCCAATCTCTTCTCTGGTTGAAACACAATTGCCAGATCATTTATCTGTAACTATTTAATTTCCCTGTGATCTTCCAAAAGCTCTTATCACTGCTAATTAAGCAGGTGTGACTTGTGTCGAAAGCAGGTGGCCCTCCATGAACATCTGGTCAGCATCCAAAATTGGGTCAGGTCTCTTTAGTGCTCTCATTTTCCTCTTATTTGCCTTTGGTCATTAGTGATTATGGCAGCTCAATACATGTTTTCATGTTCAGGATCATTAGGGTTTAGGGACTTTAAAGAGAGCATTTGGCACATGACCAGGTACACCAGAGATAGACTGTGGAAACAAAGCACTCCCTCTGCTTTTGAAGCCAAGGTGGCTCTTAGTGTTGAACGGTCAAGGCTGTTTAGCTCAGCATTATAAATAATAACTCTGGGATTTGTAGAGTGGAACTTCCCAGGTAGGTTTTTTTCTCAAAGACAAAACCTATGGGTCATGAACACAAGAGTACCTACATTCCCATAGCAGACTACTCATTGCACATACCTTACTGGGTACATCTGTACTAGAGATGGGACAGTCAATCCAAATTTTCTTCAGGGCTTGGGCAGAATAAATAAAGAGGGAAAGAAATAAAATGAAAGTGCCATTTATGCTCCTCTTATTGATATATTAATTAGTAGTATATGTGAAAGCTCTTAGCTCATGCTCCAGTAGATTTCCCTATAACACTCTGAGAGAAGTATAAGAGGTAAAATCTACCTTTGCAAATACAGAAATTGAAGCCCAGAGGGAGAAATCTACTTTCCCCATTTGCATTGCTACTAGATAGCTGAGTGAAAAAGGAAAGTCATGTCTAAAGAACTGCAAAGTGCTTTACAACAAACCACAATTGTTACCCTCTATCACCACATGTGCAGAACTAAGAGTGTCCCCGAGTCTACACACCCTGTCTGAGGATGAAGTATATGTGTTCTTTATCTTCCTCCTGTTCTTTTGCCACATCTCTCTTGACCACATTATTACTTGCTAAAATGTTTCACACTGAAGGAAAGAAGGAGTAGACATAGAAAGTATAAAGCAAACCCTAGGTACTGTTAATCCTTGATCAGGGAAGCAGTATGCACAAATATAAATGTAAGACAGAAAGAAAGAGAGGGAGGAAGGGAAGGAAGGAGGGAGAAAGGAAGGAAAGAAGGAAGGAAGCAAGGAAGGAAGGAAGGAAGGAAGGAAGGAAGGAAGGAAGGAAGGAAGGAAGAAAAGAGAAAGCAGGAAAGAAGGAAAGAAAGAAAAAAGGAAAGAAAGAAAGAAAAAGAAAGAAAGAAAGAAAAAAGAAAGAAAGAAGGAAAGAAAGAAAGAAGGAAAGAAAGAAAAAAGGAAAGAAAGAAAGAAAAAAGGAAAGAAAGAAAGAAAAAGAAAGAAAGAAAGAAAGAAAGAAAAAAGGAAAGAAAGAAAGAAAAAGAAAGAAAGAAAAAAGAAAGAAGGAAAGAAGGAAAGGAAGAAAGAAAGAAAGAAAGAAAGAAAGAAAGAAAGAAAGAAAGAAAGAAAGAAAGAAAGAAAGAAAGAAAGAAAGAAAGAAAAATGAAAGAAAAAAGAAAGGAAGATTTTAAATGTTTTTTCAATACAAATTGTATATATTTAAGGTGTACAGCTTGATGTGTTGTTATATATACATCTACATAATAAAATAAATACTGCAGCCATGTTAATGAATATATCCATTTTATACAGTTATGTCTTTGTGAGTGTGCAATGAGAGCACCTAAGATCTCTACTCTCTTAGCAAATTTCCACCAATCAGTACAGTACTATTAACTATAGTCACCATGCTGCACATTTGATCTCCAGGCACATTCATCCTGCATAACTGAAACTTTCTACTCTTTGACTAATGTCCCCCCATCTTCCCACCTCTCACACCTGGTAACTAACATTATACTCTGCTTCTATGTGTTTGACATTTTTAGATTCCACATATAAATGAGCTCATGCAGCATATTTTTACTATGTCTATCTAATGATAGAGATGTTTTTAATTAACTTTTTTTCAAATGAGTATCTTGTGTTTTTTGACACAGCCATACACACACACACACACACACACACACACATATATATACCATACAGATATGTTATAGATATTTATATCTGTTCTTGTATATCATCTGCCTCTATTTTGACACCTTAAACTCATAAGGGCAGGGCCTTAGCTTTCTTGATCATTCCAGAATCTTCTATCCTTTAGAACAGTGCTTGACACACAGGTGTTGTGTGCTGAAACAGTGAATGAATATTATGACTATTGTTAACTATGTAGTGTGATATTTGGGCAGCGTCCTCCAGGGTTTTTGAATGTATAAAACTAATTGCCCACCTACTAAACATCTGTATGTTTTGCCTTTTGTGTCCTCTTTTTATAATTTTTCTCTGTATATATTTTTTCACTTCCACTTGTTACTTTAGTTTTCTGACTATACCTGCCAAAATAAGGTAGTTTCTGACTCTAATATCAAGGCTGAAAGGAAACAAGGAAATAAATACCCAAACTTAAAATTAGTTACTTTAATTTGAATATCAAATATAAGACAGGGATTGAAAGATTTGTCTAAAAGTTAGCAAGTCAGTTTTAAAGTATCTGATCTGTGGCAGCATTTGGTTTGGTTACTCCTAAGACTAACTTTATGGTTTGGTTTGAGGTCCCTCCTTGTTTTCTTTCCCTTCTCTTTTTTCTTTCTCTCTGTTATTTTTTATTTGTTTATTTTTGTATGTTTTCTAAATAGAACCATCCAGGTCTGAAGCACTTATTAACCCATGACAGTTCCCAAAGGGCACTGTGATAAGAGTTCTTTGTAAATCTAAAGCCTAAGAGCTGTTGTTATTGATTCTTCCAAACGCCTCTCCCCCATGAGATGTTTATAAACTTTCCCGTTAATTTCCTTCAGTGTTCCTCTAGGGTGCATTACATAAGTAAATATTGCAAACTATTTTTTATCTAATTCAGGTTACTGAAGAAAGCAAAAAGTCACTGGCTGATGCAAGTACATCTAGGCAAGAAATGAAAAATAAGACCTTGCATAGGGTCCTAATTCTAGCCATTGAGCTGCTGTATGAACCTGGCCCTCATAGCAAAGGATTCAATATTGAGTTCTGTTTCCACAGGCTCAATCTAGAAGTTAAAGACAAATGAATGAAAAAGATCAATCTCTTAACCCTAAACACAATGAGTCTCTTTGGTTTATGTCCAGAAATCCCGCTAAGAGATTTGTTTTAAATCACATTATAAATTAAGCAGATCAGAATTTGATAGTTTCTAAGTATAAAGTCTCAGACCTGAATCCAAAGCTAAGCTGGGTTTTGGGAAGTAGCAGAGCAACTGAGAGACTGCCTGGTTAGGGAGCAAACAAATGCGTGATGTTTATCAGGAATTTTCAAGGTATTTTCAAAAGTAATATTTAGTGCGGAAAGTGGGATGCCTGCTCCAGGTCAGGGCTCTAACCCTAGTGCCGTCATGTTGGGGAGCACTTTCTTTCTCAGGGGCTCAGTCCTAGGACTAGGACCGGGTGGGCCAAACGAAGCACCTAGGGCACAGAACATAAGGGTGCTCTTAACTATACTCACTCTCAAGGTCCTGCCAGTGCAGCAGCAGCCTGGCCACGAACGCCTCCTTGAATTGTGTCCCCTCAGCCCCTCACTCGCTTCAGCCTAGCTCAGGCCCTGCTCAGTTTCCTTTCTCTTAAATGACTGGGGCGCTGAGTCAGTGGTTCCCAATGCGGGACTATATCAAACAGGAATCTTTCGGCTGCTTCAGAAAATGAGTTTCTGTAGGGTGGGGGGTGATGAGTTTCGAACATGTAATCTGCTACATTTCCTTCTTGGAGATTCACACTACACCTTATATGATGGGCTCTGCTTTGAAATACTCTACAGAAAATACATCTGTTTACCTTGCAATAATTTATTGTTTTTAAAACTATTGATTATCAAACACTTTATTCCTTTCTCCTAAATAACCAGGAAAAAATATGTCATTTTAGCAAAACTGTATGTCAGAAGTTCTACATGCAATTTCTGAATTGATCACTGGAACGGCCCTTTGAAGTGGACGCAATTACTATTCACATTTACAGGAGGAAACAGACTTAAGAGGTAAAGTCAAATGATTTGAAAAGACGTTCATGCTTCACCAACTTTCTTGCCTGTCGTTAATGTTGAGTTTAACATTCATAGAGAAGTTTTCTTGTGTTCCTTATTTCTTTAAAAATTAGCATAACACTTTATTTTTATAATAACAAAATTTGTTTTTGCATAAATGAAATACCAGTTTTGCTCTAAGCTTTTCTTTTATCTTTTTTCAACTACTTACTCTCTTAATTGACTTATGAGGAAGCGTTGACTTACCTCTGAGCCCCAACCTGCCATGCATTCCTGTCACATCTGTTCAGCATTGCTTGTCCCAACAGGCTTCCAGAGTCTCCTGAGTAATGCAAATTTCAACCTCAGAGCAGTGCAGTTTGCTGAGGGGTGCCCAGCTTTGCCACTCAGTTAAATAGAACAGTAAGATGGTGTTACTGAATTGTGCTTTATATAGAGATGGCTGTCCAGATTGTGAAGAGAGAAGCAGGTGTCAGAGCGAACAGCTATTTACAGAACACCCTTGTGTGAGTGAAGCATCTCTTCTCCGAAGCTTCATCATGTACATTGGGGGTTCATTACCAAGCATCAGTGATATACCAGGGACCACACTGACTCAGGAACACAAGGGTGGAAACAATATACATGATCATTGCTCTTTTATGACTTGTAATCTAGTAGTCTCTTTTTCTAAACAGATGTCCAAGTAAAGCTAATGAATAAATTATAAATTTAGAAAATCACTTCCAGTTCCCTGCTGTTGAACACTTCTCTCTGCTGTCCCTTGTGATTGGCAGAACAAATCAAGTTAGGGGCTGAAAGATGCTTTAGCTCTGTCTACAGAGAGTTGTTATATTTAGAAACTCAATCCCTTAGCATCTATTTCAGTCCAGGAGCTATAGGTTCAAACACAATTCCCACTAGTCCATATTCAAGGAAACTGAATACACACTTTGGCTTCAATGACAGTGACATATAAAATCCCCTCAGGACCTGAAGTGGCTGCCAACTGCAGGACTTTATGTATGGGAGAAACTAATACAATTCAAGTTAACTATACTTCATATGGATTCTTTTTTTCTGGGTCCATCAGATAACTCTGTTGACATCCTCTTAGCAACTGCATAAATAATTGGCCTCAACATGTATATGATACCGTGGTATACTCAGAGGGCTGGGTCAACTCAACATTTTATCACCTTATGAATTCCTATTTTAGAATGAGATCCGCATATGCTAGGTCCTACCATTAGCTTTTATATATGTTAGGGCAGCTTGCAAATTCGTTATCTGTGTAAGGAACCAAGCTGCATCCTGAGACAGAACTCAGGAGGACAGTTTGTCCTATAAAGTTATCAGGGGACAGAGGATTAATTCTCAGTAGAGCATGGAAGATTTAGAGCATGCTCCCATTAGGGTCTGATAATTTTCTTTCTTTCTTTTTTCGTCTCACTAGATTTTATGAGCATGCACTATACAGAACATATATTACTCATCTGTAAATTCTTTGTGTCTACCATAGTATCTGGTCCATAGTAGGCACTCAATAAGTATTTTTGAATAAGTAGGCACTTTAAGGTTAGAGTGAGTCTTAGAGGAAGGAATAGAGTTAGAGAATTTTTTTTCTCTATATTAGGCACCGTCCTAAATAGTTTTCATACATGATATTCTTCCCCTATGAAGTAGGTGGTAATATCATTATCCCTATTTTTCAGATGAACAACTTATGGCTAAGAAAAGCTAAGTGAATTTGCTAAGTTCATATGACTGACAAGAAAGCATTTGGTTATAATACTTCCTTTAGAACCCCCAGAATTATGTGGCTCTACATTTCACGGTGCCTCTTAAATATTCTCGTACAGATTTCAACCTGAATCTCTCGTTAAGGCTTTCGGGCATAGTGCAAAAACCGAGACAGTGCGCCAGACTCAGTAATATTTAAAACATTGAGCCCTGACTGGTGTGGCTCAGTTGTTTAGGCATTGTCCTGCAAAGTGAATAGTTGCCAGTTTGATTCTTGGTCAGGGCTCACGCCTGTGTTGCGGGTTCGGTCCTGGGTCAGGATGCATACGGGAGGCAACCAATTGATGTTTCTCTCTCACATTGATGTTGCTCTCCTTCTCTTTCTCCCTCCCTTCCCCTCGTTCTAAAAATAAGTAATTGAAATAGTTTTTACAATATTAAACACATTTATATAAAATAATTAACTCAAAATATTATGACTATGAAATACCCTGTATGCTGGATAGTAGTGATAGTAGTATGCTTAGAATCTCTTAAAATCTAAAGATGAAAACAGGTTATAAAAATCATTGAATCGATTGCTATCTTGCTTCTATTAGATTCTAGGACATATTTTAATATGTTGTTGTTGTTTGTGTGATGTATATTTGCCTTAGCAATGACGAGTGAAAGGAAGCTCTCTTGATATTATTTTAGTGCCTGAATTCAGATGGGACTAAAGATCTGCCTCCAAATTTTTGAGTTTTTAGGGGGAATTAAGTAAAATTTCTTCTGTTGTTTGTTTGTTTTATCTGTTAAGCTATTTTAAGTTGTCTTTTTTTTCATTTTCAATAAAAATTTCTGGTAAATATAGCATATAACTACTACCAGTCATAGATCTATGTCTTTTCCCGAGACCATCCAGTGACCTGCTGTTATGGCTGGAATTAGGAATACATATTTCTTTATATCCTGATCTGGAATTGATGTATTTGTGTGTATGAATTCTCTTGATCAAAACTGAACTCTGGGCCACTTAAATTCCTTTTTTCTCCAGCTTTATTGAGATACAATTGCAAATAAAATTGTAATATACTTAAAGCATACATTTTGATGCTTTGGTAAACATATACACTGTGAAAGCATTCAAGTTAATTAACACATTCATCACTTCAAATATTGATGTATACATATATATCAATATATATACAAATATACTGAGGTGTATGTGAGAACATATACATTTTACTTTCTTAGCTACTTTCAATTATATATTGCAATGTTATATAGAATAACTGTGTTATATAATATGATCAATTATAGCGTGATCAGTACTCAGTGCTTTATGTCTCAGGAAGCAGAACCTTAATATGAAGAGCAGATTGGTAAGATTATTGTGGAGACACAAGAACTTAAATGAAAAAAGCCAATTCTTCAGAATCAAAATGAAACATTAGCAAAGCAAACAAGGAATCAATGGCAATTTTTACAAAGCAGCTGTGAACAAAGATGTGTGCCTTGGAAAAAGAAAACGGAAAATGCCAATTTGCTACAGAAGAAAATGAACTAGAAGGATTGGAGGAAACATTAAAAGCATTTCAGGTTTCTGCACATACTTTACAGAAGAAAGTCAGTAAAATGGAAGAAAAAGTCCAGTCATATACATCTTCTGACCATAGAAGATCATCTTAAACACTGAATGACACTGAGGAATACCGTGCCATAATGACAGGCCAATTTGCATTGGTAAAAGAGAATCGGGAAAAGGTAGAACAGAGTGAAAGAGCCCCAGGAAGAGACCTGTTATTGTGTAACACCTGAACTGGCCTCTTGCTACTCGACCAGATAGGAAGACATTCCCAATAATAGACAGTAGAGAAATGAAAATAATATGGCCTTCGATAATATATACCACTGACTGTCCAAATCAGTGAACACAAGAATCTGCCCAGCTTTGAGCTCCTGTTATGTGAAAAAAAATAAATTTTCTTATTATTTGATGGTTTAAGTGAGGTTTTGTGATTTTATAACCAAAGCATCTCAACTTATATTGTTTTTTTATTATAGAATATTGTGGTTTGCACAAAAGAAGAGGTGTTTAAAAATAAAATATATTATTTTTATGATATCTATGTATTAATTTACTTTTTAAGGGTCTTCTGTTATCAAAAAATAAATTCCACTGGTTCACTGAAAAAAAAATCAGACAACAGATTTTATAGTGCAGTGTAACGATGTTATATAGTATAATCAAAAACAATCATCATGTTATACTTTGGATACTCAGACCATATTCATATTATAGCTGGATATCTGTCCCCTTTGACCAACGTCCCATATTTCCTTTACCCACCTAAATTCTGACTTATGTTCAGATCAAAAATCTTAAGATTTCTCTGTATAGTGACAGATTTGACCCCCTTACTCTAGGGAGAAATAAGGTATCTGTGAATTTCATAATTGACTTCTGTTGCATCAGTAATTAGTCCTAGAGCTTAGACTCCATTTCATGAACTTTTTGGACAACTTCCGCTTTACTCGTATTGCCTGAAGATTCAGCATCCACTGGCCTTTTGTATTGAACATGTTAAGAAAAACGCTCATGGGTCTAAAGTTTTCTGATATTTGGATATAGTTTTATTTATTTGTCCTCCAGATAATTCCTACAGTTTTTGGCCTAAGTCTGTCTACACTAGTGAAAATTACATCACATGTTCTTATTGTGGAATATAATGATACCGGTTTTAAATAAGAATATGAGGTTACCTGAAAACACTTAAGGTTAAAGCAACATTTTCAACACCCTCTTATTAGGTTTTGGCTGAGTTTAATTTTTTTCTTTAACTCTATTCAGCAGATTTGGTATGTTTTCATGATTAATTATATTAACTATGTTTCATGATTAAGTGAAATTATAATAATATTATAGATGCACAATAATTTATCACCCGTGCACAGGGGTACCTCTTTTATTTATTTTTTCTCTAGTTTGTACTTTATCAGTTTAATATAAAAACTAATCTGATAATCTCTCAACTTCAAATATCTGGGGGTGAGAATTGGAACTCAGTCACTGAAACCCTCAATATGGGAATTATATTATCTACACTAAAAATAAAATACTCCATGTGATAAATGATTTTTGTTTGCTGATTAGCAAGTATATTCAATACAAAAGTTTTAGTAACTTCATGAAAATGAATGAATTAATGTAAAATTGTAGCTGTACCATAAATTTGTTTATTTATTTGACTTAGATGTTTGCACATTTCCTACTGGTTGTTTTTCCTACATATTCAATGTAAACTTATTCAGCAAATTTCATAGTTAAGTACACTAATTTAATATGCATGAAACAACTAGAGAACTTTCAAGATGATTATATGACTCATAAACATGTTTTATAAATTAAATACCAAATGTATGACCCAAACAACAATTGCATTGAGATTTGAGTTGGGTACCATGTGCAGGGTTCTTAACCTAAGGTTGGGAAGACTTCAGTATAATTGTATGCATATGACTACAATAATATGTACATACTCCTTTTTCTGTTAAGTATACATAGCTTTCATATGATTCTTAATGAAGTCCATGGCCCATACCATCTAAATTCTAGTGACATCAGTTTCTTCATAGGTAAAATTGAAGAAAGTTAGTTTTGTTTTCCCTAAATTTCATTCCACCTCTCTGATTCTGACTATTCATCTTGTGTGTTCACTGAGTTTTTTTTCTCTCCTGCCTTTCTTCCTTCATGATAAATAATGTAGTCTAACTCTCTCATTTTTTAGATGAAAATAAATTGATACAGGCAATGGTTTCACTAAACCAGAGGGAGAGGTACAGCTTTTTCACAAAGCAAAGGACTAGAAAAACTACAGGGATCTAGGAACTAGAGTCATGAATTGTAGAATAATAGAAGTGGTCAAAACACAGAGGATCAAGACAGAAAACAATGCAGGGCAATTGCTTGGAAGAGGTAATATGGTGGGTGGCCCAGGACGCATAGAGACAGACCGTTAAGTTATGTGGGAGAGATTTTGCCTGTAAAAGGGCATAGTAGTAAGCTCAAATCTACTGCTCTATCCTCCCTCTTCCATCCTGCTTCTCATACACACGTTTCTCTCTCTGCAAAAATAAATTCGAAAACTACTTAGGAACTGGAAGCTTCTGGAGTGAACTAACGTAAAGGAAAGCAATTCGAGCTTTGGCAAGGAGGGGTCTTTGGCCTATGCTACCAAGTGGAAAGAGGAAATGAGATTGAAAATTCACATCAGAGCACACATGGTGTCCACTGAGTATCAGGACAAAGCGTATGCCCTATTTCCCACAGAGTAGAAAGGGGCATGTGTCTGAGTGGTCTAACTTGTGCTCCGCTGGGAGGCATCTCTATCCTGGGAGGCCTCTCGTGTAGCATTCAGGAGCTACTCACTACCTGGACACCTGAACTGAGAGGTAAGGTCCCTGAATTCTTTCTTGGGAAAATTCCCACCACCAAGGCATAGGTAGATAATCTGAAGTCATTAAGTAAATGAAAAATAAACAAATAAGACAAAAAAACTAGTGGTATCAGGGGAAAGGGTAGAGAATTTTGGAAGGTAAATGACCTAAATTAAGTTATCTCATTTATTTTATCACTAAGCAGTGTTCCCACATGAACAAAAAATAATGCAGGCATGTATGTGTTGGGTTTGGCTCCGAATTTAATCAAATTAAGAATATGGTAGAACTTTGTAAAGCTCTTTACAAATGTTAGCTTATTTATTTAAAGTATAAATTAATATAGGTCCCTGGGACTTGCAAGGCACAGAGACTATTTTGGGGGGCTGAGCTTGCATGCAGTATACAGATCGATGCTCAAACGGGGCACAGTGGGGATCTCTCTCTTTCTCTGCTGCTTCTCTCTGTACAGCAGCTGGAAGCAGCCAGGCACCCTGAGTCAGCGCCCAGCACGGAGCCCAGTAGAACTCCTCCAGGGCTGGCCGTTTCTCTGTGGGGAGGTTTTCCAGTGAAAAGTCCCTAGTGTTGGTTTGTTTTTCTGGGCAGGAGAGATTTAGAGTAGGAGGGAGTTGGGATTAAATCCAAGGTGGATCACCATCTTCTGAACCTGATGGTGGAGCAAGTATTGACTTCCTACCTTCTGTCTTGAGTAAAGGAGACAATTTAGCTTCTTTAAAAAAAAAAAGGATTCAATATCAGGACTGTCAGAATCAATGGGAGTCTGAGCAGCCTGGTGACTTGGGAAAAGATCTGTATTTGGAGGTGAGAGGTCTGGTCTCCAGGTTGGCCCTTCCATGAACTCACCTTGGAACCCTCAGGAGTTCATTTCAACTCTCTGTTTTCCCATTTAAAATAAAAACAGAACCAAAAAACAAACAAAATGGGTTATAAAATTCTGTTTTCCTTGTAAACTGGTATGAAATTTATGTAGAAAGCAGATACCAGTGCACAGAGAAACCGGAGCTCCATTGCCTACTTCCACAGGATGCTTCTCAAGAGGGGGAAGAAGGTCAGTTCCAACCCAGCTGATTGAAACTGTGGGAGTGGTGTGTGCATATGGTTTTTCTGTTGGTATTTGGCTGAAGGCAGTTGATTATTGCTATTTTATTTTAGGCCACTTATTTTTCTGGTCCTTTGGATAGGAGAGACAGGCTTTTCTTGGATAATTTTTAAAATATTTATGAGTTCAAGGACACAGACTACAGTGTGGTGATTGCAGGTGGAAGTTGGTGGATGGAGGTGGAAGAGGGTGATAGAAAAAATAAATAAAATTAAAATATATTTCCATGCCTGCCCTGGCTGGGTGGCTCAGTTGGTTGGAGTGTTATCCTGTGCCCCAACAGGTTGCAGTTTTGATTCCAGGTCAAGACAAATATCTAAGTTGCAGGTTTGATCCCAGTTGGGGTGCATAGGAGAGGCAACTGATCAATGTTTCTTTCTCTCTCTCTCTCTCTCTCTCTCTCTCTCTCTCTCTCTCTCTCTCTCTCTCTCTCCCCTCCCTGCCACTCCTTCTCTCCCTCTCTCCCTTCTTTGTTCTCTAAAATCAATAAATAAAAAACACATCCTTAGAATATATATGGGTTGGAGGCTCCTGCAGCACATTGTCCAGGATTTATGGGAGTCAATAAGGGGACCCAGGAAACTCATTGCCATGTTGTTCCTCAAGTCTTGAGATCTCTAGGCAATCCACGTTCTTTTCACATTAAAGGGCCTCCCTGTGCTTGCTCATTATGTTATGTTGAGGGCTCTTTAGTTGGGCTGAAGGAAGAAGGCCATGCCATCTTGACCAGAAACAAAAGTCCTCTGATAGTATGCTTTTAAATTGTAAAGGCCAACACAAATATAAGAAAGTACTGTGAAGATTAAATTCCAGAAACGATATAGACAAGTGTATAGGAGAGAAATTACATTATTGCAGAGACAGGCTCTTTTTAGTCTCTCTAGGAGTGTTCTTTTTATCCTAACAATAAATATGGTAATGATAAATTCTCAGAATTAGTTCACTAAAAAAGGTTCTCTCCATGGAATAGCTTCTTGTAGAATTTTGTTATACAGATTATGATTATTGTGTCTTTTAAATGTATTCCATAACTCTTTTTCAGAAATTCAGAATGTGCCTCACTTCACTTAGTGAACCAGAGTGCTAGTCATTTTCAATGCCTGAATTAATTTTAAAAAAAGAACAGAAAAGAAATTCTGTGCTGAAGCAAACTCTTCCTTTGTCTTGCTAAAAAAGCAAAAACCTCCAGTTAGCATCTGAAATTTCTTGTCCAGTATGATATCTTCTAATTAGAGAAGAAGAGGGACTGGCTAACTTTGTTCTTAATCTAAGTTTCATCACAGTATGGTATTCTATGGTGACAAAGCACTGTCCCTCATATTACAAAAAATGTAGTCCCCTTATCTGTGGGTGATACATTCCAAGAACCCCAGTGGATGCCTGAAACCTAGGATAACACTAAATTCCATATATACTATGTTTGTTTGTTTTTTTCTATACATACGTACCTTTTCGCTTAAAGGAAGCACTTCACAGTTTCTCTTTGGCATATCCAAATTGCCAGCATCATAACTCTTGCACTTTGGGGCCATTGCTAAGTAAAATAAGGGTTACTTGAACGCAGACACTGCAATGTGGTGACAGTCAATCTGATAACAGATGGCTACTAAGTGACTAACGGACAAGTGGCATATATAGCATGGGTATGCTGGGCAAAAGGATGATTCCAATGTCAGGCTAGATGGAGTGGAACCAAGAAAGATTTCATCTTACTACTCGGAACAGTGCACAATTTGTGAATTGTTTATTTCTAGAATTTTTTATTGAATGTTTTGGGTCATGGTTGACCTCAGGTAACTAAAACTACAGAAAGTGAAATTGTGGATGATGGGAGACTACTGTCAGTTTTTAACCTGCCAGCTTGATACCACTTCTTAGTATATTATTTAGTGTCTAGGAATCCATTTACATCTCATAAAAATCAGTGCATGGGCTGTTCAGTGGTTTTGCCTGATGTGCTTGGTCCGCGTGCCTTGTGTAAATGATGCTGAGCCTCCTCTTATCAAGATCTCTTTTCAAATATGTGTTTACCAAGAATGCACCCAGCTTTGTGCTACAAGATCTAATGGATGGAAAAAGGTAATTGCTACTAAAAATGCTATTTCTAATGATTATTATGAAAGTTTCATGAGGAATTCCACCCAATGCTTTATGTATACATTTACATGTTGATAAAAGGCAACAAATTATGCTTGGCAATATATATACATATGTTGTTTGGGAAGCTAAAAATGTTATTTGAGCATTATTTCAATAAAGATATAGAAGAGTTACAAAGTGATCTCCACAGATGCACTTTGCTTTTCCATAATAGGGTTGGACAATTTAAGTAGCATTCACCAAATCTTAATTCAAGAAAAAATACCTGATTTATTATTAGGCAGGCTAAATATGAAATCCGAGTTAATGTCTATAGGTGTAAATAACATGCAACAAATTAATAAATTAAGTGACAGAAGAGCATTTTGTCAATTAATGTATTAGGAATCTAGCTGGACTATTTTTCAAAAGTTAATTTCATTATCTAACATTTTTTGGGTTAACTATAGAAGTAGAAACTAATTAGTTTCCTGCTGTGAAAAGTATAAAATTAATATGCAGGTGAGAAAACACAAGGCCCCTTTAAATTTAACAATGGCCATTTATGACTTTAATTAAGCAGAATATCTCACTCATAATAAATGACTGACCTTGTATCTGCTCATTATTTTTCTCTGTTCCAGAGTTTAATCATTGGTGTTGGGCTGTGACAAACACTTCTGATTTATTTGTCAGGGGCTCTTGTGTTTCAAGATGCTGATGCTGGTGGTGACTTTTCTCTGCATCTGTAGGTATAGCTACAAAGTCCAGTAGTTGTTCAATTGCACCTTCAGTGCTGTTCTCATTTGGCTGGCCCTCAATCTTTGATCAGAGCTTCCTGTCATTGATCTTACTTGACATTTAAATTCTTAGTTGGCTCAAAGCACTCATTCAATTTTATCAGCTTCACATTTTTTTAAACCTTTAATATAGACCTAGTTAATCCTGTACCTTCCTACCCATGTCCAACCAGGCATACCTCTAAGTTGACCTATAAACATCAGGACACCTTTAAGGTATTCTGTCTTCTTTAGGAGTAATAATTGCACAGCCACCTCTGGAAGTAATTTGAAATCTGGTCTGTGCCTGAAATAGGATGGTTTAAGACAGCTTTAAGACAAAAGGTAGTCTGGGATGGGGCCCATGATCATTAAAGACTGACCGAGGTTGCATTCAAAGTCATCCCAGACTCATTATACTTTACCATAAGATTGTTAAACTTAAATTCAGTAGCTCAGAGAAAATCAGCTTCTAACCTAGCAAGTATCAACGACTCATTCTTTTTCAGGAAACCACTGAACATAATAAAAAACTGTTTCCATGGGCCTTGTTGAATAGCTGGAAAGTGGTGAGAAGTTATTTCTTTATTGGTAGGTTGTCTCTCTCCTTCTTTCAATTTTTTTCTCATCCTCCCCTTACTAGCTGTGCTGTGTAAGGTCGTCATTTCATGTATCAGGTCATGCATTTCTTCCACATGTTACTTCAAAGAAAAGAGCTTGCCTTAAAAGGCTATTTTCAGCCCTGGTTGATGTGGCTAAGTGGATTGAATGCAGGCCTACAAACCAAAGGGTCACAGGTTCCATCCCCAGTCAGTGCACGTGCCTGGGTTGTAGGCCAGGTCCCCAGTTGAGGTCACATGAGAGGCAACCACACATTGATGTTTCTCTTTCTCTCTTTTCTCTCCCTTCCCCTATCTAAAAATAAATCAAATCTTTTTAAAAGGTTGGGGGTGGGGGCTATCTCCACTCAGAATTTTATTAGGTTGGCCAAAAAATTCATTTGTTTTTTTTCCATAAAACAGCTATAGTAGTCATTAGTTGTTGTTAACTTCATTCAAAAAAATTTTGTTAGATTGTATTATGACAGCTATCATATCAGCATGCATTTAAAAAAATCACAATTGGTGTATTTTTGCGCAGCAGTTTTAATATTGAAGATGGAAGAAAAGATGCAACATTTTTGGCATATTATACTTTATTATTTCAGGAAAGGTAAAAATGCAACTGAAATGCAAAAAAAATGACTTGTGCAGTGTATGGAGAAGGTGCTGTGACTGATCAAATGTATCAAGAGTGGTTTGTGAAGTTTCATGCTGAAGATTTATTGCTGGATGTCGCTCCCTAGACAGGTAGACCAGTTGAAGTTGATAGCAATCAAATTGAGATGTTGATTGAAAACAATCAATGGGAGATAGCCAACATACTCAAAATATCCAAATCAATAAAGTTTATTGGTGAAAATGAAAAATGTGTCTCTCATTTTATGGAAGAAGCTAAACCAACTTTTTGGCTAACCTAATAACTGCTATAGCTCCCTCTTAACCCAAAATTCTCCTCCTTATATTTTATCATCTTGTTACCAGCATCATCACCTCTTTAGCCATTCAAGATAGAGAGCTTGTTCCCTCCTCCCTGTTCTACATTTCTATATTTTCCAAGTGTCACCCCCAACCCCTATCACCCACATACTCACACACTGAGGGCTTTCTCACCTGCTCTATTTCTTGCCTGAATTATAACCATCAACCTTCTTTTTCTGCCTTAAGTCTTGCTGGAGCCATTTCATTTTAGCTTCTTAACATATTAGACCCATCATCAACAAATGTAAATTTCCACTGGGGACTGGGAGTAAAACACCAGGGGTCTCCATCCATCCATGTTCTGTCAGAGATCCAAGGGTAGGGGTAAGAGGAAGGGTGGGTTGAATCTGAGCTGCAGGTTTTCTCAGGCCTTCAGCCTGGAAGTCAAGACATATTTTTCTTTGCCTCAAGAAACCAATATCCTGGCTAAACCAGAATATTAGATTCTGAAAGAGAGAGGCAAGTCCTGTTGGTCAAAATCATGGTACTTGCCAACGTCACTTTAATGCCCAACAAAAGTTTGAAATCAGGAATAGAGCATGTGCTTAGAGAAAGAACAGACAGGGAAAAGATAATACCTAAAAAAGGCAACTCATGAACTCTAGGGTCATCTGAGGTCTATTAGGAAACTCTTTTCGATATTTTTATCACCTAGTATCCTTGGTACCTGAATTTCCACATAACAATTTACTTCTCTAACTCAATGTACTGCTTTCTGCAAAAGCACTTTTTTATTGGCTGAGAAAGGCCATATACTCAGCAATTATTGTCAACTACCTCTCTATTCTCCCTCCTTTTCTTTCTTACCACTTTCTTTCTTCCCTCTCTTCCCCTTTTCTTCCTTCTTTCCTTCCTTTCATCCTTTGCATCTGGCTTTTTTCACTAATCATAATTTTTCTGGATTCATTCATGTTGTACTATGTATTATGTGTCAATATTTCATTCTTTTTATACGGCCAAATAATAGGCCATCATCTAGGTAATACCAATTTTGTTTATACATTCATCTGTTGACTAATTGGGTTGTTTCCACTTTGGGGGCTATTATGAATAATGATGTTATGAATATTCACATACAAGTTTTTTTCTGGATATATGTTTTCATTTATCTTGAAGATATATACCTAGGAGGAAAATTCCTGGGTCATGTGGTAACTCTACATTTAACATTTTGAGGAGCTACCACACTGTTTTCTAAAGTGGTCATACCAGTATACAATTCCGCTGGCAATGCATGTGGATTTAACCTATCCACATGCTCACTGACACTTTTTTGTTGTTGTTGTCTTTTTGATTATAGCCATCTTAGTGAAAGTATTCATTTCAGATTGGCTGTTAATTTTAGTTATGGTTCTAAAATCTAAATCTTTATTTTTTCTATAAATTTTGTAATTCATTAGGGTTCCTCTTAAAGTAATTATATTACAAATCCTCTTGATGTGTTTACAGTGACTCTTATATAAGGGGAAACCTAATAATAATAGTAAGCATTTAATGAGTACTCATCGTGGGCCAGGTCCTGCTCCTCACAGCTACTCTATCCATCTTGACAGAAAAATTTGACCATGTTAATCTCTTATTCTGAAAAGTTAGCAAACAAAGCACAACAACTTCAAAATCTATTTCTAAAACTCATGTTCCCAACTCTCTTCTTTTTCCCAAATATTGGGTTTCATTTCTCCCATGAGTACCCTTCGAACATTTCCTATTACAAAGGGAATTGTTTTTCCAGAAGCCTTATCACACTGCAAACACACATGGCAAGTTTATTAAGCTCACAGAACCCCAGAGGGTAAGGGAGAAAGCAGAGACTTTAACACACCATTCATGCTTTCAGCAAGTTCTCACCACATAACCCCTAATCATTGGCTTTCTCAGTAAAAGGGAGGGTGGGTGTTGGAGAGGAGTGGGAGACTGTTAAACTTGTTTGAGGTTTGTACCACCCAGGACAAAAGGACAGCTCTTGAATTTAACAGGGGGAGGACTCACTTATTCCATTAATGAGGAGAGATTCTTTGCACTTCTGAAGCTTGCACACAGGAGAATAATCATCCAAAAGGGATAATTATTTCTCGTTGTATACTTTTATTCTATAAATGTTTGGAAACCAGTATATGCAAAACCATGTAGCAAAATGCCACCATGGGGTTCATGGTTTGTAATTTTAAAAAAGAAACAAAACAATAACCAAAGGCTGTGCTGCACCTTGTAAATTATGCAGTAAAGGGTTTTGAGTAAGAATGAAAAATAAGAGTAAAACCTACATTCCCAACAGGCAAATATTGCTTGACATATTTAATAAGAATAAAACATAAGACCTCAGTGGGGCTAAACTAAAAAACATTTGCATGCCAAAGAATAGGTTCTATTTAATTCGTGTAGGTTTCTTTGTTAGCTTTTCTCTTTCTTATGGAAAAACTTCAAGGTTACAAAAAATATAATAAATGTCTAAATGGTTAGGGGGAGGTATGAGCACAGGTGTAACAATTGATTTTCTAAGCAGACTTTGGAAGGTAAGACATCTGTATGCAAGAAGTGACTTCTACCCTTTGCTTCTTTAATGCAGTTTGGTTTTATTTTCAGAAGGCAGGAAGGAAGCCAAAGTATTGGCCAGCTCACACTTATATAATATATATTCTCCTGACTGTGCATAAATTTAAGAGCTTACGCTCTGTTCCTTGTCCTGAGGCAGGATGTGTAATAGTCACATTTTGACCTTTCCTTGGGAGAAATGCTGTGACAACAATCTTCTCAAGTTTAACACTTTTAGGTTTATCCAACCACTCTTGTTCATTCCTCACATCAAGAGAAAAGAGACAAATCAGGGCTGTGATTTACAGGGAAATTGGGTTTCACGGGTTCAGAATTTGAATTTAGGCAACACATATGTAAGTTTGGTTAGCCCGAATGTTTAATGATATTATAAAACAAAATAAAACCTAAAAATGTATTGTAATTTAAAAAAATCAATTCTTTCTATATTGTGATTGGTTTTCCTTTCTCTTGAAAAGTACTTTTAATGGCTGGTAAGGCTATATAAAGGGATAAAAGTTTTCTATAGATTTTTCTCTTTTTAATTAATGCCGTAAATCTTCCGTGGTGAAAAAAAGATGTTAAAAGAGACTAATTTATGCTTAAAACATCATTTTATCTTATCAGGGAAAAGCATCATGTGCATTTGTGCTAAACAATTCAGTTGATTATAACAATGCCTGAAAGAGAGACCTGAATTTTTCAAGAGCTTACACTTGACAGACAAATATTTTCCAAGATCAGGATTTTGTTGAACTGACCTTAAATGCACAGAAGAGATATTTGAAATCCACTTGGAGACACATGTAGTATGAGGTCTGTGTTTGTCTGGGTCTGTTCTCTTCTTGACTGTTGCCCCTGATAAAGTGAGATCTATTTCTCCAAGGTGGAACCAAGTGTGTCCAAGTGCCTGACTTTTACTAGGAACTCAAATATTTGAACAAGAATGTTCGGGTGCACAAATGAATGGGTGAAATGAAATTATGACTACACCGGGTTTCTTTGGAGTGACTGTGTTGGTTTACACTTTGTGATAGCATTGGTAGAGCAATAGGATTTGTGTAGTTGGATACTCACACGTAGTGAACCCTAGGTTATGGAGTCACCTGATTTATAGAATTTGAATTAACTCATGAATGAATCAGTTTCAAATGGGAACCTGGGTATCATTTGTTTTGCTACAAAGTTAGTTGGAATCATTACCCAATTCCATGGTTTCTCCCACCAAACTCCTTCCCTTACGGGCCTCCACTACAGCATTTTCAGTCCTAACGATCCCAATATAGCTGGGTTTCCAATTCTGGCTCTGTCTCCCTCTTACCTACTTTGGTTACATTATCTAATCTCTCTTAGCTGAAGTTCGTCATTTATAAAAGAAGATGCAAATACATATTTCTCAGAGTTATGAGGTTTTAGTGCAATAATAGATGCTTTTACTGAGTAGAGAAATTTGTAACAAAAAATGCTGCCATCAACCACAGCAGTACTACCAACACCAGCAATAAGCAGTAAGTAGTACATTGAAGAAGTTATGAATTAGTAATATAACCCAGTCTAAACCAGTAAATGTCTCCTCTGACTATAGGATAATTCCCCTCAGATGGTAACACACCATGGCTCAGGCGTAAGTATATATTTACTTAAAAATATTTTTAGTAAAGCAAATTATAAATTTCAGTACAAGCTCAAATTATTGGTTGTTTCTTGTGCATTAAGACTTTAGTATCATATCAATCCATGAGAAAGCAATATATTTTGACACAATCATGTCAAACATGCCTTAAACGTGCCTTGACAAAATGCAATTTTCTTCATGTATTTGTAAAATATTACTAAATATCTGTTACCCATACTCTATTTTGAGTATCTCCTAGACTATAGAATACAGTCTTCCCCCCCCCCCTAGTTTTCATCAGATTCCTTTTAATTGGGGGAAAATAATTTTTTTAAAAGCCTATTAAAGTTAGTGTCTGTATCAGAACTGGTTACCAAAGCCTTTAAAAATGTTTTATTAAACTAAATGATTAATGGTGTTTTTCATGTTAAAAATCACTGAGAGAATTATTAGAAATATGTTATAATTTTTTGACATCTACAATGGTGAAAAATAGATTATATTTGGCTTAAATATTCTCTGTCTGCCCTCATCCCACACTCATGTGTCTAAAATATAGTCAACCAAAATAAGGTAGTTTACAGAAATACAAACTATAGCTTTAAAAGAACAAAACAACTTCAATTTAGTGATTTTTACAAACAATTCTCTATTTATTTTCAGCTTTATTGAGTTATGGTTGACAAATAAAATTGTGCTATGAAAGGATGACATGATGGTTTGATATATGATTACATTGTGAAGGGATTTAGACCAACTTAACACATCCATCATCTCACATATTTTCCTTAATTTTATTTTTTATTTTTATTATTGTCGAAAGAATTTCTGCTCTCTTTGCAAATTTCTATTATATAATACAGTATTATCAACTAGGGTTATTAAGTAGATCCTCAGACTTTATTCTTCATATAATTGAAAGTTCGTGCCCTTTTACCAGCATCTCCCCATTTGCTCCACCCGCAGCTCCTGGAAAACATTATTTTACTCTGTTTCTATGAGTTCAACTTGCTGTTGTTTTGTTGTTTGTTTTTTTTGAGATTCTACACATATGAGTGATTCCATGCAGGTTTTCCTTCCCTGCTTTGCTTATTTCATTTAGCATAATGTACTCCAGGTTCATCCATGTCATTGCAAATGGCAGGATTTCCTTCTTTTATCAGGTTGAACAATATTATACTTTGTGTATGTTTGTGTGACATTTTCTTTATCCATTCATCTATTGAGAGACACTTAGGAGGTTGTTTTTATACAATGGCTATTGTGAATAATGCTGCGATAAACATAGGCGCACAAATGATCTTTTCTAGATGGTGATTATAGTTTCTTTGGATATACAATCAGAAGTGTGATTGTTGGATCATATGGTAGTACTATTTTAAAGTTTTGCATAGTCTCCATGCTGTTTTTCATAGGGCTGTACCAGTTTGCATTCCCACCAACAATGTAAAAGACATCACTTTTCTTCACATTCTCACCAATATGTATTTACTATCTCTTTTTCATACTAGATATACTAATAGGTGTAATATATTATCTTGTTGTGGTTTGGGTTTACAAGTCCCTGATGATTAGTGATGTTGAGCATCTTTTCATGTAACTGTTGGCAATGTGTATGTTTCCTTGGGAAAAATGTGTATTGAAGTCTTTACCTATTTTTAAATTGGGTTATTTGTTTTTTGCTATTGAGTTGTATGAGTTTTTATATATTTTGGATATCAACATGTGGTTGGAAAAAATGTTCTCCCATTTCCATTGGGATCTATGGAAAATTGAGAGGTCACAAGTCCTCAAAATATCTCAAGAAAAGGAATAAAACATCAGTTTTTGTGTGTTTGGTAAATTAACTTAATTGACTTACCCATCATAGGAGAATTTTCAGAATCTATATATAGTCTCTGAAATTAAAGTAAAATACTTGAGATGTGCTCTATTAAAAAGCTTACTGCACTTATTGCAATGGTAATCATATATTATCTACATCTGTAAGAGTGGTGCTATAGAAAAATTCATAAATCAGAAATATTGCCATATAACTAATTTCCTTAGGAATTCACAATCGTCGTCGTCGTCGTCGGTGGCAGCCATCCGTCTCGAGAGACGATGGTGTAGCTTCTTAAGAGTCTATCTGCACCGCCGAGAATGGCTGTGCAGTCCGACTTGGGAGTGACATGGTATTTGTCTCCTCCCATGTTGAATCGACATCTTGCGATGACGCTGAAGCTACAGAGCCTGGGCAGGGTAATATGGAGGGTCTGCTGTTGCCCATGCAGCAGACCCCCCCTCTCTTTGCAGCTGAAGGGTCCAAGGGAAAGACAGAGTCGATACAGCTTGGCTTCAGGTGCGCCGCAGGAGGCGCCGCAGGAGTTGCCGGTGTTGACTACAACGTCAAACCGCCTTAGGGACTCCGGCTCCAGATTTTCTGTCGGGGTTTACTCCCTTAGCCTTTCCCCTGAAGAGGTATGCCGCAAGGCAGCGGAGGTTTTTTGGAATCAGAGTTTTCCTTCTCTGATGTGCCCTGACTGGAAGATCGAACCAGCGACACTTAGCTCGCAGGCCGACGCTCAATCCACTGAGCTAAACCAGCCAGGGCGAGGAATTCACAATACAAACAAGGATACAGAAACTACCCTTGGCTCTACATAACCTTAAAGTCTGTGAAGGCAGGGGCTGTGTCCCATACTTTTTATATACTAAATGTTATTCCAAGTAGTAAGTAGAGAGATACTTATAGGGGAATTTTTTTACCCAAAACTAATAAAAGGAAGAACAGTAAGTAATCTACTTCATAAAAACAGGAACAATGTCTACCTTTTTTGTTGTTGTTGTTCTTGTATCTCCAATAGCAATTGGCACATAAGAGTAATTAAAACATATTTCATGAGTGAATTAATGAATCAAGGGATAAATTAATTGAAGGCAAAAGGGAAGCTTGAGAAAACTATGGCAGCTGAAGAGTTTGACCTGTGGGTGATTGTTAAATATATTAGCTGTATTATGTGTGCCCTTAAGAGATTAATCCAGAAATAGTGATTAAGTATTAGGCAAAGATTTAGTTTAACATAACAAAGAATACTCTATTGTAATGGCTGGTTTAGTGGCATTTCCTCCTAGTACATGGGCTCTCTGAATGTATGTCCATGTGTATCTAGTTCACTATCTATTCAAATGTCTCTCAGATGCTAACATTTTAATATATGTTTGCATAAATGAATGTATAAGTAATTATTAAATTTTCCCAACTGTACAGAACTAGTGATCCATCATGGTATGTGTTCTAGAATTGTCCAAATGACTATACAGTGTGGCTATGCAGCAAGGATTAAAGCATAGAGGATGGATTGGAGAACACACAATGTCAATCTCTCTAGTCTAACTTTGATCTTCTAGAATTCTATTTAATCAGAACAGGTGTTTTCCTGCATGTGAACTATTTTTTTATCCAGTTGTTAGGTAGGGAAATTTACCTTCCCTACCTTCAAAGTCTTTCTCCAAAGAGTCACAGTATCTTGATCAATGATAAGGAGAAAAAGCTATGTGGTTTCAGCTGCAGCCAACTAGGGAGGAATCTATTTTTATATTGGGACTTAATCTAAAGGTTCTCTCCTAGAAGATCATCTATCTTGACTGCAATCTTGTTACCTGGCTTTTAGAAGATTCATGTTGTTCAGGCCAATAGTGAAAGCCTCACTTGGGAGCATCACTTAATAAAAGGTTATCCTAAATGATACCAGAAAAGCTTCCGTAGAAATCTCATCACAGAATCAGGACAATAATTGTGGGGGGTATAAGAATAACTGAATTTATTACATATGTACATATGGGGGTTCTGTAAAAAATATGGGGGACAGATTGGGCAGTTAAAATTTATATGTCATTTTGAGCTAAGAGAAAGGGGGTCAGCAATTTTGGACATCCAAGGGCAAGAAGACAATTCACATAGATATGGAAAAATAAATATTTGGTAAATAAGTGTTTGCTGGGCCATGTATAACGATGCGACACAGTGAAGACTTTGATCAAAGGGGCCTTGCTAGGGTCCTCCCTGTCTATCACACTAGTTCACATTAACCTATACTTATCTATGATAATATCTCCCTTCCTAGAGCATGTCTTCTATCTGAATTCTTTTAGGCAGCTAATGAGGAAGGTCAAAGGTATTTCCTGAGTCTTTTCTTAAAAATAATCAGCTTATAATAATCAATATCTCCAAAGGCATATTTTAGGGTGGCAAATTCTGCTTCCCCTTATAACCAATAGAATTCATTTTATTAAATGTTCCTCAAGTATTGCTCCTGAGTATCATCTGGAAGCTTAGTGTCACTCTGATGTCTGTGAAGTATGTACATGTGTGTCGTCCTTGTGGACAAATCAACAACGACTGAAAACCATACTGTCTGTGTCCTTGGTGTCTGTCATCCTTTTAGGAGAGCTTTTTATTGATAGGAAGAAGTCACACTAATTGGATTTTTTTCCTGGTGGAGATACTTTGAAATTGAAAGACATCCCCAGAGCAAGTACATAGCTCTCCCTTTCAATACAGAAGAGATTCTCTGATTTAAAAACAATACTCACTGAGATTCCTTAATCTGCCTAGAAATGATTGTGTGTTACCCAGACAACTGCAGTGAGCTGACTTCATTTGACCTCCCAACCACACATCAACAGGCAGAAATGCAATATTAACTATTTTTATTATCCTTCCCCAATTATATTGGATTTTGTAACACATCCAATATAAAAAAAATATTGCAGAAAGCTATAAGTACAGAATACTAAAAGGTCAGTAAAGATAAATAGTTAAAGCATCAAAGTAGAGACTCTAAAAAACACCGTTACAATGGAACTTGCCCCAAAAGAGCTTCATCCATCATGAAATCATACACACAACTTTATAAGTTCTCTCTTTAGGGATATGAGACGAAGAGAATAAGTGCTTGGTTTTACATAGTACTTTATTTTATGTAGTAGTCATCACTTTAAAGGTGCATTCTTCAGGTATTATATGATTTTTATTTGATGTAACAGTCAACTGACATTTCCAGGGTCACCCAGTGCATTCTTCACAGAAACTAGAGTAGTGACCTTGAAGCTCTTTGGGTTCTAAAGCCACAACAGAGATGCCCTTTCTGGTAAATTTTGCTATTAGCTTCTATGAATTTTCAGATCTTTAGAGCTTATCCTTTGATTCCTTATTAGAAATACTTCTGTACATGAGGGCCATTTCCAAGTCCAATATTTTGAAGGTTATAGTTTCTTGGCCCAACCAATGCAATAATAAAAGTATATTGTAGGAAAAATAATTTTTAAAAATTATGGAGTTGGAGGGGATTGAATTTTTTTATTTTGTATATGTGTTTGAAGAAGTGTGAATGGTGTCCTGAAACTCCCTGGCATAATTATGCTCTTGTTTTAGGCCTTTTTGAAAGTATGTGTAGGATGAGAATCGGGAACTTCTCTTTATTTGATGTCTTGGGTCCATGCTCCTGAATGCAGGTTTGTGAGCCAGCTCCAGATTTTGAGAAAGCTTTCACTGATGAAATTATGAAAATTAGGGCAGCACAATTGTTTTTAATAAAGCCAGTTTTTTGGTAGTTCTATATTCTGAAAGTATCACCTTTGCACTTTTTGATAATGATTTCTCCAGTGGCATCCCTTAATGAAATGTAAACATTTACCATGATCAAGGACAGATTAATTTAGTCACATTGTTCATTTTAAATCCCTGTGTAACCTGAGATGTGTTCATTAGAAGCTAGGAGTCTCTTTTTTTTTTTTTAGTCTATAAATTGAGGATGATTATAGTAGTGTCTTCTTAAGGTCACTATATGAATTTTGTAGCACAGTGATTTAGAAAAAAAGTCTTAGCTTGTTCCTGGCTAATGATAAGGACTAAAAAGTTGTTATTAATTTTATTAGCTTGTCCAGGATCTTTTTAGCACATGTGATTTCATAACACTTGAAGCAGTACACTTATCTTTTTTTAGTAGCTCTTATTTTGTGTGTCATCCTGAGAATGTTCCATCTTCTAATTACTAAGAGTTGCTGGCTGAGTTTGGCCAAGGCATGGTTGGAGAAATTTAAGAATATTGGTTTGGAACAAGAAGGCCTGGATTATCATCCAAGTTCAAAAAATTCCAAACTCTATGCCTTGTGTGTCAGTTAACTTCTCCAAGCCTTAGATGGATGCCTTATGTAAAATGTAACCAGACCTGTCCCAGAGGGTTTGCAAAGGACTAAATGAGGTGCTCCCAGAATGTTCCTAGTATATTTCCCATCACATAGTATTCTTTAAATATTAGCCAGAATTGGGGACAGAAGGAGTTCCCCCATACGTCATCCCCCATATGTCATGTCTACTATTTGATAATGGGATACCTCCTTGAGTATTTGTCACTTTTCTTTTCTTTTTTTTTCTTTTGTAGACTTTAAGATATAAGGTATTTGAGATTTACTACCACTGTTTATCATCTTAATAACTCAATTTTCTCTGTAATTACATGTGCAACTAGAGTTAAACCCCATGGGAGTAAGTGGTGAGGATGGCCAAGCCTTTCAAATACCATTAACAAATCTCCTCTGTAAGGAGAGCATAACATCTTCCCCTGGTGCATGGGAGATACCTGGCCTCATAATGGAGCCCCTGGAATGTATGAATTGTTTAGTTACCCTGGTAAGATGGGCTGAGTCATTGATGGGACTATAGGTTCTGAATGAGAACTCCCCAAAATAATCTATACCAGCATTTCCCAAAAAGTAATGTTCAGAGCATTCATCCCAAGAAATGTTTATAAAAATGGGCTTATTCCCTGAGGCCCAACCCTGGCTGGTTTAGCTCAGTGGATTGAGCGTCGGCCTGCGAGCTAAGTGTCGCTGGTTCGATCTTCCAGTCAGGGTACATCAGAGAAGGAAAACTCTGACTCCAAAAAACCTCCGCTGCCTTGCGGCATACCTCTTCAGGGGAAAGGCTAAGGGAGTAAATCCCGACAGAAAATCCGGAGCCGGAGTCCCTAAGGCGGTTTGACGTTGTAGTCAACACCGGCAACTCCTGCGGCGCACCTGAACCCAAGCTGTATCGACTCCGTCTTTCCCTTGGACCCTTCAGCTGCGAAGAGAGGGGGGGTCTGCTGCATGGGCAACAGCAGACCCTCCATATTACCCTGCCCAGGCTCTGTAGCTTCAGCGTCATCGCAAGATGTCGATTCAACATGGGAGGAGACAGATACCGTGTCACTCCCGAGTCGGACTGCACAGCCATTCTCAGCGGTGCAGATAGACTCTTAAGAAGCTACACCATCGTCTCTCGAGACGGACGGCTGCCGACGACGATTCCCTGAGGCCCTGCAAGATGTCGCCCTCAGGAAGGTCATGTGGTCCGAGCTCTTATACCAGCTCATACAGGGGCCCTGATTTAGACTGTGTACAAATCAGTGACCCCCACCTGAATTCTTTTATTTTTTCATTTGTGTAATTAAAGGGTAGAGCTATAAGAGCTGATGCCCTAAGTCTTTCCTAACTTTGATGCTTTTGCCTCTATCAATACATATGTATCTATTTCTTTTTTTTTTCCATAAAATCACCAGATAATGCATTGAATGTTATTGGTATGATGTCAGAAATAGCATTATAAAAAAAAAAATTCCTTTGAAAGTTTCTTCCATGAACATCCAGTAGTTATTTTCTAATTTTTTAAATTTCCTAACCCAAGCCTTGTCTGCTGGAATTAAACTAATAATTAAATATAAGAAGGAAACTACCATGAAATTTTAATTATGTCTGTCTTAGGGATTACAGATCATTTTTATGCTTCATTTTACTTCTCATTTGTTATATTTCCTATAATAAGCTGGCATTTGTTTTATACCTTAAAAATTAAAATGAATTAAAATTAAATTGTTAATCTTCTGATATCATTTATTCTCATTTGCCTCACTGCTATTTTCTCACAGGTGGCCTGTTTTTAATCTTTAATTTTTTATCTTATTTATTTCCATGTGATATTAATTATTTTTAATTAGATTACAAGCTCCTTTGGGTCAGAACCATTGGTAGAAAAAAATAATTCTGTGACATATTTATTGCTCATGTTTCTTTTCTTTCCTTGTAAACTAATAAAAATTGACTTGTGGTTTTTTGTGTTGGGTTTTTTATTTGTGTGTTTTTTTTTTTGAGTAAAACTTTTGTAGTTTTTTTGGTTGTTTCTAATTTAAATTTTTTTTCTCTGCCTTAATTTCAGTTCTATTTTTTATTCATACTTTTATGATTTTCAAAATTTTAGTGGTTTCTCAAATATAGTGATAACCCTCTGCTTAACCCAAACAAGGTTTAAATAAAGGTCCATTAATAGGAATAAATGAAAAATGAATAAATTTATTTGCGTTTTGTTTTACTGAGGACGAATCAGGTACCATTTCTTACCCCGCTCCTCTTTCCTGCCCTGATGACTCCAGCCTAGACAATGTTATGGCATTAGGACCTAGCTCTTCTGTCTCCAACAGTTAAGAGAATTCAAGACCTCCAAAGAGGAGGTAGTTCAATACTTACCCTGTGTTGATAATTTTGTTCTCCTTGATTTTTTTTTCATTTATTTTGAATTTTTAAGATATTACATTAAAATACTATTTATTTTGACTGCTGAATTTTTTGTACTTGATTCAAATTCAATTGTGTGCCTTTGATGGGGCCAACATGTTCTTATCCAGGAGCTTGAATGTGGCATAGCTTGCTCCCACACACCTGTAGATTCCACAAAGGTAGTATTTCACAAGTTATCATGCACTGACAATCTTTTTCTAGGTTACTCTGGGCCTCTCTGGAGGCTATATCTGCTAGTACAAAGATACTGGAGCATGACAGAGAGCCCATCCCTCTAATCTCTTGCTCTCCCTTGTATCCTTAACATATTTGGCTCAACATTAGATACTTAGAAATGGCTCATTAAATAGTATTTGATTATTTTTTAAAAATGCAATATGTGCATGCTTTATCCAGTACACACACACACACATGCATGCATGCACTATAAATTGAGCATTCCAGTTAGTTCAGGAGTCTAGTTAATTAGCCATCTTATGAAAAAAAATGCATTTCTGCAATTTATTTATTTTAAAGCAAGTGTGTATTGAGCACTGGCCATGTGACTACCATTTACTCTCCCCAGCAACCCTATGAGGTTGATCTTATTATCATTCTTACTTTCTGGACTTAGTTACAAATACATTAACTAATTGCCCAAGACTACACAATAAGTGCAGCCAGGATTTGAACCCAGTGTCTGTAACGAGTTAGCAGAACTATTTTTCTTTTTTTCTTTTTTTTTTTAAATATTATTTTTATTGATTGATTTTTTTCAGATTTAATGTGTTTTATTGATTAAAATATTACATTTGTGCCAATTTCCCTTCCCTCTGCTCCCCTCCACCTGGTGGCCCCCCTCCCTCCAGTTGTCCCCCCCTTTTAGATTATGTCCATTAGTTGTGCATACAGTTCCTCCCAACCTCTCTCCGTCTATTCCATTCCCTCCTACCATGATCCCCAATTCCTATATCATCTCCCTCCCTCTCCCCACTCCCCCTCCCTGTTGACCTCCCCCCAATATGCTTCCCGTACCCACAGTTCCTTTTCCACTCTCGTTGCCTGTTTAGTTTGCCTTTGTTTCATCTCCCTAGCTTCTGTTTTTTAAACCAGTCCCTTTAACATCTCATATAACAGTGGTTTGGATCTAATGAACTCTTTCAGTTTTATTTTGTCCTGGAAACACTTTCTCTGTCCTTCTATTCTGAATGACAATTTCGCTGGATAGAGTATTCGTGGTTGTAGGTTTTGGATTTTCATTACTTTGAATATTTCTTGCCAGTCCCTTCTTGCCTGTAGGGTCTCCCTTGAGAAGTCAGCTGATAGTCTAATTGGGACCCCTTTGTACATAATTCTTTTCTTCTCTCTTGCTGCTTTTAAGATTCTCTCTTTATCTTTAATTTTTGACATTTTGATTATAATGTGTCTTGGAGTGGTTCTCCCTGGGTCCAGTCTCTTGGGAACTCTCCTCGCTTCCTGGACCTGCAAGTCTATCCCCTTCCCCAAGTCTGGGAAGTTCTCCTTTATTATATTTTCACTCAATTTTTCAAGTTCTAGTTCATCTTCCTCACTCTCTGGCAAACCAATGATTCTTATGTTGGGCCTTTTATAGCTGTCCCAGAGGTTTCTGATCCTCTCATCGTTGCTTCCCATTTCCTCTCTCTGCATTGGTTGACTGCTTGTTCCTTCTCCATATTCCAGTTTGTTGAAATGAACTCTGGATTTTTTTTCCTCACCATCTGTCTCGTATGTGGTTTTGTTCCTTTCGTTATGAATGTTTTTCGCTTCTTTCTTATCTTTTTCCTGCTCTTTTGTGAATTCTGTAAGCCACCTGATAACAATGGCCCAGAACTGAGCCTCTGACAGGTTTCTTATCTGTTCATCTGTCAGGTTCTCTATCTGTTGCCTGGTGAGCTGTGCCACCGGGATTTCTATAGTTGTCTGCCTCATTTTGACAGATGCGTTTTGTTTTCTTGGGCTGGCTGTCCGGGGCAGTGCCTGTGTACGCGTCACAATTCAGCGACCGGCGCCTGCCTGTCCGCGACCTATTTCGCAGCCCTGTGGCGCTTTCTTTGGGGGCGGGGGTCCAAGATGGATTCACACAGTTATTCAGCTAGGAGACCGGGATCCGTCCTCCCGCCCCCCTGGGCCTCACTGTTCAAGGCGATGCGGTGGCTGCTTTCCCCAGCGCTGGGGTCGCGCACTGCCAGGGGCTTGACTGCAGCCGGGATTTATTTTTCGCCGCCAGCCGCTGTCCCAGGTGCGACCGCAAACAGCGCTGCCCTCTTTAACTCTTACCTGCCCAAATGGCACCGCTGGTTTATAACTTCATATGTTGGGCTTCCGTGTAGTTTTATTTTCTGGAATTTCTAGTTATCCTTTGTTTTGAAGTAGTTGTATTCCTCTCTAGTTGTAGAGGGAGACCTAGCGTGTCCGTCTAAGCCTCCATCTTGGCCGGAAGTCCGCAGAACTATTTTTCAAGTGTACTTACTCTACATGCTTTTTACTTTGTAATAGACCTCACCACTGTCCATTGTCTATCGTATTCCAGTCAGCCCTCAGCACTCACTTATACTACCTGCCTAGCCCTGGTAAGTATTTGTGTATGTAACACCTGCCACTGAGTCTCTAGCAGTAGCCTTTTACAAAGGATGACATGGTTTCAGTTCAGTCCCATTCACTGTGAGGGGCAAAGATGAAAGGCTAGATGGCTTTTTCCTTAAAGTTTATTCAAAAGGAGAGCTTTTCTTCAGGTAGGAGAAGATTATTCCCTTCATATTTCCCCAATAAAAGATGGAAAAACTCAAATAAAAGCAAAAATCAAGTAAGAGTGATGATGTTTCCAAAGGCACGGTTAGGATCACTGGTCTGGCTTTCAATTCTAAGTCTTATAGGTGTAGTTTGATGAAGAGTTATGACAACTATGAACTGTTATGTTTGTGTGCCCCTAAAATTCATATGATTTTGCTCTAATACCCCAATGCAGCTGAAGACTGGGTCTCTAAAATAATTAAGGTTAAATGAAGTCATGAAGGGGGATCCTGATCCCAAGGATTAGTGTCTTTATAAGAAGAGAGACAGAAGAGTTTTGTCTTCATCCCCCTCTTTCTGTGCCCACATACCAAGGAAAGGCCATGGGAAGATATAGCAAGAAGACAGCCATCTGCAAGACAGGAAGACATTGCCATCACTAGCAGTGGACCATGCTGGCACCTTGCCCTTGAACTACTAACACCTAGAACTAAGTAATTTTATTTTGTTTAATCCACCCAGCCTGTGAGATTTTGTTATGGCAACGTGAGCTGACTAATCTGAAGGTCAACAATTGTGGCGAGGATGTATACATGTGTTTACATTGACTTATGCTGTGTAGGGTACTCGTGACCCTCAAGAGCTGGTGGCATAAAGTGGTTTTCCTATTTCCTTTGGGCTATCTATGTTCATTTCAGACTTACTTATATTATCCAAGGAAAAACAAAAATGTCCCAATATGTATTTTAAAAGAAATAACAACTTTCCCCTTGTCTTACCTGCTGAAGGAAAGAACTCAGTTGCTAGTTATTCTCCCTTCAGCCTGAATTGAGACATGGGAGGGTTTTCATCTCTATTGCTCTTACAATGCAATTTGGGGGAAGCATTAACTTCTCTGTATCTCAAATCTATATTTGCTTAAATGAGAATTATAACAACTACTTCAAGGGAATATTGTATACTCTCTTTTTTACCAATATAGTATACCAAATGAAGCAAAGTATAAGCATGCTTAGCACCTGGCTTGGCTTCGTTTCCCTAATTGCAGCTGCCCTGCCTTGCTCTCCGGTACACAGTTGCCTAGAACAAGGTGATGATGAGAGCTGGTGGCCAGTCCAGGGGTCTGCCAAGCCCTAATCTTCCCTGCTATTTCTTAAGTTTGGCCCAGATCTAAACTTTCCTTAAGAAGTAGTAATTTATCCACAGTCCAGGCTAGAGTGGCTATGTCCTTACCTTGACTTAGTCCAATCACCAGACAAGATCATCTTGAGTGGCCTTTGTCTTTCTTTTTAATTAATAAGGCTTACATTTTTAATTGATTGGAACATGATGTATTTCAAAGCAATGTAGTACTGTAGTCCCTCTCTATATCATGGTTCACTTATCACGGCCTCACTGTAACGCGGGATTTTTCAAAATATTATATTGAATTATTTATCATGGATTTTTTGCTATATTGCAGGATTTTGCGGTACTGTATATGTATGTTGTTAAAGTTACATAGGTTTAAGAGTGTAGAATATGTTTAAGAACATAAGTAGTGTTTATAAAAGTGTGGAAAAGGTTAATAAGGGAGTGGGAAAGGTTAATAAGGGACTGGGAATGGTTTATAAGGGTGTGGGAAGGGTTTATGAAGCCTTAAAATATATATAAATACTAACATAAATTAAGGTTCCTACTTCGCAGATTTTCACCTACCTGGGATAAGTGAGGAAATATTGTATTTGATAATTCCAATCATAGACAGCAACATTTGCTTTCTCTGCCTTATCAATAACTTCTTAAACAAGGATCTCTCCGGGTGGTTCTCAACAAGATCTGATTTTTGCCTCACAGAAAAACACTAGGCAATGTCTGGAAACACTTTTGGTTGTCACACCTGGAGGAGGGGTGCTACTGGCATCTAGAGGAAAACAGAAGTGAGGGATGCTGCTCAGCATTTTACAGTGTACAGGACAGCTTCCCCCTTACCACCCCCTGCCCCCTGCCCCCCGCCACAACGCACACAGCAAACAATAATCTGGCTCCAGGTGGGAGTAATACTGACATTGTGGAGCACTCATCTAGACTGACCCGGGCATCCAGCCAGTCCTTTAGACTCTCTCCAAGTAAACAGGTGTTAATTTTTCTGCCAGTAAGAGAAAGGTGGGCAGCTTTCCATTGCCATGATCATCATACTTATCAGGTGCGTACCACAGATTCAACACACTATAAATGCATGGGTTTTTCTTAAAACAAAATTTGGAATAATTTCAACAGCTTAGAGTCAGACAGATTTTGGTTTGGTTTTGGCTTATCAGTTACCAGCTATAGTTTCATAAGTACACACCTTAAGTTTTTAGAGTTTTAGCAACCCTCAATAGGATGAATGTAACAGCACAAAGAAACCATATGTATAATAAACATCTTTAGCACAGTGTTTGTGAAATGGGAAATACTCGATACATTTTAGGAATTACCTTTTTTTTAATTTTATTTTTCGGTTTTTCAATTACAGTTGTCCCATTTTCCCCCATTGCTCCCCCCCACCCAACCCATCCCTTCTCCCACAATCATATGCCTCCCCGTTGTCCGTGTCCATGAGTCATTTATACACGTTCCTTGATTAGACCCTTCCCTTACTTATCCCCCTTCTCTTCCTCTCCCCTCCCCCCTATTGACTGCTATTCTGCTCTTTGTTCTATTTAGTTCCTTTGTTTGTGTTGTTCTTTAGTTTCCTGTATTAGGCGATAGCATATGGTATTTGTCCTTCTTTGCCTGACTTATTTCACTAAGCATAATTCTCTCTAGTTCCATCCATGTTGTCGCAAATGGCAGGAGTTCCTTCTTTCTTTCTGCTGCATAGTATTCCATTATGTAACATACTCTTATCATCATTATCATCATCACATCTCACCTCAGCCTGACTTAGAGTCATCTCTATGACACAACCTAAGCTGTGTGTGCATGAAATGCCACATTTAATGAAAACCATCCATGTCCACTCACCCACATGGAACTCAGTGGGGAAGAAACTTGAAGGGGGTTACAGGAATTCAGGCATCCAGGGAGAATGACATTTCATCACCGTGGCTCCACTTTCCATTTCCTTTTAGATTGATTTTCATGAAAATATGTGATGTGGGCTGACACTGGAGGAAAATGTCAACCCCTGAATGTGTTGGCTGTTGACAGACAGTAACACCTTACATTGCAGAATATTTTTCTTCATTTATTATTTTTCCTCCCAAGAGAATATTCATTGTTTTCCTTGGCTATTTTTGAAACATTCAGAGCTTCTCTAGCATCATGCATTTGTTATTTTTATCAGTTTGATCCTTTAAATTAAATTTTACTGTTCCATTTTATGGAAAATTTTAGAACTTCCTAGCTTTGAGTGGGGTGTCATCAAAGGCCCAAATTATGCCCTTGGAACCCAGTCTGTCTTCTACCTACCTCCTAACTCCACTCTCATGAGCTTTAGTCTCGATCCACAGGTGTCAAGTTCCTTGCCAGCAGCTCTGGGTCTGTGTCTTCTCAGGTTGAACCTAATGGCATGCTGGATTTTTTTTTTTCCTACTCAAATTCTTAAAGGCAACAACGGTCCCGTAGTCATGTTTGAGCACCTTGCGGTCTAGCATAGAATCTTACACTCAGCAAATACATGTATGCCTCAGTAGGAAAAACAGAAAAGTTGAGTCCCAGAGAGAAAATACACGTATTTTAAATTGTACAGCAGGTTGTAGGAAACATTGTCTGCCTACAATTACAAGGTGATCCAATTTTCATTACCAATGAGTGTGCTGAGATGTGATTGCCAATGAAATCCGAGGAGAGGTCTGCGAGGATGATGCTCTGAAAAAAAAAGTTTGTTTGTATTTTTTTTTTACTTCTTACAGAGACCTTTTACCTTTTGCAGAGACGCATGAGCAGAGACAGCCTCAGTCTTTGGCACAGCGCTGCTTATCAGCACATGCCAGATGAAAGAAGGTGCTGCATACATTATATGGCCGTTGGAAGGGCCAATACAGAGCTGGAAATTAGGAGTAACCTGGGCCATGATGCTGTCATTAAAATGTGTATTTAATGATCCAGGAATTGCTGGCTTCTGCAGTTTTTCTTACTATGCAACACAATAATTTGTGTTCATTATTTAAGCCAGCTGTGCTAGCACTTGAGTTCTTTGCAGGCAAAAGCATTCTCATGGGTTCCAAGAGAGTCAGTGGTTTTTCCAAGAGATCAGTTTAGTTGTGGAAAAACAAGACCCTTATCTGGAAGATAGATGCAGTTTTTGTCAGACCTACATGGATGGAGCACATTGTCACCTGGTCAGGCATCTTATATATTCAGAGCTTGCAGATGGTACATGGGCCTCTTTTGATGTCCTTGCAGCAATAGAGGAAGATTGCAAACTTCGATCCTACCTTTAAAGAGCTTCTAGTCTCCCCCAAAAGACTTGAGAACTGGCCTTCCCAGCCTGATAAGATATATCCCAGAAGGTTACTCTCTTTCTTATCTCAGCACTACCAGATACACCATAGACACACATTCAATGAACAGATTGATAAATGATCAGATGCCCTAGGCAATGTGCATCCACGGAGATATATCTCCAAAAACAGAAAAGGACAAGATAGGGGAGAAAGTAATAAAAGTATGACACGACTTTATGCCATGAAAACATTATTTTGCTTCGAATTACTGGATGGCCTGATCTCAGTGATTGGCAGTAACTGGCCTTTAGAGTTCTAGTTTTAGGGTGAATGAATGAGAAACATATCTTTGGTGTAGAAGCAGGTGTTCCGTACAATACCTTCTAATCTAACATTCTCACATGGGAATTAATTTTTGTGCATTCTGAACAGTTTTTTAAAAAAATTTAATTAGGATAAAAAGCACACAAAATTTGCCACCTTAACAATTTTTAAGTGTACGGTTGAGTGGTGTTAGGTATATTCACATTGTTGTGAAACAGATCTCTTGAACTTTTTCATCTTGTAAAGTTGAAACTCTATACCCATTAAACAATAACTCCTGTTTTCTCCTGCCCCATGCTCCTGAAAATCACCATTCCACTTTCTAGCTCTATGAGTTTGACTAATCTAGGTACCTCATATGAATGCAATCATGCAGTATTTGTCTTTTTGTGACTGGCTTATTTTAGCTGGCATGATGTCCTCAAGGTGCATCCATGTTGTAGCATGTGACAATATTTTCTTCATTCTTAAGGCTGAATAATATACATAGCATATATGTGCCACATTTTATTTATGCATTCATCCATCCATGGACATCTGGGTTTGCTGCCACCTCTTGGCTATTGTAAATAATGCTAAAGTGAATATGGGTGTACAAATATCTCTCTGAGATCCTCCTTTGAATTTGTTTGAATATATACCCAAAAGTGAGGATCATGGATCATGTGGTAATTCTATTTTTAATTTTTTGAAGAACTTTTATAGTATTTTTTTATAGTGGCTGCAAAATTTACATGTCTACTAGCAATACACAATTCTCCACATCCTCACTAATACATGTTATATTCTGTTTTAGTTTTGCTTTTGTTTTTGATAGTGGCCATTTTAATGGGTGTGATGTGATATTTTACTCTGGTTTTGATTTGTATTTCTCCAGTGATTAGTGATGCTGAGCATCTTACAATGTGTTTGTTGGATATTTGTATATCTTCTTTCGATAAATATCTGCTCAACTCCTTGGCCCATTAAAAAAATTGGGGGGGGGGTGTTGTTGTGGTGGTGGTTGAATTGTAAGAGTTCTTTATATATTCTAGATATTAACTTTTTATCATATATGTGATTAGCAAGTGTTTTCTTCCATTCTTTAGGTCACCTTTTCATTCTACTCTTTCTTTTGATGAGCAGAAATGTTTTAGTTTAATGTAGTCTCATTTGTCAGTTTTTGCTTTTTTTTTTCCCTATGTTTTTGGTGTACAAATACAAGAAATTATAGCCTAATCTAATCCAATGTCATTATGGTTTTCTTTGATGTGTTCTTCTAGTAGTTTTATAACTTTAGGTCTTATGTTTAATTCACTTTGAGTTCTATATGATGCAAAACAAGGGTCCAACTTCATTCCTTAAATATGGATATCCAGTTTTCCCAACACAATTTGTTGGAGAGACTCTTCATCTGTGGAGTGATCTTGATACCCTGAACCTATTTGTAAGTCTTGAAACAGATAAAGAACTGAGGATAGGTGTATGTTTGGATAAATGCAGTGTTGTTTTCTTTTCTTCATAAGAGTTTGGGCCCCTTAGATCTATTGTGCATTACTTAAACAAGACACAGAACCATAAATTCCAGTCTTTAGGCCTTGAATTCTCATTATTTTGGAGAGGGAGGTGCTTTTCATGTGCTAAAAATGAAACTACTTATTTTAATTTATTCTGACCCCTCACTGAGATGAGCCAATTAAACCTATTTTATTTCTACAGTTGATGTATGCCATGTGGCTTTTTTCCTAGAAGTAAAATATAGCTCTGAAGTTGGAGTTTTCTACAGCCTTTATGCAACCATGAAAGACAATTTAAATGGCATGAATTAAATTTGCTCTGTCTCTTGGTGTGTTTTTATTAATGGAATGTGAGACAAATTAATTCATTACATATTTACTGAAATTCTACTTTGTATTTAGTGGAATATTGGACAGAAGATTAAAGAGACATTTTTCTTCTTAAGGAATAGAGGGCTGAGTAGATGTAATATATGCATTTAATTATAATATATGATGGCAAATAAATAGCAAGAACTGCATGCAGTTCTAGTCAGGGCACTATAAAAATCTTCCTGTTTTAGCTGGTATTTGAAGGATGTTAACAGCTACACAGAAAGGACACCTGTAGTTTTTCCTGCCACAGCTCCAGCTGAGCTCCTGGAGACAGACAGCTTTAGACATGTGAACAAATGAGTCTTCAGATGATTCCAGTGCCTGCAGTCACACCACTGCAGCTAATGGCAACAAGCAAAGATGAGCTTAACGCACCAGCCCCACGCAAACTGCAGAACTGTTGGCAAAAGAAATGTTATTGTTTTGATTTATCAGGTTTTGAGGTGGTTTGTCATATAGCAATAAATAATTGGAGTGTATATCTGTAAGAAGCTCTTAGGGGTTATTACATCTGGGTGACTTCAATTTTGTTTTCCTTACCTATATTTTCTATTAGTATTGTAGTGAAAATTAATTACTTATATAATTAAATTAATACAAAAGTGGAAGAAAACTCACTCACAAATGCAATATTGCATTCCCGTTGTCTCTCCAAAATGTTGCAAATAATTTGCTGAGCTGAGACATAAATGGGGGTAGGAGCTTAAGAGCAGAAAAAATTGGTTTTAGCATTAGAGGTAGGTTAAAAATTTTTAATTGATAAAATGAAAATAAATTCTTGTTGATTTCCCTGAGCAGACATACTCAATCTCATTTTGAGGTACTTTAAAATATTGATGGAAAATATGTGATATTGTTAATTTATTCCAAGGACTAATGACTATTTTGACACTTGTCATGAAATAGATTAGTAGAAAGGTTATATCTTATGATTTAACATACATGAAACATCCATATATTTGTTCATTTACTTACATATTTACTTTTCCTCTCCTTTGAAATTATAACCATAGTATTAAATTATTGTTTCAGTTATCACACAAAAGCATGTGAGTCACCCACAGAGATAAAACTTAATAGTACCAAGTAAAAAGAAAACAATATTAAGTAAGCAAAGAGTTTATATGCTCATCAGATTTGAGGGTATTGGAAAGAGCATTAGTATGTTAGAGGTTGGCAAAATTATATTACCAAGCGAATCAATGTCAATGTGGCATTTTTGTTAGTGAATAATTAGTATAAATTATGCTGACTTCATTTTAAATATCTTATTACTAGAGAAAATAGGGACTTTGATTGTGAGAAGCAGATGGATCATTTATTTCTCAGTTACAGCTGACACATTAGTTACAGAAATTTTTATATCATTTTTCTTTATAGTCCATTTTACAGCTGTGTTTATTGTTATAATAAATAAATACATTATATTCTCTATTAGAGCGGCAATGGAAATTATAACAAAACACTCACATACTCACATGACACAAATGCCCCAAATGGAACACCAACGAGGGAGCCTACGTGTGGCTAAGATGAGGGCAGCAAAATGCAGTCCAATAAAAGGATAAAATTGTGTGATAAATGCTCAGAATAAAAACCAGGACACAGGACTTGAGCAGTAACCGAGGCAGTGGTTTATTCACAGATCTGCAGCTCTGGGTGCAGCCTAAAAGCCAAATCAAGGTGCGTGCTGAAAAGATGGAGCTGGCTGTTTTTATCCCTAATGCAAACAAAGCCCCCCCACCCCCACTTCCCCATTTCTCCATCCTGGATACTCCAGAGTTACAATCTAACGCGATTATCTAAATTAACTGAAGGTGAAATTAACTCAGGGTGATCAGGTTATAGGTCTGTCTCCAGCTCTCCTTTGAAATTTCCCTAACTTCTTTGTTAGGGCTGTCTGGTGACATTTTCCCATTTTCCCTGAGTCTGGTGATGACTATCTCTACCCCTTTTGATCTCAGGTAGCCTTTGTTTTTAGAAGCATTTGTGCTGAGCTGCAGGATGCCCTTTTTCTGATTTGCAAATATGTTAATACTGTTAACTCGGGCTCAGAGACCCTCTAATTACATTTGCCCTTTGTTGCTAATGATTTTCTACTGGTTTGGGAGTCACTATTTCCTTTCTTACAATTGTCATTTTGGACAGAAGTTATTAATACTGGAGAAGAGGTACTTCTCACACAGCCTTTCTAAGAATACAGACAGACTTACAAATCGACATGTATGTTTCTCCAGCAATAAGTGAGTGTTGCAAACTACCATCCAGGACACAGCTTGATAAGTTATTACTTCTAGCCCAGATTTTCCCTACAACTAAAACAGTGTCTTAACAGCCTGAGTGGAAATAACCACACTGACTTGATGTTTTATAGTTTCATTCATTTTATTAGGAGAAAGGGTTGTTTATTAACAAATGAATAGCTAAATTGTTTTTATTTTCTCAGAGTCTCCCTATTAGAGCAGTGTGGGGTAGGTAGATCTTGGATGAATCAATGAGGTCACACATACTTATTAAGCACCTACAATATCACTAGCACTAGGTTGGGGACTCAGCTGACCTACTTGTGTCAGTGCTGACAGGGACTTACAGAGGTAGTTGTACAATTTGGAAAACATATTCCCTGATTATTTGACTATAATATTCAAATCTATCATTATGTTGACATTCTACCCATTTGTTATATTCCTTGACTACTGTAGCCTTGATTGTTTACAGGGATCTCCTCTTGTCTCTTTTTTGTCCTTCAAGGTTCTTGGTTAACTGGATTTTAGCACCTACTGAGGCCTTGAACTTGGAGTCAGGCATAGATAAAGATTAAAATCCTGGTTTTTCCACAAGCTACATATATGACCTCAGGGAAAGTATTTAAAATTTTTTTCTTAGTTTCCTCATCAAATGTATCTATCTCATAGGATAGTAAGATTACATGAAATAATTAGTGCAAAGCATTTTGCAAAGTTCTTGGCATATAGCACGTGTGATTGTGTTATATATTTATATTAAATGTAAGTAGCTGTAGTATAATTGATATTTATGCAGAAGTAGAAATACAGAATTTGCTGCTATGGGAGCACAATGTACAGCTACCATTTAAAAAGGTGGTTTCTGAGGGAACACTTAATGAGCAAGAAGAATCATGCCACTTTTTTAAATGTGTGACTTTGGAGAAATTGCTTCGACTCTCTGAGCCTCAGTTCCTCTCCTTTGTATAACAGAGACCACCAAACCACAAGCCATCTGATGTGACATCTAAATACGCTAATGCGGGACTTCCGGCCAAGATGGAGGCTTAGACGGACACGCTAGGTCTCCCTCTACAACTAGAGAGGAATACAACTACTTCAAAACAAAGGATAACTAGAAATTCCAGAAAATAAAACTACACGGAAGCCCAACATATGAAGTTATAAACCAGCGGTTCCAATTTGGCAGGTAAGAGTTAAAGAGGGCAGTGCTGTTTGCGGTCGCACCTGGAGCAGCGGGGGCGGCGAGGAATCCCGGCTGCAGTCAAGCCCCTGGCAGTGCGCGACCCCAGCGCTGGGGAAAGCAGCCACCGCATCGCCTTGAACAGTGAGGCCCAGGGGGGCGGGAGGACGGATCCCGGTCTCCTAGCTGAATAACTGTGTGAATCCATCTTGGACCCCCGCCCCCAAAGAAAGCACCACAGGGCTGCGAAATAGGTCGCGGACAGGCGCCAGTCGCTGAATTATGATGCGTACACAGGCACTGCCCCCGACAGCCGGCCCAAGAAAACAAAACGCATCTGTCAAAATGAGGCAGACAACTATAGAAATCCCGGTGGAACAGCTCACCAGGCAACAGATAGAGAACCTGACAGATGAACAGATAAGAAACCTGTCAGAGGCTCAGTTCTGGGCCATTGTTATCAGGTGGCTTACAGAATTCACAAAAGAGCAGGAAAAAGATAAGAAAGAAGCGAAAAACATTCATAACGAAAGGAACAAAACCACATACGAGACAGATGGTGAGGAAAAAAAATCCAGAGTTCATTTCAACAAACTGGAATATGGAGAAGGAACAAGCAGTCAACCAATGCAGAGAGAGGAAATGGGAAGCAACAATGAGAGGATCAGAAACCTCTGGGACAGCTATAAAAGGCCCAACATAAGAATCATTGGTTTGCCAGAGAGCGAGGAAGATGAACTAGAACTTGAAAAATTGAGTGAAAATATAATAAAGGAGAACTTCCCAGACTTGGGGAAGGGGATAGACTTGCAGGTCCAGGAAGCGAGGAGAGTTCCCAAGAGACTGGACCCAGGGAGAACCACTCCAAGACACATTATAATCAAAATGTCAAAAATTAAAGATAAAGAGAGAATCTTAAAAGCAGCAAGAGAGAAGAAAAGAATTATGTACAAAGGGGTCCCAATTAGACTATCAGCTGACTTCTCAAGGGAGACCCTACAGGCAAGAAGGGACTGGCAAGAAATATTCAAAGTAATGAAAATCCAAAACCTACAACCACGAATACTCTATCCAGCGAAATTGTCATTCAGAATAGAAGGGAAGAGAAAGTGCTTCCAGGACAAAATAAAACTGAAAGAGTTCATTAGATCCAAACCACTGTTATATGAGATGTTAAAGGGACTGGTTTAAAAAACAGAAGCTAGGGAGATGAAACAAAGGCAAACTAAACAGGCAACGAGAGTGGAAAAGGAACTGTGGGTACGGGAAGCATATTGGGGGGAGGTCAACAGGGAGGGGGAGTGGGGAGAGGGAGGGAGATGATATAGGAATTGGGGATCATGGTAGGAGGGAATGGAATAGATGGAGAGAGGTTGGGAGGAACTGTATGCACAACTAATGGACATAATCTAAAAGGGGGGGACAACTGGAGGGAGGGGGGCCACCGGGTGGAGGGGAGCAGAGGGAAGGGAAATTGGCACAAATGTAATATTTTAATCAATAAAACACATTAAATCTGAAAAAAATAAAAAAATAAAAAATAAATAAATACGCTAATGCAAGGACAACACCATGCATGTAGTTGGCACCCAGTAAGTGTTGCCCGAATGAGAGCCTGAAAGCCTGGATGCAGATTCGGTTACTATCTTCATCTTACCGGTGACCAAAATGGGGGTCAGAAAGGTGAATTGCTCAAACATCTCACAGCAAGTAAGTGACGGAACTACTATTTCTATCATGGAACTAAATATATAGCATCTTTTCACAAAAGCCTGATAAATACCAATTCATCTCCCTTCCCTAAAAGTGAGTTGGTTGAAAGAAAGAAAAAGTAAGAACTGTATCTTAATATTAAAAAAAATAAATTATTTCTGAATATCTTTAACTGATATCTTTGGCTCTTTGAAAACCAAAGTCTGTTGAATTCCAGTTTCAATGGGTTGAGTCAAGAAGATAAATATTACATGAAATTGTGATAAGTGATCATAATTATTTCCAAACAGAATTTTATTTGACAATTTTTCTTTTGGACATTACTGTCTCTGTAAAGTAAATATTTATTCATTGTATTCAGGTCTCTGGGTGCGTGTTGCCAAGTGAAATGTATATGCGGTAAAGAACATTATTGTGATTTTAAACAAGACCTGATTATTTCTGAATGTTTGTTAGGTGTACAGATAGTGCCTCACCTACGCAAAGGATTGCAATGTCATGCCAATTAAAAGGGAATGCAAAGAAAATTTTTAGGTCTGTCATTGAAGAACAGTAAACTGGAGGGGCTTAGGAGGATGTTATTTATAAATCAGTGGCTGGGGAAAAGGAGTTAGAAAATGCATTAATTTTCATTAAAAACCAACTACAAAAGCTTTACTTCACTGCTGGTGATGGTGCCTGCCCCTGCTTCCTATTTTTATTACATTTGGTGGTGAAAACCCTTACTTTAACACTAACAGTTCTTTTGACTTGGGCTGTGAATGCAAATGTCTGGCTAAATTATTCAGCAAGCCCCTCAGTATTCAGAATCAGCATTCCTGAGGGAAAAGGGGAAAAGACAATCACTCACTTGCCCCCTGTAAACTCAACATAATCAAGAGTCAGAATCTGCCTTTAAGTGAAAGGGTAGGTGGAGCAGAGGCTTTTCATTGTGAATATTACCCATGGGGATTCTGGGACTACTCTCGAGTCCATTCCAGGTCTCCGTTCTGCAGCCAGCACCTCCTGTTACCTCCACATTCCCATCCAAACCATTTTCATAACACATCACGACATCTCTCAGCTGTCATGTTACAGAGGGAACTGCTGTTATTTTGCACCTGTGGCTGTCCTTTGTTTCCCATCATTGCACACAAATTAAACCAGCAGACATTTATTGAAACTGTGTACTGGATGGTTTGCAGCTTCACATTGTGCTTCCGTACCTGGAGCTCCACAAATGCAATGCTGGAGTCCTACCTATTCCTCTTGTTATGTGTCCTCTATGTTGACTTATCCTCATGCCAATAGTGTCTTATTTGCTACAAAACAAACGAATGACTCCATTCTTTGGACACATCCTATTGTGTCATGTATTATTATGTTATGGAAATTTTTGCATTTTTTTTTGGTTATATACATTATAAACCCAATTCAATTCAATGTCTTAAGAATTCCATAAAATCAAAGAGCCATGCCTTTAAAGTAATAGAATTTTAGACTTTCATAGCCTCAATTTTGTGTTTTAAAACAACACTTTGTTGTTAGGCTGTCTTGATGATTGTTTGAAAAATGAAGAGACTCAGTCCAATATTACTCAGCCGGCAATAACTCAGAGATAATGAGTCTTTTTGTCAACAATAAAGATTGGTTCATACAGGTGCCCTGTAAATGTGTATGATTGCATTACAAAGCACGTGTGCATATTAAGCTCCATAGTTAATTTGTAAATTCTACTTGCCAAGGATATAAAAATGAAACAAACCAACCCTGTTTCTTCTGCCATCAAACTATTCGTAGTCTAACGGAGTCATGCAAATAGACACATTTTAATATTAAACTCCAAGGGTAATTAATGAGCATAAAGAACGATGTGTGGATTACAGATAAGGGTAGCAATTATCCCACCCACTCCAGGAAAATTAGCTAAGGCTTTGCCAGGGTCTTTTCAATTTTCTGGGATTTGAAGGATTAGTAGGAGCTTGCCAGATGAATCAAGATAGGGGGACATTTGTTTCAGGGATAACAGAATTTACAGAAAATAAATAAATAATACATGGAGTTGAAAAGTTCACTATGTGCTATGAGAATGGTGAGAACCTCGTTGTGCCTTTAACTATGGACCTGATGGGGGAGTACTTTTTAAGAGGAGACTGGAGAGTCAGACAGGAGCTGGAGGGTGGGGGTGGGGTGGGGTGGCACGGTGAAATTATGCTTCAGGTCAAGTCCCCAAAGTAGGTGCTTTACGGATTCTTTCTTATTAAATTAATTTGTCAGCATTACAACAATAAAAGAAAAGCGAAGTCCTACAGGCTCTCAAGGAGAAAAAAGAAAAAAAGGTGCGTGTCATGGTTTTCAGGAAGGGAGTCAAACCTGAGTTCTTTATTATCTCGTCCTAAGAGAAAAGGCAATAATTGCGCTCAGTTCCCTGCGGGTCGCTGGTGCTCTCACACTGTGACTTGTAGCCAGGACTCACTTAATTTGCTTCTCAGGATACACCCTCGCAGAAAATTCCAGGTTGACACCTGGTGCATTTTGCTGTGGGCTTTCAAATAATGTTTACAAAAGAAATGACAATGGCTGTCATTATTTAGCATTTATTATATGTGTCTGGTAATTATGCTAAGCACTTTTAATAACTTTTTATTAAATATTTAGAACACTTATGGTTATCTATATTACCTCTATTTCAAAAATTAGGACATTTGGGCCTAAAGAGTTCAAATGACTTGTCCAACATGACACACACAGCATATGTTAAGGCGAGTATTTTAATGCAAGCAGGGTAACCATTTCTGAAAATGATAGAACTGGGCCAGAACCACAGCAGTGGATTTGCAGTCAGAAGGACTGAGTATAAACCCAGCTTTTCTACTTAGTTACGTGACCCTGGGAAGCCTCTCAGAGGCTATACAGTTTTCTTACCCGAAATTAAGAAAAAAAATTAAATGTAGATAAAGTTCATTTGAGCTTGGAACTTGGGAGCTGTAACAGAGGTCACTAAACAAACTGCATTTTTGCCTTTACATGAGGCTGTATGATAATGCACAATGTGTTTCTTTATTACATTACACATGTAAGTAAGTAATCTGCTATGACATTATTAAGTGTTGATTTCCAGCACATTGAATAGGTGGTCAGACCTATATATTTGTAAGGATCACAAGAAGCAGTAAGGATAATTCACAAGAGCTTCAACTGTTCTGACAATGTACAGTTGAGAGGCTGGTAGGTAATGTGCGATATATATTTTTGTGTACCTGAAAATGGTCAGTAAATTAAAACAAACTAAAATAGTTTCAGACTGACTCTAAAACATGATTATATTTAGTATTGCTTTGGATTTTTCTTTCCAGCAATTCCTCCCCTGCGGCTTCCTCGTAGGCTCTCTGCTCTTGGACTCTGACCTCTGAATGTTGTGCTTAAAGTCAATACTTCGTGGCTCATTACTGGAATTTTGGTGTCGCAGAGGATGCATGTTTCCCTCTTCTCTCACCAACCCTTAGTAAAGGCTAGATGGAAAAGATTTTCTGACCTACTCCAGTTTTTAAAAATATTTAAAATATGCAAGAAAATAACTGTCATTTTAAATTGACTTGGATATGGAGACTTGACGGGGAAGGCAGATTGATAACTGACAGGACATTGATTCCAGTCTGGCAGCAGGGATGTCCCTTGTGCTGCAAAGCCCGACACTGGCCATGTCAAGTTCATCGTCTGGAATTACTCCTGATCACTCTGTCCCTCAGCCAGAGTAGATCATGGAGAAAATCCTACTGAATGATGGCCCATTTCCCAGTATAGAGTGGTAATCAGGCTATAATGATCGTTAAACATATAATATTTAAATGGAGGAAACAGGAGGAGGGGCAATAATGACTACTAGCATTTATTAGATAAAACTGAAAGAATATTCTAAGATCCACATGGAAGAGGCAGGTATTTAATGCTTCTAGATTCTTTAGGTTAAAGTTCTGTGCAATATTCTCTTTGAAATTTTATCTATTAAAATTAACAGTCAGGTGATGATCTTTATTTTCTCATTGTCTTTGTCTTAGCCTCTTTTGTATTATGGGAGTTGATTTGAAAGTTCTCTGGAATTCTGAGTATTTTTCTGATCTGATACTGCCAGACAGAGAAGAGAACCTATGTGCCACTATGTCCAATACAGTCTGGATCCTAGAGATCTCATGGGCAGAAGCAAGGAACCATATGAAAGAGGCGGCTCTGAGTTCACACCCCCCAATTACATAAGACAGTCCCCTATGGGGCAATGGAGAGTTTTAGAATTCAAGGAGGCTATAAAATAGTGAAATAAGTTTTTCTCCTGTAAGAACCATGTTAAGACTGTCCATTTTGGAGCTAGGCAGAAGATATGCAAAGGCCTCTCTGGTCTCCTTCTCTATTGGGCAGGGGTCCACCATCCTCCCAGAGGATTTCTGGAATCACAAAAGTTAATTAAGAAAAATATACTATTTGATTTGAGGCATTTTCTCAGTCTGTTTTCTCTCTTTATTAATCATGGCAGATACTGTTGGTTTTGTAATTTTTTTGTTTTTTACTAGAGACCAACTCCCATATAAAAGCAGAAAGTGTGAAAACGCCAGGTGATTTTCCTGCTTTCCCAGCTCCTTTTGAAGTTAGGGTTGTAAGCATGCAGCCTAACTCAGCCTGGTGGGACCCGATAGGAAGACCGCAGAGGGACTTCTGAGAAAGCTAGTGCAAGGAAACATTCTCTTCCCTGTGTTTGGCCATATTTCTGTAAGAAGCTGATGGCTAGAATAGTGAATACATTGTATGAGCAAACATTGACCAAGCCTGGGTGTAAAGATCAATCTGTCGAAGATGCCAAACGGAAACATGAAGCTTCTGGGTCTTTGATGATGTAAATGAGCTGCCCATTTAACCAATCCTGGAATTTTCTACCCCTTTTCATGTAAGAATGTTCATGCACAAATATTAAGCTATTTTTGCATACTTTTTAAAACAAATGGTGTAGATATAATACCAAAGTCCTATACCTCAATTATTTCTTGTAACACTGTAAGAACAGCAGAAAGAAAGGAAGGGATAAAGAAAAAGGAAAAGAAAGACAATTTTTAACACATAAACAAAGTAGATAGGAATTCCACTGTCTCAGAGTTAGGAAACAAAAGCCACAAAACCATGTCCTATGATAACATAGAAGCCCCCTTGTCCACCAGAGATATGTTCCAAGACCCTCATAGAATGCCTGGAACTGTGAATAGTACTAAACCCTATATAGACCATGTTTTTTCAAATATATGCATACTATTAAAGTTTAATTTATAAATTAGGCCCAGAGATCTACAACAATAACCAATAATAAAATAGAATAATTATAATAATATACCAAAGTGGAAGTTATATAAATGTGGTCTCTCTGTCCCTCTCTGATAACCCAACCTGATAACTAGATAGCGAGTATCTAACAGGCAGGGAGCATATATAATGTGGATACATTGGACAAAGAGTTGATTTACGTCCCAAATGGGACTGAGCAGGACTGCACAAGATTTTATCCCTGTATTTAGAACAATACTCCATTTAAAACTTCTAAATTGTTTATTTCTGGAATTTTTCATTTAATATTTTCAGACTGCCATTAACTGCAGGTAAGTGAAACCATGAAAAGAGAGACCATGGATAACGGGGGAGGACTGGTTACTGGATTACATTTCAGGATCAAAGCTAGCAACATTCATGCTCTATTTCCGCTCTGACATTTCAGTCAAGCACGCGACTATGCCTATGTTATAGATAGCCATCCCACTGGGATATGGGTAATTCAGACATGCTGATGCTTGGGAGAACACACTTTCTCCTCCAGGTATATAACCAGCACACAGAATGAGAGCGACATATTTAAATTGTGTATATAATTTGGGCATATGCACATCTTTTTTTTCTCATATCTTGCAAAATACAATTGTAATCCTCAATGACAGTCTGTAATACCATAGATTTTTTTCCTTTTTTGAAATCATTGTAACAGGATTTAACACTATGTTTTGATGCTTCAAAAAACCATGATCACACAATGTTTTTATCCAAACAGTTTTATCCACAGCTCCAGTTGCTACTTGGGAAACACTAACCACCATGTATAAGTGATATGTAAGTTATATTTTATTAGTATTGGCAAACTGTTGTTTCATGGAAGAACATATTTTACCAGAATTTTCCCCTCAGCTTCATGATCCTGCTATATAATTTCTGTGATTCTTCTCCAGCACCTATGACTACTATTTGAGATAACATTTTTGAGAACAATATACAACCTCTATTTGTAAAAAAATAAAAAAAGAAAAGTGTATTTTTCCCCTAACATGCACTAATGAGAGCCATGGAATTTAGTTACTGAATTGTTTTCCACATATGTCACTAAATTCAGTGAACTGGATTGTTGTTTTCAGTGGCAACACTGTTTAATCACCTTCAGCACACTGGATTTAGGCTGAAATAAACTATTGTTTCAAAATACTTCCCATTTAATTTATGAAAACAGATCGATTTGCTTCAGAACTTAAGAATAACAGTGTCTTAAAGGCATTTAAAGGGTGAATTGTGTTTTTTGAAATATATTTAAAACTCATTTTCATATTTCTAATCTTGTTGATACAGGACAATGTTTTTAAAACTAAAATGTTCTCAACCTGTTTATTAATAAACCATGCAAAAAGAAATCAAGATGCTGAAAGTATTCAATTTTTTAAAATGTTTCCTCCAAGGAAAAATTATGAAATCATTATGAATTTAGATATATCACAGAAAAGTTCAATTTGACCAAAGCTATTTTATATAGGCATGTTAAGGAATAATCAGTGTTTTACACTACTAAAGTGTCTTTTATTTCATAAACATGTTCTGGAGCATTTGATTCAAAATCACTATTAGACATGTACTGTGGTTAAAGGAAATCTCTTACCTTTTTTCAATAAAACTGAGTTAAGAGAAAATTTATCACACTTATTTTAAAAATAGCATCATTATTTGAAGTTCTGTATGTGATATGTAATCCCAACCCTATAAATAGCCTATCTCACTGCAATTTACAGTTTTGAAACATAAGGTCAAAAAGGCTGAGCAACTTGATGATCATTGCACTCTGGTAGCAATGGAAATAGGATTACAACACAAGCCGTCTTAATTCAAACCCATGCATTCTGTTACTGAATGCTGCTCAACACGTACATACACCCAAGGTCACACATAGTACCCATACACACATTACACAGACATACACACATAGTCACTCTCATGTGTATAAAACACACACATGTGAACACATAATACCCCAGATGTACACAGTATAAGAGGAAGAGTTTAGCAGTGCCCAAAGTAAAGGTTATGGGTATTAACAAGAGCAGTCCTCTCAGTTTTAATATTCTTCTCCAACCAAATCCTGGAATGTGTCATTTGACTCTTAGGAAGGACAATATTGACTTTGGTTGTATGAGTTCTATATTTTAAAGCATAAATATGGTGTTAGAAAAATTTGTAATAGTAACTAGATAGATATGTATTCAGAAACATACTGTATAAATCTAATAAGGAAGAACCCAGAACATAGATCCTATAACTTGGTTAAATAACTCTTATTAGTTAATAACTGTGAGCCAAAAAATAAAAATGTTGCATCTGCACTATGTATATTATGGGCCATACTTTTAAATTTCACATAAATATGAATAATCAACCAAACATACTGCACCCAAAAGTATCACCCAAAATAGTACACACATTTAAATCTTAAAGAATTGATTAAAGTACCATCCACATATGGCTTGAGAATAGGAATTTGGGGGGGGGGGCTTGAAAAAGACATTTTAGAAGTAAATTGTGAAACTAGACATAATTGTGTAATTAAGTATAACTTATAATTTCTTCTAGCATCTAGTCAGTTCTTAATAAATTATTGGTGAAAGCTTGAATAAATGATAATAAATTATTTGACTGTTCTGTAACAAGTGGAAAATGTACTAAGATTAAAAGCTCATTAAGTCAAAATATCTAATGAGATTTTTATTTATTTTATTTTTTAATTTAAGTTTTTTTCAATTAAAGTTTACATTCAATATAATTTTGTATTAGTTTCAGGTGTATATAATAGTGGTTAGTCAGTCATATACTTTATAAAGTGTTCTAAGTGTTCTCCCCAATATTTCCATTACCTAATTGACATCATACATAGTTATTACAATATTATTGGCTATATTTCCTATGCTGTACTTTACACACCTATGACTATTTTGTGATTCTCAATCATTTCACCTTTTTCATCCATTCTCCCAACTCCTCTGCCCTCTTGTAGTGAGATTTTTTTAATGTAGTTTCTAAGGATGTTTCATTTTGTAAGCATGGTGAGTACAACAAATAATCTTACTTTTGAACCATCAGTAAATACTTAATTTTTAGCAAATAGTACTGAAGTTATCTTGAAGAACATGCCCCACTTTTGATTGTATTAAGCAAAATATCCATAAGCCCTCAAAAAGAGGGCTTGTTTATTTTCTCATAGAATGTTTATTTGAGAATAATGTACCTCTTCCTTAAGTCCCTCTTAAAATATTACTTAAAAATAATACTATGGAGCCCTGGCCCACGTGGTTCAGTTGGTTGGAGTATCATCTTGTGTACTGAAAGGTTGCAGGTTCAATTCCCTGTCAGGGCATGTACCTAGGTTGCTGGTTGGATCCCTGGTCAGGGTGGGTACAGGAGGCAGCCAATCAATGTTTCTCTTTCTCTCTCTCTTTCTTTCTCTTTCTCAAAACAATGAAAAAAAAAGTTCTCAGGTGAGTATAAATAATAATAATAAATAATGTGGATAAAAAGATTCTTCTAACTCATGTTTTAGAAATGACTGGGGTTTTAAGTATCTTAAAAACACCCCATGTCCCATGTGAAAAAAAATCAAATTTAATTTTACTAAGATATTGTGGTTTTGTTAACACTGATGAAAAATAGAAGGAGAGTTGCCTTAGATTCAGAGTCAGTTTTATTTAATGGGGACTGCTCAGTGGCTTACAGAAAATAAATTCATCTTGTTTTGGAACAATAGTAAGTATATAATAGCAAATAAAGTTCAACTTGATTCTAAAGTAAGACAGCAATGCTGCCTAGCTGGAAAAATAAGAGAAGAAAACATTCAGCTCAGATTTGTTATATTATTAATCTACTTCATTTTTACAAAATTGTAAATATCTGTGGCAAGAAGTGGGGAGTCTTGGGCTGACTTTTGTAGTCAGCAGCCTGGATGAAGAATGAAATTTCCCTGCCTCAGAATATGATTTGTTTGCTCATGTTGCTTGTAGTGCAAATAAGTTTTACTTCTCATTTAAGCTTTAAAATTTTATGTGAAATATGTAAAACTATTTTAGATATTCAACATCTTTTCCCATATTTTTATAATTCTCAAATAATGAAAAAACATTTAGGTGAGTCAACATAAGTTACAGAAGCTGCTATTTCATTTGCATAAATTTTAGCAGCAAAGCTTTATTGAGTCTCAATGACATATAAGGCAGCATGCAGGCTAGAAACCAAAGATACCTAGAAAATCTGTCCATGAGGGGCATCTAACATAGACAAGAAAAAGGAATATGTGTGGCAAAAGATGAATAGCAATCCCACGGAGTGAGCCTTAAGATCCAAGTTGGTGTCCTTGACCTTTGCACTGGGGAATCCAGGCTTATCCACTGGGTGGATGTAGGCTGTTTCAGTCTTCAGTTAAGAACCGTCACCCCAATTCTTTTTATATCAGCAGGAAACATCCTACTGCTTGCTTTTGCATATTTTTAGAATTTCTCTTAGAAATTTATTTTGGCATCTCGGGCTTCCTCCAAATAAATCAATGTTTACTCGTGGAAGGTTTTGTCTCTGCAGACACTTTCATGCAACTTTAGATTACAATCCAAATGAAACGACCATATTTCTGTGGCTTCTGAATGTGAACAAGAATGAGAATATATTAGAATAAAAGATAAATACCCTTAAAGTACTAATTAAATATTTAAAAAATCATGGGTGTCCATCCATATACAACATCCCAGCCACTCTCTAGGATAAGTAAGAAGACATTAAGAAATTTGGACCACATAAACTGAACCATGAGGATGAAAAATGTCAGCAATTGTGTTTATTATTAAGATGAATCAACACCATAGTCAAGCCAAAGATTTCTTATTGACTGTGAAAGGAGTCTACCTATTTTTCTAATTGAAAGAAAGAGAAGCACTCTAGAGAGCACTGGATAGTTTAATTACCATGTTTTTTTTTTGCCCTGTAAGATGCACCAGACCATAAGACTCACCTAAGTTTGGAGGAGGATAACAAGAAAAAAATATTCTGAACCAAATGGTGTACTAAAATATTTAAAATATATAATAGAATAATATTTCAACCATGTAAAGTGAACAGCAGTCAACAGTGGTATTAAGAACCATCATCACTGTCATGCACAAATGAGGAGAGACTTTAAGGTTCAAGTACTCTTCTTATTTTCTGGAAACCCCAAGAGCTCATCATCGCTAGTGTCAGGATTTATGAAGCTCAGTTGCTCACAATTAATGGTATCACTTTCTTCGCTATCTTCGTACTGGCCAGACGCCTTGAGATTCAGCAGTAAAGTGGGACATTTAAGCATCCCCCGGGGTTTCATGTGGGCCCCCTGCTTCCTCTTTTAACAGCTGTCGCCACCACTGACAGGTCAGGTAATACACATCACGGTCTGTGATGCAATATTTGCTCCATAAGACACACAGACATTTTCCCCCGACTTTTGGAGGAAAAAAAGTGAATCTTATGGAGCAAAAAATATGATAAATTTCTGCCACCAAATTTCCACCTCTTCTTTGGGCAGGCTTCGTGATTTCATATATCCTACCTTGTGAGGATGTCCCTACATTTACCAGCCTTTAAGGATTAGGGGTTGATTATATTGAGGGAGATGGCAAGATTATTACACCTTTTTGTATCTTTTGTATGAAAGAATGAAGCAACACAAGTCAGTCGATGAGGAAATATGGAGACCAAGGAAAAGAAGAATCACCTGATCAGTATTTGGGGAAAATAGAAGGCTTTTTAAATAAAATAAATTAATTTTCAAAACTTTTACACGAACTCAAACATACACAGACATGTGTGCACATACACTTATACTTTGTTTTTAAGAGCAAGGAACAATCACGTTGACCTCAGAAGTTTGTTCTGGACACCTGATCTTATTATGATGCAACTTCTCAGTGATATCCCAGGCCACGATTTTCCCCTCATTTCCATCTTTGCAAGAGAATTTGGAACATTTTGATTAACAAACTCAACTCTTCTGAGAAAATGTTACTTACTTGACAAAGCTTCTGCCATCTCTCACCTATGACCTCCTTCATGTGAAAATATTTTTTAAAAAAAAACAAAAAAACCTGGGTCCTGTCAGAGTCTCTTTTGCTCTCAGGCTGGTTGTTTTTATGATTCCAAGTTCAAATGTAAACTCTGGCCATTTGAGGACAACAAATACAATTAATGGTTTGCAATTATATGGTCTATCCATTTATCTGGTAGACTTTCTTCTCTCTGCTCTATCTCTAATTTTGAGGTGTTTGCTTCTCAGTATCATTACGTAGGTTCATGACTGTGAGGAAACAGAAACACATGTACTCCTTCAATGGACAGAGGTTAATTCAAAGGTCTGGATCATGAAGGGATGGTAATTTGCTCCTGCTCATGAGATTACCTTCCTGAGAAAGATCTATCTCAACTGAAGCTGCAGGACATTTGTAGTTACCAGCCATGTTTCTCTCTGTGGTACAATGTGAGGATTCACTCTTGATTTGACTAGAATCTACTCCTGCTGTTCTTGATACTTTTAAGTTCTAGTTTTTGGTCTCTCTCACTGTGTACCTTTACCCCGTTCCAGCTCCTCTTTCTGTGTTCTCTGCTGGTGTCTCTGGGCTTTGATGAAAATGAATTCCTATGGTTGCTATTCTCTGGTTTTAAATTTAAATATTAATAAGCATGTGATGGTCTTCAGAGAGTAGCATAGGCATGTTTTTATTTTCCACTTGCTTTAATCTTTTGGTGCTTTAAACTTTTCTTATGTACAAGACACAAAGGAAAAATAATCTGGCTGTGTTAATACAAAATTAAAATCAATGAAAGATAACACAGCTTCTAGGAAAGGCCATAGGATAACTTTTTGAAGATTTTAATAGCCAAAAGTTGTTAGCAAAAAGAGTGTTGTTGAAAGAAGTTGCTGCTGGAGCAGGGGGCAGATATACCTATAGATAACATTAAAGCTGAGTCAAGGCCACTGTAATCAAAACAGTCTGGTACTGGCATAAGAAGAGACACAGAGATCAATGGAACAGAATAGAGAGCCCACAAATAAATCCAGGCCTATATGGTCAGTTATGATAATATTTGACAAAGGGGGAAGGACATAAAATAGAGTGAAAATAGCCTCTTCAACAAATGGTGCTGGGAGAACTGGACAGAGATATGCACAGAAAATGAAACCAGACCACCAATTTACACCACACACCAGAATGGACTCAAGATGCATAAAAGATTTAAGTGTAAACACGACACCATAGAAGTAATAGAGGAAAAAATAGGCAGTAAAATTTAAGACATCTCATGTAGCAATATCTTTGCCAATATATCTCTTAGGGCAAGGGAAATAAAGAATAAACAAATGGGATTACACCAAACTAAAAGGTTTCTGCTCAGCAAAAGAAAACATCAGCGAGATTTAAAGGAAACCAACCATATGGGAAAACATATTTGCCAATGATACCTCAGACAAGGGTTTGATCTCCAAAATATATAAAGAATTTATACAACTAAATGCCAAGAAGACAGATAATCCAATTAAAAAATGGGCAAAGGACCTGAACAGACACTTCTCCAAAAAGGACATCCAGAGGGTCCATAGGCATATGAAAAAATGCTCAACATCACTAACCATCAGATACGCAAATAAAAACCACAATGAGATACCACTTTACACCAGTCAGAATGGCCATCATCAACAAATCAACAAACTACAAGTGCTGGTGAGGATGCGGAGAAACGGGAACCCTACTGCACTGTTGGTGGGAATGCAGACTGGTGCAGCCACTATGGAGAACAGCATGGAATTTCCTCAAAAAAATAAAAATGAAACTGCCTTTTGATCAAGTGATTTCATTGCTAGGATTATACCCGAATAATTCTGTAACACCAATTCAAAAAAACCTATACACCCCCATGTTCATAGCAGCACTATTCACTGTTTCCAAGTGCTGAAAACAGGCTTAGTGCCCATCAGTAGATGAGTGGATCAAAAAACTGTGGTACATTTACACAATGGAATACTATGCAGCAGAAAGAAAGAAGGAATTCCTACCTTTTGTGACGACATGGATGGAACTGGAGAGTATTATGCTTAGTGAAATAATCCAGTCAGTGAAAGACAAATACCACATGATCTCACCTAATACAGGAAACTAATGAACAGAATAAACAAATGAGCAAAATACAACCAGAAGCATGTAAACAAGGAACAGACTGACAGTGACCAGAGGGGAGAGAGGAGGGAGAGAACGGGGAAAAGAAGGGGAAGGATCTAGTCAAGGAACATGTATAAATTACCCATGAACATGGACAACAGGGTGGGGATTGACTATGGGAGGGTGGGGTAGGGTAGGGGAGAGCAGTGAGGGGAAAATGGGACCAATGTAATAGAAAAACAATTTTTATAAAAGCTGATTCAGTAAATCCAGGTACAGGCTAGGTCAGCTGTTTCCTTGTGTCCACCCACAACCTCTCCCATTATCTCAGTTCCTCCCAATACCGTATCCCCAGCCAAACCTCCATGCATCTTATTTCTCCAAGTCTTCATGTACCAAGAGGCAGTGTGCTAGACACCCTGTTTGTGGCTCTACATTAGAGTTAATTTAAAGCCATAGGAAGATTGCTATGTTTGCATTAGAAAATCTAGAACATGGCAAGTTATTGCAATTATCAGAGGTGGAAGGTGGGTATAAGAGAAGCAACTGGAGATGATGAAAACCAAAAGCTTTTATATCATAGCAACCAATATTCAAATCTCAACTCTACCCCTTCTTGCTTTTAAGAACTTGGACAATTAATCAACTTTGTGAGCCTCAGTTTTCCACTCTAAAATGGGAAATATAATGCGTACTGTGTAACTTTCTTTGTGAGGATTAATCAATGTATATGAAGTAGTAGAATACATGGTATAAACCTATTTCTGTGTCTCTAACTCTCCATTCATCATCATTTACCTGTCTGTTGTCTGTCTGTCTCTCTGTCTAATCATCTGACTCCAGATTATGCCCACAGGAAGCTGAGCATTAAGGAACTTTGCAAAAATACAAAAGGATAGGTATGATTTTAATTTCTGTTTACTTGCTTTGCACTTTGCAATGGGGAAAAAAATCAAGTAGTTAATGACTGCACACTGGAGCCTGTCCCTCTTCCCACTGTGAAAGGTGACACTGTGGAGATTTTCTAAGATCCCCATCATTTTTGTGATTTTTATTAATTATTCAGTAAACAACATTTTCATTACTGAATTATGCATCTTATTTCCTTCATCTCTGCTTTGCTCATGGAGTTCATTATTGTATTTAATAATAATTACTTTATAATCACCATGTTTTGGCATTAATTGATGTCACATCAAGCCACTAATTATTATTCTGCATAAAACTCATAAACTCTCAATTATCATATGAAGCCCATAGTTGGTCAATGGTTGCCTGTCTCTCTTCCCTGGCTATTACTATTTTTTTCTTTCTAACAGATTTGAAATGATTTTTTAATAGCATAGATGTTCTTAAATTACTTTATGCTCACAAGAGGATCATCTATCTACACTGTGTGGTCCACAACCTCAGCCTCTTACAAATAGCCTTAGCTGGCAGTCAGGAAACTGGTCTGTAGTCTATTTCTGTATAGCCTTTAAGTGAAAACTGATTTTTACATTTCCAGTGCTTGTAAACAAACAAAACAAAGAATATGGGATAAAGAGGATACGTGGTTTGAAAGCATAAAATATTTACTATTTAGCCCATGACAGAAAAAATGTTTGCCAATCCGTTTTAGCATTCTAGAATTGAATCCAGTAAAATGCAAGAATCTTTAAATTACTTAGAGGCTAAAAGAGCCCTATTACTCCATTGGGTGTGGCCAGAGGATTTTTGGTTCTCCTTGTGGAACTATGGGGAGAGAATGCTCAGTTCTCTATTGTCATATAATTTCAATCACAGGAAATTTCTTTCTTTAATCCTACTGATATCAACCTCACTGTAACTTCCGTCCATCAGTCCCAGCTCCACCTTCTCAGTACACATAGAATTAGGATGGGCCTGCAGACCTTAAAACCCAGGTTCTCCATGGGCTTAATGAGGAAATCAATGCCTTAATGTCAGCATCAGTGGCTTCAGATATCAAGCTTCTTTATCCCTCTGCAAAGTCAAAGGTTCCAAAAGTATCCATAAGCATTTTCATACCCGTAACAACAGTCCTAGTCATACTGAAGAAGAGATAATAACAATAACAGCTCTGTCTATAAATCCTGTCATTTATCTATAATGGCTCATGTACATACTGGCCTTAATTATATCTTCGAAATCAGCAGAAAATAATAGTTTTGCTTTCTGAAACAAGTAAAATGACAGATTAGAATACTATAAAATTACTTTCTGCATTACAATGCATGGATTAATAAAAGTATGAGCCCTGGTCAGGTTGCTAAGTCGGTTGGATCGTCATCCCATACACCAAAATGTTGTGGGTTTGATTCCCAGTCAGGGCACATACTTGGGTTGCAGGTTCGATCCCCAGTCGATGTTTCTCTCTCCCATTGATGTTTCTCTCTCTCTCTCACTTTTTCTCTCCTCCTCCTACGCTACCTCTCAAAAAAACCAATAAACATATCCTTCAGTGAGGATTTAAAAAATAATGATAAAATAAAAGTATTAAACCATTCTAATACTACATTTAAAAATACTCTACTATAGATAAAAGAAATAGAACCATTGCACATTTTAAAAGTTCTGAAACTTTGCATGTTCATCAAAAATGTATAGATGACAAAGGTACAAACTTATAAGCCATTATAGAATATCTTTATATCTCAACATGTATGTTATGTTTGTTTTATTGTTATTGCACAATTCCTCAAAATCTCATGGGAATAATATTCTTCCACAAAAGAAGAATATATCAGGCTAAAATTTTTATAAGGAGTCTTATTTTTATCCTAATTTATTAGCATCGTGCATTTTTAATTATAAGTCCTTGATATTGTTTCCTGTGCTTTACCAGAAGCTTAAAAGTCATGGATGTACTATGCTCAGAAATTCACTCTGAATTTGAACTAAATTATTACACTGTGGATCCAAGGAATGTAATTCCTGAGAAACTCACAATAACTGTACATAGTTTCTTTAAATGGTGGGATTTGATGGAGTTGTAAAGAAAGAACCAGCACTAGCTCTAATGGAGATTAAAACTATTAAAAAATGGTGCTGTGTAAAGGGATTTCCAGGGGGGTCATAAAACTTGCCTGGCCAGCTAGAGATGCTGGGCCACAACACTGAGCTCGACAGAACATGTGGGCAAGAGCAGCGTGTCCCCTAGATGCAGGGACTGAAAGAGAACTAGAGACCACCTCTTACTTTGCCAGCACGAAACATCCCTGCCTAGCTCTATCCCACTATCATGCATCCTTCATGAGAAGAACCGCATGAATGGGGCCAGGTCCATGCCCATTGCCTTTCATGTGGAGTGTGTGAATCTGAGCTTAATTACAATGGTTTTAAGCTCAAAGGCTTGATGTGTCTCCTTTTATAGGCAACATACTATTTAAAAATCTTTAAAATAATATTTATTTAAAATTGTGTTTATGGCAACTGAGTTTGCTTCCAGGAGAGAAGCCTCTTATTTTCAGGAAATATAAACAAGTGTGTGTTTAGTACTCATTGCTAGTCCATGAAGTTCTTACCCAGTTCTCTCTGTTGGGAAGTGTATGTTATTCATTCCACGGGGAACGTTCTTATCCATGGTGTGAAGGACAGTAGTGTGTTCTGTAAGTAAAGATATCAGAGGTTAAGAAACTTGGATTTCACAGAGGTCAGTTTCCAGACTGCAGGTTATCAGGTTTGTTGTAGAGGAAGAGGCAAATCTCAGTTGTCGAGGAAAAATAAATCAAATATATTCATTAGGTCAAGGCATTCGAATGAGGGGGCAGTAAACTTAATCCTGAGAGGAAGCTCTTGGAGGTCAGAGGCTCTTAGAGATTCTGGGAGAAGATGATAAGGATGTACAGTGTGGATATACTGGCAAATGAAGTAACAATTTCAGGCAGCTTAGAGAAGAGTTTCTGCCTTCATACTATACTGAACACTTTGTACTTTCAAAACATGCTACTCACTTACAAAATAAAGTTATTCAGGGAAAGAAATTCTCTTTGGGGTTCAGACATCAATGGGAAAGAAGTTCATAAAAGCTTGTTAGGAGTATGGACTCATTGGATTGTACGTGGCAGAAAAATAATACAAATTGGTTTAAGCAAAAGGTAAATGTATCAACTCATCAAATTAAAAAGTTTAGGTTAAGGCTGGATTCACAAGCTCAAGTGATGTCTTGATTTAAATAGCTTCCCTCCATCTTTCTGTTCTGCATTCTCTTTTGGCATAATCACAAAGCTTACACCCCTTTTATATTGGCCCCTGCAGCTAGCTCAAGGTATACACCCTATATTAATTATAAACCAGCAAAAGAAGTATTCTGTCTGTCAGTGATTCTAATAAAGTTCTGTGAATAATTCTCACTGACTCAGGTGTCTGAGGTGGGTCACATGTCTACCCCTCAAGAAATCAGACATGTGTCCCAGTTGGCCATTTCTGAATCACATGTCAATTCCTGGAGCTGAGGATGGGACAAACTTCTCTATCTCAACAACATGATTTGAGAGTGGCAGATGGGTTGTTAACAACAACAACAAAAAATGGGGAGGGCCAACCAAAATAATTTATGCTTTCATGATCTCTATTTAAAAAATATTTTTATTGATTTTTTAGAAAAAGAGGAAGGGAGAGAGAGAAAAATAGATCAGCTGCCTTCCGTACAAGGCCTGACCAGGGATTGACCTGCAGCTTAGGTATGTGCCCTGACCAGGAGTTAGAACCCCAACCTTTTGGTGTATGGAAGAGAATGACGCTCCAACCAACAGAGTCACACCAGCCAGGGCTATGCTTTCATTCTCTTGACTTCACTTTCCAGCAGCTTTGCCAGGATGGAAGATGATGAGATTGCTTTTCTTCTCCCAACCCTTTGCCTCAAAACCACATGTAGATCTCTTCTACTTGGTCTCAGACCTCATTTACTCTGCTCTTCTGACAAATACTCTTCTCTTTGCAAACACTTCATTAGCTTTGATGTTTGCCTCAGATCTCTAATGTGTTTAAAAGGTTTCTTTAAGGTTCATTGCTATCTTCTCTGCGTGTTCTTGTGGACTTTTTCCATTCTCCACAGGCTCATCACTCTTGGGACACTGCTGGCTTCATCAATATTTGTTAACACTGCTTGACATTCTGGGTGCATGCATTCAAGCAGTGAGGGAGACCAATGGAGATCATCAGACCCTTGCCAGTGTGTTGTGTCAAGTATTAGGAAGTGTTTATAATAACGAGAGGGGCAGGCAATGACATTCTGATTGCCAAGTTTATCATGAAACTAACAGGAAAGAAGTAATAAATGATGCCGAGTTTACTGAGGCAAGAGAGAGGGATGGCTTGTTGACTATGTCTAGTAGAGTCTCTTAATTTTTATCCAAGTGGAGAAATATCCAGTCTTGGAAACTGACCTACGCAGGAATTTCTGCCATCCTTCTAGTTTGGGTCTTAGGTAAACAGAGTTTCTGGTGCCCACCCTTCAGTTCATCAGCTGCTCAGGGGACCCTCTCACAAATTGTGAACTGGACAGGCACTTCTTAATTGACTTATGACATCTGAACTTCACGATTCTGTCTCAAAAATGTTATTAGAGATTGAAGTCGATGAAGTGCTGAGTCAGCAGTGAGAGGTCTAATTCCTGCGTGGCTCAGTTAACTTTGCACTGTTCCCTGGTTTAGGGTTGTAGATTGAATCCTCAACAGTCATTTTTAAGGTGATTATGCCATAAGGGGGTTAAGGGGAGAAAGCATATTGGCTCAGTACAGAAGGGTTTGCATAAGTTATTGATGATGAGTCAGGAGCATAATTTCAAATACAAAGCACATCTAGCCCCTAGAGCAGGAATCACACATGCATGGGTGGTCAGCCTTCCGAAACCATAGAAAATTGATCAGGGTTCCCCATTGCATCATGTACCTATAGCAACAAGATAGATTTCTAAGAGATTTTAACACTGAATCTTGGTTTTTGTCTCCCTGTCTCCCAACAAGCTTTTCTATAAATATCAAGAAAAAAATACCACCCCTATGTAAACACTTCTAGGAAAAAAAATTACTCTATAGTAACGAACTTTTAATAATGTGACTATATTTTATTCTCTGACATTAAAAAACATATCTAAGTTTAGCATTCAGTCAGGGAGGAGAAAGATGAACATCGGCTGTGAAGCCTGGATATACTTATGCTAACTCTTATGGCCAACACAAGCCACAGATGTTCCTAAGGTCACATTTGCTCTTCTAGAATTTCCTTTGGGGCTGTGAGAAGGCCTGTGCTGTCTAGGAGACTGAAACTTCCAGGCATAGAAAACAATGCTGAAATCTAGAAGACACTCAACGCTAGTGAAGAGAATGGACCAAATGTCCTGTCATCAAAATGTTTACATCCTGAGAGTAAGGAGACAAAAATTAGACAATCTAAATAAGTAAAATACATAGCATGTTAGTGAAAAAAATAGAGAGAAATAAAATACTGATGTTGTATTGAAGGGATCTGACATGGGCAACGTTTAGCTCAGGCACTTTGCTCTTTCTTCTCTGGACATACCTACCATATTCTTGAAAACATATGGCATGACCCTACCCTAGATCTTTTGCATTCCTTCTTGCTTCTCTCTCACGTAGGCATGACTTTCTTCTTCATCTGACCATCTGATCGTATCTGACCCCGATCCCCATCTCTTGTTATCCTTCCCTGCATAAAAAACTGAATGGCATGGATCTACAGTCTGGTTGAGAAACAAAGGAGGACTCATAAAATGTTAGTGACATGAAACAGTCTCTCATTAAGCACAAAGTCACATGATGTAGACTGTTGTGTGAGCTTAAACAGAGACAGATCTGTTACAGCAAGGCTAGTAAGGTACTGGTAAGTCTACAGGCAAAACAACAGCAAAAGAAAGGACACTAATGTGGGAAGAGCAGCCAACCACATGGCAACTTTTCTAATGAGAGCTGTATTATGATAGATGGATGCCAGGAGGATAAAATAGGAACAAAATCAGTTATTGTGGGGAAAATGGAGAGCCCCTTTGGAGACTGAAATGGCCTTTCCTTTGTGGGATCATAGATTTTTAAGGACCATTCAGGGCTGAAGCTCCTTGGTGTTAGCTTAATACCACCAACGGAGCAAGTCATAAATAGGCAGAGAGCCAGTGATGGTTTCCACTAGTTCCTGCTTCCACAGACATCCTTTAGATTTCCTTCTTTAACTTTTTTAAGTAGTTTGACTTACATTAATTAAGATTTGTCTAACATAGTACGTAACAATGAAAGAAATAAAAATTAATTGAAGTAGAGTGGCTGGGGATATTGAGAAGGAATATCCCTAATTATCTCATATTTACACAGAAGAAACTCATTTGATTTTAAATATCCACTCAGTAAATATTTTTATTTCTGTCTTTTAATAAGACCTTGTAAAAATTCAGCCTAGCTGAGCAAAAATTGAGATCTCTAGATCATAGATAAAGCAGGAAAGGGCTGCTTTATCTTGACTTTGTCTTGACTTTTTTATAATTTATGGGGAAAAACGGTGAAGGGCCTAAGTGTGTATATGTATATATATATGTGACACATAGACACAGATGACAGTATGGTGACAGCCAGAGGGAAAGGGGGATGGAGGGAGGTGAAATTGGGCAAAACGGGGGTGCTAAATGGGGACAAACAGAGATTTGACTTTGGGTGGTTAGCTCATGATGCCGCATGCAGATGTTATTTTATTGAGTTGTACACTTGAAACCTGTATGGTTTTATTAGGTAGTGCCACACAAATCAATTCAATAAAAATTAATTAATTAAACTTAAAAACAAACAAAAATAATAACAATTTTAAATGTAAATGGATTAAATGCCCCAATCAAAAGACAAAAGGTAGCTGAATGGAAAAAAAAGATATACTAAACTTTTGCAGATATTGAGAAGAAATGCCCTTTTCAATAACCAAGCATCATTTATTTATTTTATAATAGCTGCAATATGATTTGTTTTACTAGTCATTTCACAAATAACTGCTGCTCTCAGAAGAGACACTGCCTTTCTGGTCTCCATTCCCTCATCTCTTGTGTCCCCTCATCAGGTGATCAGTTAGTTAGTCTTTCTCTTTTCTCTGGTCCCTACTCTCTCATTCCTTACGGAGAGGGACTGGGCAAACGACTGACAGATAACTTGAACATGATATTCTTAAGGGAATGTCATTGTATCTGTGCTGTAGCTACTAAATGGCACACTTTCCACTCTCTACCCTAGGTAGACACCAAAAGCAAGCAGTGGTTTCCTCAAATGAAAGTAAACTTAGCTGAGAAGCTCTGGTGTCTGACGGAGCTATTGTATTCTAATAAAGGTTGATGTAATGAGTGGAAGGAAGGCATATTTGAGTTTATAATGAGGATGATCCTTTATCATTCCCAACAGATCCTGTGCTCTGAGTAGGCAGTAATGAAACAAGAGCCGCAGGACTCATAAGAACATAAATAAGCTGCCTAAGCACCTCATTGTAACTATGCTGCGATTAACTCCAGGTTGCTCACTTAGGCTTCCCTTCCCAGAACTCGTGGAGATTACCCAGGTAGGGAGGAAATTGAAAGAACGGTGTTAGTGTTCCTTTCATTTGAAGGGAACTACGAACTACTAGAACATGTGCAGCGCGTCCTTGGCGCTTCTTACAGAAAGGTGAGACCCCAGAATGACGGCAGCCATAACCGAGGCTGGTATAAATCCGAAGGCCACCCCTCTCGCAGATGCCCACTGCTCCAAAACACTATCGGACCTTGTTCAACAGCCATGTAACTACAAGCAGCTTCGGAAAGGAGCCAGTGCGGACACCAAAACCCTCAACAGAGGCATCTCTGTGTTCACGGTCATGGCTGCGGGTGCAGAGCCCCTGCAGATCAACCTGCACCCCCCACCCCCAATGCTGTGAGGACAAGACTGTACCCTATGTGTTTGTGCGCTCCCAGCAGGCGCTCAGGCAGCCCGTGGGGTCTCCAGGCCTGTCATCTCCTGCCCTGTCTCCATCAAAGAAGGCTCACAGCTGGAGCAGCGGATCCAGCCCATTCATCAGGCTATTGAAAGGCTCTTAGTCTAAACTGGCGGCTTCTGCCACACTCTCCTGCTGACGCCACCCCTGTCATTATGTAGCATAGCGTCAGTGCCAGCATGGAGTGTTTCCAGCTACCTGCCATTGGTATAAGATATTCTAGTAAATCTAGTGTTCACATTTTTGTGTTATTTTTGTTTCGCCTTACAGGTCGTCACCCCACCCTCCCCCCACCCCTGTCCTATATCTCCTCTTCCACCTTCTCTCTGCCATCTTTCCTTCCTTTTGAAAAATGAACAAAGGCCCCAAACAGGTGGAAACAGAGCGGTGACACCACTCAGAGGCCGGGAAGAGCCAGTGTGGAGATCCAGTTCCAGCTCTCAGGCACTGACTCCCTTCTGCGTGCAGGGCGGGATGAAGTCAGCACCACCCACGTGATTTCCCTCCTGGCTGGCCTGCAGAATCGTTCCATGCATGATTAAATGATCTAGGGGTTGCCTTGGCTCTCTAGGGGATTATGTGTCATTTGGGGAGGAAGCATGTATTCTGTGAGGTTTTTAGTTGTGTGCCCAAGTTTCACTTGCTAAGATACCCCTATTGTTTACTTTTGGTAATACGATGTTATGTCCGTCTCCCCCCACCCCCAAAGAGCAGCAGTACCTGGGAAGGCGGCAGAACAGCAGCACACCGAAGAGATGTGTGCCGCTAAATTCCAAAAGTGGCCTGGGCTAGTGAGACATAGGACAGTTGACCTGGGTCTTAAAGGAGTTCCAAATGACTGGAGAACATTGGGTCGACTAGTACTGGAATGAAGGATTCTGGGCAAGTCATGGAGACCTGGAAGATACAACAGAGATGATGGAGTCCAAGGAAACATCACCTCTTTGATGAACGGAGATTTCTTCAGTGGACACTTAGTACCAGCTCTGAGAGCCCTGACCCCCATTTCCTGTTATGATGTGGGTCAGATGTATGTGTCTTCATCACATCAGAAGGACAGTGCTCATGTGTCGTTCTTGTGAGGATTCTAGTAAAGAAATATATTCATATTCAAAAAATAAAATAAAATCAGTAAATAAAACATGTGCAGAGTGGGTCTCAAGAAAAGGCTTCAGAATGGGATGATCGAATCAAGAATCCAAAGGCAAGTGAGATGAGATGAGAGAGGTGACTCCTTGTGAAAGACTATCACAGGACAAAGGGGTGACTGGTAGAGTCTAAAAGTCAAGAGATTAAGAAAGGGCACCGCTCTCCAGCTGGCACTCTCTGCACTATTCCTTTTCCCTGCCCAGTAGCACAAATGAGTTTTCCTGCCATTTTGACAGAGCCACTTTTTGAATCAGATTGTACCTATATGCCTTATAAGGAAAGGGCTTAACAGATACCCAAAGGAATATTACTATTATTTCTTATTTTCCTGTTCACCTTCATTAAATCTCTCTACTGTTATTTAACTTCCTCGTTCAGCTATGAGTCAGAATAATGTCATCAGACCAAGTTTCCATAAAAATAAAGTTAAATAGGTACCTCTCTTGTGCCCTAATCTAATTATTGTATGCACTGAGAACGATTCTAAGGTCCGGCCTGGTCTCAGAAAGAGTGTGAGGACTAAACAGTGGTGACTGCTATGGATCATGCCTTACATTTTTAAACCATGTATCTTTAAAAATATACCTATGGACAAATATGATTTAAATACCTATATGAAAACCATGTGTTATCAGGACTGATTCTAGGGATCTGGAACCTACAACCCTGCTAGCATTAATTAAGTGAACTCTAGTTGGCCCTTGGCGTTCTTTAGCGAATCTATTTAGAGACCTTTGCAAATCCTCAATCTTTGTAACAGTGTTCAACTTTTACCAGTCATTTACTATGTTTCAGACACTGTTAGAAGTTCTTTGTATGTATTCTCTTTTTTTTTTATTTTTGGAACAGCATTATGAACTAGGTATTTTTATAAATGAGAAAACAGGCTTAGGGAAGTGAAGTAATTATTCTTAGTTACAAAGCATGATTAACTACCCTGCTTTTAGGTAATAGCACTAATTGAGATAAAGATGCAGGAGAGTCAGGTAGGAACAATCTCCTCCGACTCATAAATTGCTCTTTCACACCAGCCTCAATATTAACTCATTCACATTCCGGCTAGGCGTTTTATAGGCACTGCCTCACTGAACCTCCACAATGATTCTATTGGGTCACCAAGTAATCCTCAACAGTGACTGGCATGGTCAGTAGTTAATAATTACAATTGAACTGATACACAATAAGGAACAATTGTGGTCCTGATTATCTTTCATGGCTACATTTAGAATATTGCCTTTTTAAGAACAGAAAGGCAAGTGTGCAAGATATTGGAGGGCCATGTTCATTCTCTTTAATGGAATCATTCAATAAAATTGTGCTGAAGTATGAATATAGAGGAGATCTGGAAGTAGTAGAATGCTACACTTGTCTTTATTGCAAGATAATATCAAGCACAACTTCAATGCAGGTGAATATTTTATAAGTCTCACTTATTTATACTTTATTATGTATCTCATTTCTCTTTGGCCAGCTTTATAAGGTTTATTTTAAGGGCCAAATCAGCAATGGAAATTAAAACATCAGTAGAGAGGAGGAGAAAGATATTTTCTGTCAGCCATGTCTCTATTCCTTTATATGAAGTGTCTCTTGAGAATCTAGTACAAGTGATGTATTTTCATTAGTACTTTAAAGTACCATTTCTGATTTGACCAGTGAGGTCAAATCACGCTATGCTCATCCTCAGTCCTTTTGCTAGAAATCTCACATACAGATGGTTAGTAATTCATACAAGTAAGCAACAAACCACATAAGTAATTCTTCAAATTCAGACATTATCATTATTAATAGAGTAATGGCTGACTTCTTCTATTGTTTCTCACATGCATCCTCTTTTGGAAAGCAGGAGCCACTGTCCTTAACTCCTGTAATTATTCTGTTGTTTCATCTGAGAGACAGTGAGCATCCTGGGAAGAAGAATCTATTGGTAGAAATGGAGTCATTTCTGTACCATGTTTCTAGAAAGAAAATGTCTTATAACTAAGGAGTGACAGAAAAGATCATAAGTCCTAAATATCAAATGAAAAGCACCAAAATTATGTAGGTGAAAATATAGGCATAAATGAAATAGATGACAAGGACAGCAAGCACCATGCTGTCACAAATGGAGAAAGGAATTTGCACTTCCTTAGACCCAGGATCAAATCCTGTAAGCAGGTCTAACCAGCTAGATGACTGGACAGGTTACATAGTATTACTGAGGCTTTTCATTCGTCTGTGAATTTGAGACCTGGCATGCCAGGACTGTAGTGATCATTAAATGATTAAATGTGCACAAATAGTCTACATCATTTAAAAAACTGGCAAAGAGAAAGGAAATACTTAATAAACTATGCAGACAAATGAAATTTATAAGATATAGCCATTAGTAGTTCAATAAACACTAGTTCCTTTCCTGGCACTGCCCATCCCTCAAAAATAAATGTAGGATTTCATTTTTGTTCTAAATCCCTGTCATTTCAGGAAATATCTCTTTGCTAGTTTAATAAAAAAAAATGGAGGGGGAGTAAGAGAGAGAGAGAGAAAGACAGAGAGACAGAGAGAGAGAGAACCAAAACAAATCTGTTTTGCACAGAAGGGAAGTTCAGTTCTTTGCTAAAGAATGTTTATGTCCACCTTAAGGTAGAATAGAAGGGTTGTCAAGTTTCTTATTTTCCCAAGAAGACTGACAATTAATATAGTTTATTTTGATATTTGCCTCTCATCTTTTCTAGATAACAGAAAATAAATGTCCTTTTAGGAAACATTTCCCCATGCACACCCTTATCTCCCATCTGCCAAAATGTTTCAAGTGGATACTGGTTCTAGGATTAGGCTCCTGTCCTAAGCTTGACCAAATTAAAAAATCTCAAGAATATATTATTTGAAACAAGAAGAAAAATACTTTTCTTCAGGATGGTAAGCCAGGGGCCACCCTACAATAGCATTTCATCCAAAAGGATTGACAGAAAGAGGTGTAGCGTGTGTAAATAGACACCTAAACACCAGGGGGTGCTAGAGAGGCACAGAGGAAGGGCATCTAAACCAATCTGGATTTCGGGAACCACAGAAACTTTCCGGGGGGGGATGGTCTGACTTAGCTAGAAAATAAATACGGATAAAGCATGTCATAAAAAGGAAACAACACATGCAAAGATGTCGGGGAATCATAGAAGAGATGGAGATCTTGGAAGTGGAAAGAAATTAAGACTAGCTGGAGCCAGATTATGAGCAAGGACCTCGTGCTTTGTGAGGTTGTAGGGCTTCACATAATTTGTTTAATTTTATTTTAAATCCACACCCCTTAACTGAAAAAGACAGCACTGATATCCACTGCAAATAAGTAAGGCAGATGACAGGAGTCCTAATTTCTGAGTGAGGAGAACTAGAATCTTTGAATAATATGCCAATTCAAGGATATGGAATGGAATATAGTTATAAAGAGGGAAGGTGTTGGATAGAAGCTACTGCCAGGCAAATGGGTCTACATTCTTAGTAAATAAAGAGAGACATACTACAATCTTCTATAATTTTTGCTTGGACTGTGTTCTTGTGTGCACATAAAAGGTGCCCCCTCCAACCCCTCCATTCTATATCTTTTCCCTTCTTTAAACCCTTGGAGGTGACATTCTATACAGAACTGTGTGTGGACAAGCTCTTCCTACCAATGCCTGACACACCATTATGATTTGTCTTTCACAAATGTGGTTTTGTCATTTTCTTTATTATCACAAAATGCCTGTGTATGAAACTCTCCTAAGTGAAAGAAACTCTGTGTCTGAGAACCATTCTAGGAGAAAATCTTGAAAATCAGTCTTACCTGGAGCCCCTGGAATACATGATTTCAATTGATGTATATCCTCACCACAAAGCATCTTTTTTTCTCTATAATATTTTCTTAACAAATATCTACACACTTTAAAATTTTTTTCATTCTAAGTTTTATACTAGGCACGAGACATTGAAACAAAGATAACATTTGGATAATTTCTACTCACACAACAGTTCCTCTCTTATCTAAGCTATATCTTAATTTTTAATCTTGTATTACAGTTATTATAACAACGTGGTAGTAAAATGAACAGGGATTTTGGAGAATAGGCTTCCCTAAGTTCAAATTGAAGCTCTAACATTGATCCATTTGTGAATTTTAAATATTTATGTACACCTCCAAATCTTAGTTCCCTTAGAGAACAATAATACTAACTTTATGGCAGAAGTAAAAAAATAATGCACATAAACTGCCTTGTCCTGTACATAGAAGTGAACCACAATTCTGGCTTTTTTTTTTTTTAAACCTCCTACTAATCTGAATATTCCTTGAAGGCAGAAGCCTTTTGTATTTTGATCTAAATATATTTCAAAGCACCTGGCTGAGTGCTAAGCAAAGAGTGAGGATTCAATAAAAAGGGAAAGGATATATAGCAAGGAATATATAACTGGGAGAAGGAACTTAGTTATTGACATTTTCAAATATATGGAGTTTGAAAGTAGGTGGAGAATTATGAGAGAGCATCAGTGTGTATGCATAATATACATTATGTACATGTGCATAATGCGTGAAAAGACTGAGGTGTCAAATTCAAACAACCTTCACTATTTTACCAAAATAAAACTATCATAATTTGATATGAAAGTCCAACCTGTCTTCTTCTGTTGTTTGGTGGAGGGAAGAGGGTTATATGTTTTTCAGAACCAAAACTGGCATCTGGACACAACCAGAAACCAGATGTGATAATGATACATCTTTCAGGAGCCTGTGCCATTCGCAGCTGGATCATGCAGTCATGATGGAGGGTGTTTGGTATGATACACAAGCAGAGAGTCTTTCTTTGACGCTCCAATCAGGGGCGTGTCTCAGACAATTGGGGCGTTCTGTCTTAAAATGCTCTAAACACCCAACATATAATCTCCTTAGAATTGACCTTTCTCCCACCTACCTTGATACTGCAATTTAAATGCTTCCTGTGGTTATGGAAATTACATGTCAGAGTAACTAATTACAGGTCATAAAAATAAAAAGGAAACAGGGAAGAAGCCTTACAGTAACGACTGAGAAGACAGAGTCAGGGGTGGACTGAAACTAATTGGCTTCCTGATAGAATTCTTCTCCAGGGTGTCCAGGCAGCCCTTTAATATAATGAGTGTTTGCCAAGATCAAAGGCTTCTGAAAGCCCTCAGGTACAGTATGAAATGGCTCAAGAGAATAAAGTGTAATAGGCCCCAAGGTTTCTGGACTCAAACAAGATGTCATCCAAAAATGTGGTACAGTTTAGTTTCAATGATTGTATTCAATTTCTCCTATAACTAGGAACAAATAACCTTACTTGCATTTTATGGGTAAGATGAAGCTGAGATACAGAAATATTTGCTCTGTTGAACAATTCTTGAATTGAAATAAGTGTTCCAATGATCCGAGGTAAGACTCTACCTATGATATCTCACAGCCAGGTCATTTATAAATGCCTATTGTTTTAATTATTCATGAAATGTATATTGCATTCAATTCTGTCATTTTTCTAGTTAAATTTGTCTAATCACTTTAATCAGACAAGTGATCAAACACAGATAAAGCAGAAGTCTTACATTGAAGACATTGTTACCCTTGAGATACTCTAATAATAATATGCATTCAGAAAATGATCTAACAATATATTTTGAGTCAGATGAATTGTAGAGAGTAGGTGCACAGAGATAAGCATAGGCTGTGATTCCAAGGGACATAATCTCAAAAGACATGACATTTAGGTGGATCTTTTAAATAAGTGCAACTCAGATGGATAGAAAAATGGAATAAGAATTTGTAAGCCTGAACATTATCTTTACTGTTGTGGAATCTTGTGTGATAGAGTGGGAGGGACCTGTTTGCTTCTGAGGCTTCATCCTGAGATGAAGAGTAAGAGAAGAGTGTCCAGCGTGATTATGCCAGATGAAAAAGACTGTACTTTGGGGTCTAGGATGTTGGATTCTTATCCCATGGGGAAAAACACAGAGTGATTATCAATAGAGAGGCACCTTTGTAAAGTGATTCTGGCTTAAGTGTGCTAATCATTGATTAAAATTAAGGCACCAAAATTGAGGCTGCAGAATATATGTAACATCTAATAGTCTAAATAAGGTAAAAGAGTGGAAGCAAAGAGAAGGAGAAAGATTCCAGACATAGTAAAAAGGTCTATTTCACTGTAACTAGACTCTTTTCAAGGAATCCTGATTTTTCTTGTTTTCTTTCCTCATTGGAGACTTAGACAAGGTGAGCACTCAAGTTATTTGGGGGGGGGGCAGGGAGAGGGGGAGGGAGACAGAGACAGAGACAGAGAGGGAGAGAGAGATTGGCTTAGAGGAAAGAACATTAGATTAAGACAGAGTAATTGCTTTTACTTTTTGAAATTATCACTTACTGGCCTTGTAAACAAAAGACAAGTTCATAATCTTTGGTAACTAATTTTTCTCAGTTGAAATAGTCTTATAAGGTTGCTGTTGAACTTCTCCTGGCTTTACCACATCTCTCATCCTTCCCAGGGAGCTGTATTCATACTCTGGCTTTTGTTACCACTTAAGTACAATTAATATCCAAACTGTATCTTTAATCCAGATTTCTCTCCAAATTTCTAGACCATTATGTCAGCCTGATTGCCTGACATCTCCAGCCAGAGGAGCATAACTGTCTTAAAATCAACAGGTTACAAAAAAAAAAAAAGAAAAAGAAATACCCCCTCCCTTTTCCATCCCATCATCATCGAGAGTCTACCTCTCCTCCTGCACTCTTTATCCTAATGGATAAAACCTTCAAACCTTTTCTTTCTCAGAGGAATTCATATCTAAACTAGCTGGGAAAAAAGGAATTTATGTCAGTAACCTAAAGATGGTGAAAACCCAATAGGTTAACTCTTCCAAAGGCAGTTTTGTGTTTTTATATATAATACTTTACATTGGTATGAACCTGTGTAGTCTATGAAATGTAGTTTCAAAACAATTCATAACTTGAAGACATAATAATCAATTTTAATGATAAAATGTATTCTGTAATGAGAGATTATTAAAAATAAAAGTGTTAGATTAGGAAAACCACCAGACATCAATTATGCTTCAATATCCATGGAACAAACTCTCTTCTCTATCCAAAAGCCATCTGGCCATATTTACCTTAGATTTTTAATACTTGGTAGTTATTTACAAAGTACTGAGTTTAAAAATGAAAACATATTTATCTAATTTTCATTGTGTCAGTGTATGATTCAAGGATTGAAGGGTACACACAGACATACACACCTTTATGCACAAGCAGCTGAAACAGCTGCCTCCCAAACACAAAATTCAAGATGCCAAATACAGAGCAGACTGAGGGCAGTGAGCATCGTTGCACGATTTATAAAACTCTACATTCATCTCTCTATATTTTCTCCAGCTAAATCTTTGTGCCTTGTGCTTACAAATTTCAAAACATTGCAGGGACACTTGACTCTGTAGACTCTCAGGGATCATGAAATGAGAAATATAATAGGGCACAGGATATAAAGGGAGGAGGAAAATGAACTCTTCTTTGAATGAAAAATATAACACACTCAGGTCTGCCTTCCTTCACCCAGAGTGGAAGAGAACCCTAGAAAAATGATCAGGAGTAATAACTTTATGTATGTTCCCTGTTAAGAATGACATGAAGAATTAGGCCAAAAGATTGTAATCTTTCATCTTATTTTATTAGTGTATTTAATAGCTTTATGGTGATATAATTCACAAACCATAAAGTTCACCCTTTTAAAGGGTACAATACAAATTTTTGGTATGTTTGAAAATTTTGCAACTATCACCACTATTTAATTTTAAAACATATTCTAATTTTGTCACTCTACAAGAGCTATTTAGAAGTTACATCTATCTATCCCCTTCCTCAGCCCTATAAAACATTGATCTACTGTTGTCTTTATAGACTTGCCAGTTTGGGACATTTCATATCAATGGAATCATAAAACATGTGATTTTTGGTGACTGGTTCCTTTCACGTATATTAACGTTTTCAAAGTTTACCCAAATTTCAGCATATATTGATACTCCATTGATATTGCTGCAGAATAATATTTCATTGTGTGAATACATGACATTTTTTTTTCAGTTATTGAGATGACAAACACCTCTAGGTTCTTCACATTTTGACAATTATGAATAATGCTGCCAAGAACATTTGAGTACAAGTTTTTGGGTGGGCATGTTTTCATACTTTTGGTATATATGTAGCATTGGGATTCTTAGATTATACCGGTAACTGGTTAACCTTTTGAGAAACTTCTAGACTTTTCCAAAGCAGCTGCACCATCGTTCATTCTCAATGATGTATAAGGGTTCCAATTTCTTCACATCCTTATCAAAACTTCTTATTATCTGTCTTTTCAATTATAGCCATTCAGGTAGACATGGTATAGTATGGTTTCTATTTTTCTTTCCCTGGTGGCTAATAATGTGGAGCATCTTCTCATGAGCTTATTGACCAAATGCATGACTTCTCTGAAAAGCTTGTATGCTTTGGGCATGAATGATGAACGTAGATTTTTTTTGGAACAAAAGAATTTTCTAGATTGACGATTCACAAAGATAAAGCCAGGCATCTGGGTGACTAATCCGTTTTTTAAGGCTTTTATAAAGATTTGAAAAGGACTTTAGTTGTCATCCTCTGGCCAGTGATTTACCAACTGAAGTATGACATTTAAATACCCAATTTTTAAAATATATATTTTACCTATCAGTGTTAATAGGTCACAAAATCACAATTGGTCTCACTCAGAATCCAATCTGAGTATATGATTCAGGGGTCATCTTGCACACATGACATTTTTCATATTTCTCTTATGGGAATATGGGAGTGAGTAGAGATGTTTAAGTCACTTGTCTGGTGCAAGACAATGAGAAACTGCTCATTAGTAGCCTCGTGAGGCTTTCATTTTAAGAAACTACAGAAACTGGATATAAGAGATGAATATGAGTCATAGTGGGGATGCCTGGTATCAACTTGCAGGGATCCTTTCATTATCTACCAGGACATGTGGGTTCCATGGCCTAACCTGAAAGAAATGACTAGAGCTAACATTTATTAAGAAATGGACAACGGGGAGGGATATGATTGCGGGAGAGGGGGTGGGATGGGTGGGGGAGAGAAATTAGGGGAAAAGGGGACAACTGTAACTGAAAAACCAAAATAAAAAAAAATTAAAAAAAAAAAAAGAATTTCACTCTAAACCACTAAACCACCCCTATCCTTGTTTAACACATTAGACATCTCAATACAACTAAAACACACATGTTCTGTTACAGCAATCCCATATACAGTACTATATAGCATTATCATGGGCTCAGATAATAAAGGTAAATATGTATATGCTTATTAAATTATGTGATGCTATACAAAAAGTAGCATAGTTAATTTATATACATACAGACACTATCCACATGGAGAGAGTGATCGCTTCTATATAGCACAGGCACCATGGAGCTTCATAGAAAGTTGAAATGTAGATTCAGAAGGGCAAGAGTCCCACTTTAAGAGTCTGAAAAGCTATAACTTTAATATAGAATCTGAATTTTATCTCAGAAGAAAAGGTATTCCGGTATAAAAAGTATATCTGGGCTCTGACTTGAGATACATACCAAGTCTGTAGAAAATCCTGTTGTTACAAGGAGTCCTTTGAACAATGGGGAGGAAAATGCCACTATTGCATGAATTTATGCCTCACGTGCCTAATCTGTTCAATGATTATGGCAACAGGAATTTGGGCCAAGTGTTCTTTGGATGCGCTTTACCAGCACTTCAGCCCCAAATTTAAAATCTCAGATTGTGATGTTAATAGGAGCGGTCTTTGTCTTTAAGTATCTTGCATTACTGGAAAATAGAAAACGGATTTTAAAGTGTGGAAATTATTTAATTGTGGTCTAGGCAATACCACTCCCCAAATTAACTTTGGTTTTCATGTGTTAAAGAAAAGACTGATTACAACAGAAAAAGGGAACATTCCACAGGTGGATTACTTATCAGAGAACAGAAAGAACATAGACAATTAAGATACGGAGATGTATTTTGTAAAAGCATTTTGGTCAGGAAGGTAAACAAAAGGTTTGATTTTGAAGACTGAGACTTTGGGACAATATATAACAACCTTAGATGAGAGAAGTCAGAGAAACACATTGTAGACATCTTCAAATATCCAAAAGAGCTGTCAAATGAGAGGAGAGGTTAGCTTTATTTTTAGGATTCCAAGGCTAAAATGAGCATCAGTGAGTGGCATGCCCAGGGTTAAGCCTTGCTTGGATACGGGAAAGATTTTCAAAACTGCTCAATATGGATAAGGCTTCTGAAACAGTGGTGATTTTCTTTCAGTATAGATATGTAAATGATGATTAAAGGAATACTTGATGGGGCTGTTCCAAATAGATTTTAGCATTAGACATAGTGAGGAAGAAAAAGGTAATTAGAGAATAGAGGTCAAAGACCCTCAGCTTTTTCTAGTCCATCCAGATGTCCCCATTTCAAGCCTGAGTGTTCCTGGGAATAATATAGAAAGGAGATTCTTCTTACAGCTTATTTTAGCCCAGACAGTCTCTTTTAAAACACTCTATGTAGTATATACTCTGGTCTATATATTATGATAGTTCTCTTTATATTCATTATATTATTTTTATCTCTTCTCTCAGGGGTATATAGGAATTTAAAGATGAACAAATGAAGCTTTGAGAGTTTATGTAGCTGGTGTGCAATGGAGCAGGTTTTTTATTTTAGACTATTTTGATTTTGAAGCTTCTCAATCACTACACAGACTGCACACAGCGTCTTTTTTATGTTTAGAAAACACAGGATGCTCTTGAATATGAGGTGAAAGATTTGCCTTCAGGTTTGTGACCCAAGCACTCAAAGGGAACTTTTGAGATTGCCAGGTTCCCTACCTGCCCCTGTGAGCTCAGCTGGTTTCTGTGGGTTTATGAGTAAAAATTAATTCAAGGGGAAGGGCCAAGGGCCAAGGGAGAAGTAGCAAAAGAAAATGTGAGAAAAATGTATTTTCAAATGGAATGATGTTTATGAAATTAATGCCCCAGACTACCTGCCCATGTGTAAGGCAACTCCACTCTCAGTGCAATACAGAGCTTTCTCCAAATGAGCTGGATGGGCATAAATGTGGTGAACGTATAAAGCAACCCCCAAATACAAACACAATCTGTATGATCTGTTCCAGAGGAGGGAGCCATGCCCTTGGTGCTGTAAATTTCAATTCCCCAGGTCTTCACATCAAAGTAAGGGCAAGTGGCCCTTTGTGATAGCAGGCAGCTCTGTTTACTTCTTTATTCCTTCCCCCAGGATGAAAAAAGGAAAATAAGAAAATCATGTTTCCCTTTTTTTCCCATTTCAAGCTGATGAAATTTTTCTAAATTAAAATTGGATCTGGAAAAGTAAAGGTTGGTTCAACCTTGACACTTTCTTCATTAACAGTAAATCAACTTTTAGCTGACTTTGCTTCCAGCTCTTTTATTAAATGAAGAGGTTTGAAGCTGCCATCATTATGGGCTGATATAACATAGGATATATATACAGAATTATCAAGAGCAGAGGCAAGAGGCAATTATTAGTTAGATAAGTATACTTATTTAAAAAAATATTTTGTTTATTTTGAGAGAGCAAGGAAGGGAAGGAGAAAGAGAGGGAGAGAAACATCAATGTGTGGTTGCCTCTCTTGTACCCACAACTGGGGAACTGGCCTACAACCCAGGCATGGGCCCTTGACTGGGAATCAAACTGCAACCCTTTGGTTCACAGGCCAGCACTCAATCCACAGATTCATACCAGCTAGGACAATTATACTTATTTTATATGTATAATAGCACTGTAAATATACCATCCTATTAACTCTAAGGATAACTACTTTTCTGCAGAAAGCAAGAAGGTAATATGCTATTTTCATGACATCATATCAAGAAAAATACTATTTTTTAAACATATTTATAAGAATTTTTAACTGATTGATTTGGGGGGAAGAGAGAGAGAGAGAGAGAGAGAAAGAGAGAGAGAGAGAGAGAGAGAGAGAGAGAGAGAGAGAGAAGAGAAAGCCATCAATTTGTTGTTCCATTTATTGATGCATTTGTTGGTTGATTCTAATATGTGCCCTGACCAGGGATCAAACCCACAACCTTGGCATATTAGGGCAATGCTCTAACCAACTGAACTGAGAAAATACTATTGACATGATTTATCACAGTTTATGTGAACATGATTATCATACTGAGGTAGTATTTGTTAGCTTTCTCTGTTGTAAAGTTAACGTTTTCTAAAGGAAGTGCCATAAGGATTGGGAAGTTAAGCATAACCTCTCTGAGGGCAGAGTATCTACATAAATTAATTAGAAGCCTGCTGAATAAGAGATTTGAGGGTTTTTTATTTTATTTTGATGAGATAAAATGTAGTACTTTTCCTCTTATGGGTTGTACTTTTGACATCATGCTTTTGCAAGGCTAAATTCTGCATATTTGCTCCTGTGTTGTTTTCTAAGTGTTTTACTATTTCATTTAAATATGTGATTTATTTGGGTTGATTTTGTACAAGCTTTGTACAAGGTCTGAAATTTCAGTGACATTTGTATATTTAGATTTTTGGTGTCCAATTGCTTCAGTACCATTTGTTGAAGAGACTATTCTTCTATCTAATTGCTTTTGCACTTTATCCAAATATATTTGGGTGTATTTGTGTGTGTCTATATATGGTTTCTTCATTATATTCCATTGATCTATGTGTCTATATCTCTGGCAATATGGCACTCTCTTGCTTTTCACAGCTACCCAGCAGATTCTAATGTTGGATATATTCTCCTACTTTATTCTTTTTTATAAAGATTGTTTTAACTATCCTAAGACAACTAACTTTACATATAACTTTAGAACAGGCCTGTCTATAGGTACTACAACATGTTGGGAATTTGATAGGAATCACATTAACACTAGAGATCAATTTTTTAAATTGATGTTTTCTTTTTTAAAAAAGACCGAATTTATTTATTTTTAGAGAAGGCTGAAGGGAAGGAGAAAGAGAAGGAGAGAAACAGCAATGTGTGGTTGCCTCTCATGCGTCCCCAACTGGGGACCTGGCCTGCAACCCAGGCATGTGCCCTGACTGGGAATCAAACCGACAACCCTTTGGTTCACAGGCCGGTGCTCAATCCACTGAGTCACACCAGCCAGGGCAATATGTTTTCCACTTTGCATCTTCCAAACCGAAAACATGATATGTCTCTCTACTTACTTATGTCTTCTTTGATACAATATGGCATATCTTAGAGATAGTTGTTTATGCCTGTGGCAGTTCTGAACTGGAGGCTTTTGAAGTGCCCTGTCCTAATACATGGGAGACAATAAGGAAACCCAAACAACTCACAACTGTGTCATTCCTTGAGTCCTGAGATTCCTAGGCAGTGTGCCTTGTAATTCCCATGTTCCAGGGGCATTCTCTGCTTCTTGCTGTGCTATTCTCAAAGCTTTTCAGTTTTGGGAGGAAGGATCTGGAAGGGGTGGGAATACTCCCTCTTGGCAGAACCATTAAGTCTTTTTTTTTTTCATTTTTAATGTAACTTAAGTAGAAATTTTAAGCACTGAATTTGTTAGTTTATTTATTTCTATTTGTTTGTTTGCTTATTAGTTTGTTTATTTCTGTAGCCTTGTTGTATAAAAGAAACATATATTGTTAGCCTACACACATGCACATACACATATGCTTGATGGTCATATGCAGTAGGCAGTTGCTTTTCTTATAGTCTTATTTAGGTATGGACTTTATCACTGTTAATCAAAAGTGATTAATTAACCATGAGTTTACTGCATGATTTGAATTGTTAGTATTCAATTTCCTACTGAAAAGACATTCATCACTGTATTCATAGCCAAGGCCATTACTAAACCATTCCCAGCATCTTATCTTTACTGCTATCGTACCTAGATCCATATTTCATATGATCATAGTTTTTAAATAAAATTATAGTCAGAATAAAGGCTTGTGTATTTGTAAATGAAGGAGGGTAACTTAATTATTGACATGAGGTGCTCTTTTGGTTCCAATATCTCTCTTTACAAAAAAGGAACAAGGAGTCTTTTAACCATATTTCTCCACCAACTGGGAAGGAACATGTAAGTGTAAGCATATTAAAGCATCAAAAGAAGCATCAACAGTGAAGTTGTAGAAACAGAAAGGAAATTAATCTAAGTATTTTATACACTATAGTTATAAACAAAGCATAGCAAAAACAGGGGGAGCATGTTTCAGAAAATTGTTAAGTCTTATATGAACATAGTTGAAAAATAGTTCTGTATGTGTGCTTTAGATTCCCATTTCTGATAGTAGTTACCTTGCATTCATATTTTTTCTAAATCAAAGTGTTTCTCAATTTTTATAAAATTACTTCAAGTATATAAACATAGGAGAGTGCAAAACAATAAATCATTGCACTAAAAGTCATCAGTCATAACCTAAATATAAAACCGTGAGGTAGTAAAAACTGATAGAGATTATGTTATAACAGCCTTTCTTTCAAAAAGAATTTTTTTTTTTCAGACTTCCGGCCAAGATGGAGGCTTAGACGGACACGCTAGGTCTCCCTCTACAACTATACAGGAATACAACTACTTCAAAACAAAGGATAACTAGAAATTCCAGAAAATAAAACTACACGGAAGTCCAACATATGAAGTTATAAACCAACGGTGCCATTTGGGCAGGTAAGAGTTAAAGTGGGCAGTGCTGTTTGCGGTCGCACCCGGAGCGGCGGGCGGCGAGGAGTCCCGGTGGCCAAGCCCCTGGCCTGGCGGTGCGCGACCCGGCGAGGAGTCCCGGTGGCCAAGTCCCTGGCGGTGCGCGACCCCGGCGAGGAGTCCCGGTGGCCAAGTCCCGGGGGGTGCGCGACTCCGGAGCTGGGGAGAGCGGCTACGCAAGCCCCTGGCGGTGCGCGACCCCGGCGAGGAGTCCCGGAGGCCAAGTCCCTGGTGGTGCGCGACCCCGGCGGGGAGTCCCGGTGGCCAAGTCCCGGGCGGTGCGCGACTCCGGAGCTGGGGAGAGCGGCCGCCGCATCGCCTTGAACAGTGAGGCCCAGGGGGGCGGGAGGACGGATCCCGGTCTCCTAGCTGAATAACTGTGTGAATCCATCTTGGACCCCCGCCCCCACAGAAAGCACCACAGGGCTACGAAATAGGTCGCGGACAAGCAGGCGCCGGTCGCTAATTTGTGACGCGTACGCAGGCACTGCCCCCACAGCCAGCCCAAGAAAACAAAAAGCATCTGTCAAAATGAGGCAGGCAACTTTAGAAATACCGGTAACACAGCTCACCAGGCAGCAGATAGAGAACCTGACAGATGAACAGATAAGAAACCTGTCAGAGGCTCAGTTCTGGGCCATTGTTATCAGGTGGCTTACAGAATTCACAAAAGAGCAGGAAAAAGATATGAAAGAAGCGAAAAACTTTCATAACGAAAGGAACAAAACCGCATACGAGATAGAAGGAAAGGAAATAAAATCCAGAGTTCATTTCAACAAACTGGAATTTGGAGAAGAAACAAGCAGTCAACCAATGCAGAGAGAGGAAATGGGAAGCAACAACGAAAGGATCAGAAACCTCTGGGACAGCTATAAAAGGCCCAACATAAGAATCATTGGTTTGCCAGAGAATGAGGAAGATGAACTAGAACTTGAAAAATTGAGTGAAAATATAATAAAGGAGAACTTCCCAGACTTGGGAAAGGGAATAGACCTGCAGGTCCAAGAAGCAAGGAGAGTTCCCAAGAGACTGGACCCAGGGAGAACCACTCCAAGACACATTATAATCAAAATGTCAAAAATTAAAGATAAAGAGAGAATCTTAAAAGCAGCAAGAGAGAAGAAAAGAATTATGTACAAAGGGGTCCCAATTAGACTATCAGCTGACTTCTCAAGGGAAACCCTACAGGCAAGAAGAAACTGGCAAGAAATATTCAAAGTAATGAAAATCCAAAACCTACAACCACGAATACTCTATCCAGCGAAATTGTCATTCAGAATAGAAGGACAGAGAAAGTGTTTCCAGGACAAAATAAAACTGAAAGAGTTCATTAGATCCAAACCACTGTTATATGAGATGTTAAAGGGACTGGTTTAAAAAAAAAAACAGAAGCTAGGGAGATGAAACAAAGGCAAACTAAATAGGCAACGAGAGGGAAAGAGGAACTGTGGGTACGGGAAGCACATTGGGGGGAGGTCAACAGGGAGGGGGAGTGGGGAAAGGGAGGGAGATGATATAGGAATTGGGGATCAAGGTAGGAGGGAATGGAATAGACGGAGAGAGGTTGGGAGGAACTGTATGCACAACTAATGGACATAATCTAAAAGGGGGGGACAACTGGAGGGAGGAGGGCCACCGGGTGGAGGGGAGCAGAGGGAAGGGAAATTGGCACAAATGTAATAATTTAATCAATAAAACACATTAAAAAAAAAATTAAAAAAAAAAAAAAAAAAAAAAAAAGAATTTTTTTTTTCAATAACATAATGGCATATTGTTATTTACATCCAATAAGCTATCTGACTTGTGTATACACGAAGAATAAAGACATTTTGATTTCTCACTTGGCTACCTCATTGTATTTAGTGTAAAAAGCCTTCAAAAATAGGTTGCTGGTGATACGCTGTTACTACATAAAAAATAGTAAAATTATCCATTGCAAAAGTAGAAAGCATCTTGCAAAAGTTAAGGATTATATATCAACCCTGTCTACATGAATTAAAACTGAGTCGAAAACAGAATAGTTTAGGAAAGGATTTAATCGGGATGAATAAAACATAAAGTGAGCTAGAGCTGAGATTTTTAGAGCCCGAACTTTAATTCACCATGCACACATGCCGGCTCTGTCAAGGTTCTGAGTCCTCCGATAAGGGCACCGGTTTTTACCATGTGTTTCTGAGCCATCAGAAAGGCTGGACGCAACGTTGTCTGGATGCAAAAGCAAGTGCTCTGAAAATGAGCCTTGAATGGTTGGCAAATCCTTGCCATGGTCTTACGTGTTCTTCATTCAGATTGGACTGTGTGTTGCCCTCTCCTGCATGTCCTTCTTCAGCCATTCCTTCTAGTTGGGGTGCTCTGCCTCCCCCTTTGCCACCCAAAATATTTTTCCAATCCATATAACACCTCTTCAAGAAGCTTTGCTTGATCACCTTATATTGTCTCTACAATTTGAAGACAACAGTCTTGCCTTCCCCAGATTGGCAGCCCTCAGGGCTGTCACAGCAAGAGGCATACGAGGGCTTCTTAATACAAATTAATTGCAAGAAGGAACCAATGAACAAATCTTTTACTTCATGGTGTGAATCTCTCATAAGACTCTTACCTCACGTTATCTTGTTCCTGGGCCATATTCCACACCTTACCCCCCTTCTTGCATATTAAGCCTCGTGAGGCCAGGCACTGTGTCAAGGACTTGAGCGTTTTTCCCCTTCTCTCCACCAGAAGCTAACACAGTATCTTTCATTGAGTAGGTAAGTGATAAAAGCTATTTAAATGAAATAGTATGTAAGTGAATAAGTGAACTTCTATACTGCATGGTTCGGCACCCTATGGCTGTAATCCCTAACCCCTTGCATCACTGGCCAGCCTTCCCCACTTTCCGAGCCAGCAGGTCTGCAGCCGTGTCTGTGAACCACAGCAGCACCTGACCCTACACCAGCTCTCCAAGTGTAAATATCACTTCTGCTTCACATCTGCCTTCCAAATCTTACTCCAGTTCAGTTTGTGAATAATCCCAGTGGAAAGCCCACAGGGGAGGGAAATCTGGGAGATCTGCTTCCATCTTTGTGAAGCTGACACCGGGCAAAGCTACCAACAAGGCCATGTAAAAGTGTTCGGATATTGTGAAGGATACACATGACAGATATGGTTTTTGTTTTGTCTTGTTTTTTGTTTCTCACAGATATGTTGATAATTGAGACCACATAACTGAATCTCAATACTGATCCTTTATTAGTGCATTAATAACCAGTATGCAAAACAAAAATGAAGCATCTCTTATTTATTTCATTAGTAAAGCATTTAAAATGAATTTAATGTGATACAGACACTCACACATCACTGAATGAATTTATATATTTTTGTTTTAATCCTCTCATTTTACTTTAGGCTTACAAAATACTTCTATTGCTGTCTGAACTATGATCCAAGGCATCACAAACACATATCATGTGGATTTCCTGCCCACAGTCCATTTGGCAAACGAACAGAGAAGCACAGTAACAAGGGTTCCACTCCTGGCCAGTTCTAGGCTTTCCAAGACCAGCATGGTGGCTTCAGGTGCAGAAGTCTGTGAACATCTGAAATGATGTTTGCCTTACATCTGTCTCTCCCTCTTCTTCCTCCTCTCAGTTTTTAGTTCCTCATTCTTTATCTAGTTATCAATTTTTACCCCATATACCAGCTTTATCTGCTTCTTTTTTATTCTACCCACATCTCTCCACTCTTCCAATCAATTCAAGTTCATATACAACAGGTTCTGTGATTTAGACCTCCTCTTGTGTGCATTTATGTAATTTTTCTTTCACAATATTTCTTCATCTCATCTTTATTTTTTGAGTTATACTCAGCCTTTGAAGCCCAGCTCAGTTTTCCTTCCCCCGGGAAACTTCTCCTACATTCTCTGCTTTGGCACAGAGCTCTCCTTCTAGAGAAACCTCAGCCTTTAAGAATCTTGTCATGCCATACTAATTCACAAAAATTCCTGCTTGATATTCCCAGTAAAGCATACATGCAGGAAATAGCAGAAATTCAGTATAAGCTTGCTAATTAGTCAATGGTTATTGCTGAAATAATGCCCTTCTATAGGCCCCCTTTATAGTCTCTCTTCCACTTACTTCTTGCATTTCTCCATTTTCTCTCAGTAACTACTCGTTTTTCATTTACTTTTTCTGGGCCCTTCAGTTTTTTATAGTAGGACATTGTATGTCTGCTCAGGTTGGGGAGGACCCTTCGGAACAGTCATCTGAAAGGGGAGTGCTGGGCCATGAACAGTGTATTATTTTACATTAATAAGAATATTATATAATAAAGTTTCAGATCACCCACTCAGTTACTGTTATGAACAAATGCACACTCACTAACAAATGGTATCATCTGTAAGATTGTGCATGCACTTTCTGACTATCAGAACTCTACAGGATGTTCCCCATGAAACTTTTGTGGGAGAGCTTTAAGGAGGATTGCAGTTTATGACTGAGAAGATAACAGAACCAAATCTCTCCTGGGGAACTCAGGACACTGACAAACTCTTCATTCTCTTAATCTGTCTATATCATTTCCAGGAAATGAATGATTTCACAGGGATCTTTGGAAGGGGCCTGCTACTCTGTGACACTGTCTCTTGCTTGTTCTCAGTCTGTAGCTTTTTTGTCATCTTCACCTATGTTTTCCTACTCCCCTTCCTCTTCCTCCTTCTTTGAAGATGCTCTATGCATGGCTTGGATAAAAGGTCTCCACCTTTTCATCCTGTTTTCCTAATCCCTCTTACCTTCGTTGTATTTTTCATTTCCTCTCTTGCTCACCCACCTTCTTAGTTTCACAACTTTTATTAGAAAGGGAAGAAAAACGAAAGCACTTCATAGTTCAGGCCATGCAGGCCTAACCTTGCCAGGAGGAAATCTTTACAGCTCATTGATTATTTTTGAGGAGTTGAAAGACTTAAGTAAAACAGGAAAAAAATATCATAAGAAGAGCTGAAAGCAGGACAATAAAGATGTAATAATTCCAGTAGCAAAACCAAGTATGTAAATTGCAAACAAGGTGGAGAGTTAATGCGGTCAATTCAGGAATGGAGGTAAGATAAAATGTGGCAGGAAGAAAAGACACTTAAGAAATGCCTGCCAGAAAAAACAGAAATAAGATACTTACCTTTTTCATTTAGTCAGTATATTAGTTTCCTACTGCTTCTATAACAATTTTTCAAGAACATAGTGGCTTAAAACACACAATTTTATTCTTATATAGTTCTGTAGGTCAGAAGTCTGAAATCATGTTCACTGGGCTAAAGTGCTGGCATAGCTGGTTCCTTCTGGAGGTGCTAAGGAAGAACTGGTTTCCTTGATGTTTCCTGCTTCTGTAGGCTGCTTACATCCCTTGGCTCATGGCTCCTTCCATCATGCTGGAAGCCAACAAGGCAACACCTTCTTTCCTCTCTGACCTCTATTTCCATCCTAATATTCCTTTGACTCTGACCCTCCTGTCTCTCTCTTATAAGGCTCAGATAACTCAGAACAATCTTCTCATCTCCATTCCTTAACAATTATATCTTCAAAGTCCCTCTTGCCATGTAAGATAACATACTCATAGCTTCTGGGAATTAGGAAATGTATACCTTGGAGGGTTTGCAATATTCAGCTTATGACAGTCAATATGATTCGAATTTCTATCACTTAAATCCTGAAGAGTTGTTTTGAATTTTCAACCTCTGATCCTTAAATCTTGCAGAACCTGTATCTGTAGGTTGTGTTCAGGACCCAAGCTGTAGGGAGAAGGAGGAAGAGAATGTGTATGTGACAGGAAATAAGCAGACAATTACATATAAAAATATAAAACACAGAAGTTCACAGAGGATGCCTAATACACATTTTTGAAAAATAAGCTGTATACCTTGTATGATTTAAATGATGCCAGCCTGCCCTTGAGATGTTGTCTGTAGACAGGGTCATTTACCTTTGGACTATGTTGCTATGCAATCCTTTAATTTTTCCATAACCTTAGAAGTAACCTTTTTATAATTAGGGTGACATTATAATAGATCACCCAAATCAGAATATTTTTGAGAGCAATAGAGGTGCTTTTTGAAATTAATACAGAATAACCGGCATAAATTGGGATTCTTCTGGGAAGCTGGGATGTAACTTTACTTATAATAAGATGTGATGACAACATGAAATCCAAATTAATTTGTTCAAATTCTAGGAGAGATGAGCTTCTTTTTATTCTTTAGAAAATAAAAGTGTAGAAAAGGTGACTGTATTTTGTGGATTTCTTCCCTCCCAAGGGTCAAAGTAATTCATAAATTTAAGATATTGATTTGTGTCTTATATAGACAAAAATATGGGAAAACATCCAATATGGTGGGATTCTTCTAGAAACTATTCAGTTATTAAATATATTAATTCATTCCATGACTATTTACTGAGCACTTAATATATACCAGCCTCAATGCCTGTACAAATTACAGCCATGGCAGAAATAGACAAAGAATGCTGGGTGAGAAGAAGGATGAGCCAAGGAGTCCCTGTTTGAAAGGGTCAGGAAAGCATCTGACAAATTAAAAGGAAAGAAAGAAGTTTACTTTTTATTTTGGCTTCAAGGTTATGTAAAGATGGAGGGGCTATTTGAAGGAGACGGTGGTCCAGATCTTGAAAAGCCAAGACTATGAGATTTTTCACTCAGGTGTAAATCCGTAGGGATATTGTCGAACTCAAAATGACATGATAAAATTGACCTGCTAAAAAAATATTTCTGAAGACTCTGTGGGACAGGGAAGACATGTGGAAGAGTTTAGGATAGAGACAACAACAATGATAGCTATGAGACTTTCTGAGTAATTACTGAGTCTGGGTACTGTTATAAGTGTTTTTCATATTTTAAATTCCTATGTGCTGACAGTTTCCTAAGCTAGTCATGATTGCTTGTCCGTTTTCATAGAGGACACGAAGGCAGCAAAATATTAAGTACTAATTATTTAAGGCCAACTAGCTAGTTAGCAAATAGTGTTTCTGGGATTCAAACTTGTCTGACTTTAAAATTAGTCATTTCCTGCTACTGTCTCCCCACATGAATGATGCCCGAATTAAGAGAATGAATGTGGCAATATGGAGAAGAGACAAAATTTGGAAGACATCTCACTTGTCGTATAGTTTTGATATCCCCATCTTCTGAGCAGGGGTTTGCAGACTGTAGGGTAGGAAAAGAATTAGAGCTGATTTTAAGATCCATAATTTGGGGCATTGGATGTACAGTGATGGCAATTGAAACAGAACTTCTAGGTCATGCCCTATTTAAAGATCATATTCTCAGCTTGTGATGTATTGATCTGAAATTCCTACAGAGCATGGTGATAGTTGTCCACTCTCAGCGACAGTATGAGGGACTGGGGAATAGAGACAGATGAGTAAGAGTCGTAACTAATTGCAGCCAAGAAAAGGAAGACAGTGTGTAACAGCTAAGTTTCTACTCATTCTTCAAGACCAACGCAGACATTACCTCAAGCACAGTTCATGGAGCAATATGGACATTTAATGATAGCAACTTTTTGACTGCCTGACTGACAGTGAATTTCTGCAAGAAGCCTCAACAATTCCATCCCACAGTTGGTGACCTTTCCAGTCTCCCAGCTTCTACAGCATTTGCCACCTGGGCCACTCATTAGGCATCTCCTTCTGTTAGATTTCATCCTTGGCATATGCTCCATCTTACTAGCTGGCTTTGGAGATAAGGACAAGGCCACAATTTAAACACCATTATACTCCCCATGGCTGCTAACAAATCCTCTTGCCTGTGATCAGTTCCCAAGAAAACTCTTCAGATTGACACAAACCAACAAAGCTTTCTGAAAGTCCTCTTGTATGTCCATGACCTGCAAATGGAAAAAAAACAATGGTTGAGCAGCTGTAGTTGAACACTTAACATGAGTTCGCTGCCATGCCAATTTCTTTATCTGCTAATTCAAGCAACTCAAGCAATTCTTAGGACAACCAAGAGAGGTTCACATTATTTTCCTCTTAGAACAGATGGGGAATCTGAAACCCAGAGAGACTGTGTAACACCATGAAGAAACAAAGCTAGACCATGTGGGGCAGACCCCAAAGTCCACATAAGGCCTACAAATCAGTGCTTTCTCTGAGGGGAACCCATGCTTTCTCTGAGGCTACTTCTTCCCTTTATGAACATGCAACTTTCCTTTTCATTTGCCTGGAGTCTGGAGGTACAGAAAACTGCTGGCCTGTGAAATCCACCTCCACTTTATTCCATGCAGCATAAAGACCTCCAGGTTACAACATTGAACAAGCCCCAGGCTTAGCTACATACCAAAGGATAGGGCAACACAGATTGCAAAAAAGTCTTGATCTTACTCCAAGAACTTGCTTACCTGGGCTCTTCGCAGCAAGAAGCTGCTGTAACTGCTCTTCAAATGGTGAAAAGGTCATAACTGATGAAAGCAGACTTGTATTCTCTGCCAAGAAAAGCAGCAGGAGCTGACCTAGCCCTTGCTCAGAGCCTACTTTATCATTCATAATATCCATTCTTTAAATCTTCTTAACCCTTCCATCACTAAAGGTGGTTTTACACCTTAGGCTGCTATGTCTTCTCTAACCTACCCATCACCCCTTAAGATAGGTTATTTGTGTTTTACATAGAGTTAACTAACAGCCTTCCAAAGAAATCCACTCACGTAGAGTCCTTTTGACAAGTCATAATGTACCTTAATGATGTGTTTTGTGTTTTGTGTTTTTATTAGAAAAAAATTAATGTATATCAATTGATAACAGTACTCAATGGTGGCATATATTAAATGATATGTATTTTAGTTTTAAACAATTTTCTTGTTTTTATCTTTACAGCCCTGCTGAGAACAATAGATTTTATATCTCTTGTTATCAGATTAAAAAACTGAGGCTCAGAGATTATAAGTCACTTAAATAATATCACATAGTTTTAAGTGGCATCACTGGGACTTGAATCAAGTCTGGTTTATCTACCACAGCTGCTATTAAAAAACAATGATTAGCATCATAGTGCTTTATAGTTCATAGATCTGTTCCATATACATCACCTAATTCTATTCTTCCTGGAATTCTGGCATGTAGGAATGACAGGCAGTACTCTTTCTTCATTGTTGTTTAATTTATTTTTATTGTTTACACTATTACAAATGTCCCTTTTTTTTTTCTGCTTTGCCCACCTCCAACCAGCCCTAGCTATCCCCCTCCACTCAGGCCATCACCACACTGTTGTCTCTGTCTATGGCTCATGCATATATATATGTTTTTTGGCTAATCCCTTCAACTTCTTTCATCCAGTCCCCTCCTCACCATTCCCCTCTGACAGCTGTCAGTCTGTCCCATGAATATTTGTCTGAGGGAACATGTCCTCTGGGGGACATACTAGATGTTTTTTTTTCACTGCATATTTTAGGCCATCAGTAACTAAAGGGCTTCTTTTCTCTCCATGGCAGGGAGATAGACAATTTTTTTAAATGGACATAACATTAAACATATTAAAACAAGTTGGAGGCCCTTGGAGTCCATGGCAGTAACACAGGGGAAGAGGCTGGCAGAGGACAGCCCCAGATATCCAAAAGCCCAAGTCCTAAGGGGCAACATGTGGACAGCTGGTCTCTGTCTTCAAGGCCCCTGTGGTGTAAACTTGGAGGCTCACTGTGAGAGTGGTTGATGGCACAGGCTTTGGCTTTAGAAGAAATACAGGTTGGTTTCCAGGTGTTGTTTGGCCCACTGTGGATTGGGTAGCTTTGAGCATCAGTTTTCTGATCTGTAAACTGAGACAAGAGTGCTACTTGGTGGAGCGGCTGTGCTGGTGAACAGAAATCATATTCAGAAGGCACTTAGCTCAGTGCCTAGCACTGAGAATGAGACTAGAGAGAGAGGACATCTATCCATGGAGGGTTGCTAGGGTTGGAGCAGGGATAAGAGACAGGGGGTACTGGGAGTTAGATTTGTACTCTACTTTTTTCTCAAAAGTGATTCTTAGTGGATATTATTAAATTTACCTTATTTTTCTTTCTCTTCCATTGACATGATTCCTGACAACTCACAGGATACTTAACACAGGAATTAACTCATTAAATCCATGCAGTCAGTCTGTGAAAGAGATGCTGTGAAGGGAAAAGGTGTCTGAGAGAAGGAGAGGTGGTGGCCTGTGGCTACACTTTGAATATCTGGCAGGGTAGAGACCAGAAATCTCCTCTTCCGTATCATTTTTCCCTTTCTGGAAGCTCATCCTCAGTTGCCCATGGCCAGTAAGCAGAGTCGCAAATTGGAACATCTGATAGACATCAAATGATATCCACCCATCTCCCACTCAAGATGTGACTTCCCTATGACAACACCAGTGCCTGAGAGCTCGCTGAAACCCTGGGCTTGACGTTTTCTTAGCTGGGCAATTCCTATCTACATTTGCTCAAACTAGACTCTGGGCTTCATTTTCACCATTAACCCCAGTTGCTAACCTTCTGTTTTTTTCACTGTTTTTCAAAACAAAAGAAATCTGTTATGTCCAAGGGGATCCATTCATTGTTCCTTAAATACATCTTCCTGTTCCATGTGCTATACTCTTGTTCAGTCTATTTCTTGGGTCTAGGATATAATTTCCCTCATTCTCTTCCTGGACAAATTATATTTCCTATAAGGTCAGATTTTAGTGTCTCCTCATTCATGAATCCTCCCTTACCTTTACCAGTCCTCTTTTGTTGAATTTATTGTATGACCATTTGCGTGCAGTTGTTCACAGACAGACAGCCCTGTGGCACCATGAACAGTTATGTATGCTTTACACACCCTCTTGCATTAGATTCTTTTGGAGGCAAGAAGTGCCATCTTCATTTTTTTATCACCCTTATCTTACAACCAAATGTTTGGCACATAGTCAAAAGCTCAATAAATATTTGTTAAGTGATTTGGTTAAATTATAATATTATGTTCCCTGGAATTTTTATTACTTTACACCAGAATTATGTTTCTATATTCTTCATATTAATAGTTTCCATTTATTGTGTTCCCACTCCTCAATGTATACTTTACTATTACTCATACATTCTACTATCTACCACTTGGAAAAAAATTCAATGTGGAAAATATTATATTCTCTGTCATTTTTCATATACAAAACTGAGGCACCAAGAGGTTGTCACATGCCCAGATGTACACACCTGCTAAAATGGAGTCAGGCTGTGGTTCTAAGAAGCGTGATGTCAGATCTCCTGTTTTTAACTACCCCTTGATCCTGCATTTTGGTTGATTCTGTGATTCTCTCACACACAGTATGTACACAGTAAGGGTATTTTAATGCTGTTAATGCTGATGACTGCTAATAATGTTGACTTGTGGGATACCAGGAGGAAGCTGTTCTCACCTCAAGTTTCATGAAAGTGAACTGTATATGAATGCAGGATTTCTAACACAGTTTAGGTTCTACATACCTACAATGAAAGAGAAAAAAATCACAAGAGACTTAGGGTAATTAGTTGTCAGATTTCAGGTATTGTTCTGTTTTAAAATGTATCTTTCAGTCCTATTGCCATCTGTAAGGTCTGAAAACCCTTTTCTACCTGTGTAATCACTTGCACCTTACAAAATGCGAATACTTTAAGGACCTCAGTGGAATTTTATTTCCCTTGGAAGTTTCCTTCTGATCATAATTGTTCAGCTAGTAAATTTCCCCAGAATATGCCTGAAGCATGTATTTCTTGTATGTAACAGAAATACCACTTGTGGTTTTTTTTTTTTCTCATAAAACAGGTGACATAGCCCAACTTTAAAGAGCAGGTGAGCCCTGGCTGGTGTGGTGCAGTGGATTGAACGCTGGCCTGTGAACCAAAGGGTCACTGGTTCAAGTCCCAGTCAGGGCACATGCCTGAGTTGTGAGCCAGGCCCCCAGTTGGTAGTGCACAAGAGGCAACCACATACTGAAAATAAATAAATAAAATCTTTTAAAAAAAGAGCAAGTGAAGGAAAATGACAGAAATAGGAGAGACTATACATGCCTCTTTAGGTGAAATATGCTATTAGACTGCCTAGCACCTGTTTCTCCTCTAAACAAATGTTTTAATATGGAGCATCCAGGTTTCGGGCCCATGTGTAGATCAGGCTATTTATTTTGTTTGTTTATGTTTTTTGTTTGTTTTGTTTGTTTGTTTTTAATCACTTGCAAGTTTATCATCTTGGCATATTTGGGATTCAAAGTACTGTTAAAAAAAGAGAGAAACAGATTAAATGTTTTATGACACTTTTCATGGGAAGGTTAAAGACCTATTCTGCTAGTATGTAATTAGGCTTTGCTAGCTCCCCAGAGACAGGTCATTGTAACCCAGCTTTCATAATGGATGTGACTTGAACAAAAAAAATGAACTAACCTACCATAGTTCACATGGCAAGGTCAAAGGGCAGCTCTACTCCACCCTTGCCTCCTTTTTAATGAGGGAAATCCATGTTTCCTACTTACAGAATGAAAGCAAGTCTAGCACAAATGGATTTATATCTCATGGTCCTCAAACTGCATAATCTCCTCCAGAATTACCCAACCTTTATGATCTCAGATTCCTTTGGACAGATTTTAGATTAGGAAAGTATGGACTCCATGATTTAGATACCACACAGTGCCGGATGGAATCTGTAAATCAAGTTGGAAGATAAACTCAGGTGAATCTGATGGCTAAACAGGCTTGGAATGCATTTCTTAAAGTCACGTGCAAATTATTCCAGCCTAATCCAGCCTACTCGGAGAAGGCTCTTCAGTGAATAAATAGCTCTGACCAGGCCAGAGGGGTAGGAGATTTCTGCATTACTTCTGGCTCAGATGCTAACTTGTGGGCTTTGGAAATCATCTCAGCTTGGTTTCCTCGTTGGACAAGGTAAGGTTTTGATGAGCTTTCTAGCTCTACTTTCCTGTAACAAGAAAAGGCAGCTTGAAATGCAAAGACATTTCACTTATGTCCACTCAGAAAGGAAAGCCTGTGGCCACACCATTCTCTCTCTGACTTTGAGGGGTGCTTGAGACAAGGGAAAATAAGCAAAGGATGAAAGAATCTCTGCATGTATGTCACAAGCTATAAGGCACTTTTATAGAGTGGAGGGAATGGACTGGGTTTGTGGGAAGAAGAGATGAATGCTTGAAGACCTGAGAAAATCTATTATGGGATTTTGAAGACACCTTTTATCTGAAACAACCCTGCTAAAAAATCTTATATTTGGGGAAGGCTCTTTGGCGGATTGTCTGTCTGTAAACTGGTGTGTGTGTGTGTGTGTGTGTGTGTGTGTGTGTGTGTGTGTTGTAAGAGAACTATAGCTGTGTCCTAAATAACAAAAACAGACTGTGTGTGTTGCGGTATAAAATGTGTGTTTAAAAAAAGAAAGAAAGAAAAGTTAAGAATAAGTGCAGTTTTTCTTTCCACGCAAAACTTCAGTAACAATTAGATAAGACATTAGTGGTAGGGCCATCAGTGTTATTTCCTTACATAAGTGTTTCCCCAGACTTGTTCCATGGGCTATTAACTGAATTCTCTGCAAATGCTCCTGAAAAACTTTTCATTTGTACTTTGGCATTAAAAACTTGGATAATAAATACATAAAGCTCCACAGTGCACATTAAAATAGTAAAGAAACTGATAAGTTCTACAGTTAAGACAAAATATATGCTTGCTAAGCTTAACTATAAAAAAATGCACCCCACCTCCCAATAAAAGCCTGTATCAAGGGTCTATACAACTAGTGTCCTGGGGAGAGCTGGCTGCCACTTAGAATTAAGTTATACACTTAAATGCTTAAGAGTTACCTTTAACCTTCTAGTCATTGCAAATATGTACAGCTTTTAAACCATTGTTTTTTGTCAGATGGCAAAAGGGAATGTCATCACTTGAGGAAAGGATGCATTTTTTTTCACTATAAGTGACAATAATTTCCTTGTAGGGTAGTGGCAGGGTGAGGAAAATGCTTTTTTAAATTAACTAGAGCCCATTCCTTTGGCGGAGAGGGGGGGATGTTGCTTCTTCTACAGATGTTTATTTTAAGGTACTAAACTGAATTGTACTCTTCCAGCATTTTGAAAGGCGTATAGCTGTTTTTGTGAACATTAAGTCAGTTGCTCTTGGATGTCCTTTATATTCATCTGAAGATATTTTTTATATTTTTTCTTCTGAATCTAATTTTAAAAATTAGCAAATGAGTATCATCTGTAACTTGGGTCAATAGTGTTCAAACATCCAGCTTTCTGTTGATACAGAAGAGTGGAATTCAAGGAATCAATTAGTCTTAGGAATTTGGTGCCTGTTCAATTCGAATCTTGAGATTACTGGAACAGTACAAGGGTAAACAAAGTTTCTAGGCTCTGATGCTGGTTCTGCAACCTATATGATGTTGGATATGTACATGCTGTATGGTTTAATCCAGCTCCTTCATGTGGAACATGGATATCCTCATGTCTGCTCTATGAGCTCAAATACACTAAATGACATGCATATATGAGAGAACTTTGTAAACCAAAACACACTAGTTACTAAAGGACTAGTTAGGTACCTCCCACTATTAAAACATTATCTCCCAGCTGGCGCTGGGACTTACACCACATTTCTGGTTTGCCAGCTGCTTCCTGTTAAATTCTACTGATAGCACAGTAATGGGAGGCTAGAGAACTGGAGAAAGTAACCGTAATTGCTCTATTTGTCTCCCGTTTTTATATTTGCTGCTTGTCTTTTTTGACTTTCTGTGCTGTTAGTGACACCCTAGCAAAGTTTCTTCACCTTAGCAGTGGCAGGTTATTCCAGTACCACCGGCTGCAACTTTGTAGTTTTCCCAGCAGTTGCAGAAATACATGGGGGAGACCCCCCAAAATGGAAATTATTTACAAAAATTGTGTATTTTTGCTTACATGTTTAAACTTCACTCACCTTCAAAGTACTCTCCATTTGATGCAATACACCTATTGAAATTTTTTTTCCCACTGCTCAGAACAGTTTATGAACTTGTCAATTTTGATGTCTTTTAATGCTTCTGCTGTATTTTTGTTTCACCTCTTCACATCAGCAAAAATCTTTCCCTTTGAGTACTTTTTTCATCCAGGGAAACAAAAAAGAAGTCACTCAGGGCAAGATTGGGTGAATAGGGAGAGTGGGGCAAGAAGGTCATGACGTTTTTCTTCCAAAAAAATTCACTGAAGCCAAAACACAGCCTCTCACAACAACACCAGCTGGTACACTGACACAGATGAGTTCCTAGAACACTCACCTAGCAGGGGAAGGCTATAGTACAAGGGGCCCACTCTCCAGAAGATAATTATGGGTTTTTTGGGGGGGTCCCTTCTCATATCTCCAGTGTGTACTTCCCGGCACCATTTCTTCATAGTTCCAGATTTCAGCCAAAGGGGCGGTTCATCTTATCTTAGAGACACCAGCACCACCAAGCAGCAACCCTTTCTTTTCACAGGTCTGAATTTCTTCTCTGGGTGGGGGGAAGGCATTTAGTTTCCAAGTTTAAATAATTCCACCCTTAATCATTGTTCCTCAGCTGTTGATTTGGTAGCTGCTTTCTGTAGTATCTCAGATCTTGTTAGCATCATGATTCCAAATATTTTTTCTACCTATTCAACTCTTCAGTGTCTAATTAATCGTCGGCAGCCGTCCGTCTTGAGAGACGATGGTGTAGCTTCTTAAGAGTCTATCTGCACCGCCGAGAATGGCTGTGCAGTCCGACTCGGGAGTGACACGGTATCTGTCTCCTCCCGTGTTGAATCGACATCTTGCGATGACGCTGGAGTGTCCTCTCCAGTGGAGCTGAAGCTACAGAGCCTGGGCAGGGTGATATGGAGGGTCTGCTGTTGCCCATGCAGCAGACCCCCCCTCTCTTCGCAGCTGAAGGATCCAAGGGAAAGACGGAGTCAATACAGCTTGGCCTCAGGTGCGCCGCAGGAGTTGCCGGTGTTGACTACAACGTCAAACCGCCTTAGGGACTCCGGCTCCGGATTTTCTGTCGGGGTTTACTCCCTTAGCCTTTCCCCTGAAGAGGTATGCCACAAGGCAGCGGAGGTTTTTTGGAGTCAGAGTTTTCCTTCTCTGATGTGCCCTGACTGGAAGATCGAACCAGCGACACTTAGCTCGCAGGCCGACGCTCAATCCACTGAGCCAAACCAGCCAGGGTTGTCTAATTAATACTTCTTTATAAATGACTGTACATTTTTGTTTGTTTGTTTCTTGGCCTCTTACTGATAGGGTAAATTGTGAACCAGGATTGGTTCCCCACCTCAAATTCACATTTAGTTTGCATATCTAAATACAGAGACATAGTCCTTACTTTTACAGAAAAGTATGCCTCTTATTTATTCATTAATCATTATAAACATCTTATGCTCTTGGTTGAACAATGGTGACACTTCTGCTGGAGACATGGATTTAATACATATTTTCCTTTGCTTTTACAACTACTGAGAATTTAAGTGTAACTACTATATAGAAATAAAACCATCTCTTGGCTTAAAAGTGAAGAAGTAATTAGAAATAGTCATGATTGTTCAAACTGGAAGGATGTCAAGTCCAGAAATAGTAAAAATTAAAGTCAGATCAGTAGAGTAGTTTATTGAGCATAGGAAATTAATTTGAGAACTAGAAGTCTTCAAATCCAAAACTGATTTGAAGTTCAGAGGCCAAATGTTATAAGATGGCTTATAAAGTGAAAATGAAGTCCTTTAACTTTAAAATGACATTATTGGGGGGGGGTTAAAAATTATTAGTCTTATACTATTTTTGGGAAAAGAGATTAAATTTCTTTTTTGATTATCAGAGATCTAGTTTTGCTTATGTGGCTTAAGTGATTTTGTCTGCTCAGGAAATTTTCAAGTTTGGGCTCCATTTTGTATTTTACTTTAACAAGGGGTAAGCTTTTTATGAACTATAACTACTATTAATATAGGAAAATGTGGGCTTGATATTTCTGGGTCTTTTTTGTTCATTTCTGTCTCCTTATAAAAATTTCTATTTGAATTTCCCAATCTGTAAATATTGGCCACTTTTTAAAAAGTAAATACTGTGTAGGCTGCATCTGGGCAGGAAATAAAAAACTCTCCTATGGACCACATATGGTCCACTGAGCATCATTTGGCAACTTTTATTTTTTGGAGAATTCCAAACCTTGCCTGCCAGCCTGCTCTGAATGCATACTACTGCATGGTAATTGTGGTTGCTGCAGAAAAGAAAGATAAAGGCCCTCTAATCAAGGGGAAAGGATCAGTTATTAATAGAAGCAATTGATAACATAATCACAATTTCAAAAAGATCTATTGCTGAATAAGTGCTCTCTATTTCTGTAGCAATTTAGGAAACTAAAACATCCCAAGAATCCCCATTGAGAAAATCTAAGAACGTAGAATCAGAAGGATATTCTTAATACTACTTTATAATCACTTAAATATGATTAATATTTCCTTCCAAATATAGACCTTCAAACACTAACATCAAGTTTGAGACAAATGAATGGTATAGAAGTTACTTGAAACAAGTCATCCCTGTTCTCTAGAGCATGTCTGACAAGTTTGGATTTACGTTGATGAGAGGCACACACAGAATGGCCCCTTTGTAAACATGTCTTCAGGACTTCTTTTTTTTTCTTTTTTAGATGATAAGATTAGTCAATATGGATCAAGACATATTTTGTATTTGGTGGCAAATAGTGATTATAGTATTTATATTGAGGACTGTCCTGTTTGAAATGTAAATGAATTTTAATCAGTACATCAACAAACCAGTCGCTTAAGTTCCTACTGTTGCTTGGGAGCCACCAAAAACAGTCCATTCTTCCCTTTCCTCAGCTTTTGTTCAAATGCTTTCATGTCCCCTTTGACCCTGTATCCACCTGTCAGTTCCTTAACTGCTGTTTTAAAGGCATAGCTTCTCATTAACCTAACAACGCTTTTTCATGCCTCCTTAATAAAAATCAATTATTTCTTTTTCTTCTTCTTACAGTATGTTATTTGTATTGTTGGCTCCCATAGCTCCATATTTGTTTTTCCTTCTTAAAGTATTTCAAGCCAAATTTTAATAACTCTATAGATATTTTCAGTGCTGCATCCTCAGCCTTTTATCCTTCTCTTTAAACACTTATTATGACAGGTTTATAAACACACATTATAATCATAACCTAAGGCTGAAGAATTCCAGAACTAAAAACTGACATCTATACCCTCTGAACTAAGGACTGGTGATACTACCTGACTATCGGGTATATTCATCAGAAAATCCACACAGTCATCTTCAGAATATAATATGAACAGAATACTTTTATCTATTCCAACAAACTTTTCATTTCTCCAGTGATTTCTGTTTCAACAGATGGCATTATCCTTGATCCTGATAATAAGGAAGTCTATCTATTCTTTCCTTCTCCTGTTGAGTCACATCCTCAGGAGTTTCCCAGGGGAAAACTGAGGGAAAAAAGAGGCAGGCCACTCTATGTTGGTAAGTGACAGGTTTTATAAGCAAGGGAAATTACATGCAAGGCTTGTCTTAGGTGGCTGTAAGGCAAATAGATCTCTACACCAGCCCATTAGAACTTTAAGTTTATATAGAGGCCTTAACTGGCCTTATACAATCCAGATGGCCTCAACATCTTACTGTCTCAAGGCTACATCCTAGAAACATCTACTATGGATCTAGTAGGTAGGATGTACATTCCAAGAAGGGGGTGGGTGGGAGAAGAACATCCAGTTGCCTAGTTCTAGCTCTTGGGTCAGCCAGCATCACATCATTTTGATGACCTTCTCCAAGAGTCACCAACTTTATTCTCTCTTCTTAGTATTTCTCTCTCTGTATTTTTTTTAAGCAAGGAGGAGTAACCTATCAAAAAGACTTAAGAGACATATTCACCATCTCCAATAAGGGAATTGTCAGGCACCCAGTTTGAAGAAGCTAACTATTTAAAAAATTGAGACCATATAGAAGATTTTGAACATTGACTAGATATAAATGATACTAAGAAATTAATACTTTAAGTTGTGATAATGGTTACTTTTGCAAAAATATCTCTTAGAGATACATAATTAAATATTTACAGATGTAAAGATATAATGTCTTTGATTTGTGTTAATAATCTCATGGTGGGGTGAAAGAAATAGTTGGGAAAACAGATAAAAGCATATTTAGAAATACTGCTTAGTATTTCTAAACATTGTCTACTTCTTGTCATTCCCAGTAATAATTTCCTTACTTATTTTTAATCCCATTGTAGAAGCCATAATGTACCTACTATCTATATTCCTACATTAGCTCTGAAATAATCTTACTGTGTCAAGTGTTCCCCCAGCCAGTTCTTTCTAAACATTTTAGACATGTTTCAGAAAAGACAAAGTTGATCCAGTTCCTTGATTAAAATACTCTGGCACAGAGCTCAAATTCTTTGGTACAGTTTAAAAAGCTATTTATTATCTGGTTTCTCTTTGACTGTTTTATTTGTTACCTATGCACATTTTACTCATGTAAACAGATAATTTTCTTCATTTCACTGGACTAATCATACGATGTTATTATCTCCTATCATATCAACACATTTGAAAAGCCCCTGCTTACCTCTATAACTTTTTCCCAACATATACAAAATATTTTTTATGCTTTTTAGTACATGAACTACATTATAATTATTTGCCTCCTTGTTGCTCCAATTAGACCACAGATGCTCAAGGTTGTTAGCCACTTGCCAACTGCTATTAGTTGGCAGATGTTGCATGAACCTCTATGTTGAGAGAAATCTTAGGATTTTTCTGGGCTCAGTGGGTGGAAAATATGCCATGGATAACTGGTAATGTCTACAAAGAAAGAGAAAGGAAGAGAGGAGCAGTTGAATACTCGATTATTTTTGCAATCACTGAACTATACTTGAAAGCAGGTGCTGTGTTAGCTCCATGGCATGTTTAATTTTAACTTTAAAACTATATAATGAACAAATAAGTTGCTTATTAAATTCTTGTCTAAGGACACAGAGTCAATGGCAGAAACTGGATAAACCTATGTCTATTTACCTTTGGAATCATGTTCCTTTCAGGGGGGAAAACAAATATGCAGTGACCATGTTCATTAAATTGATTGCTGGAAGTACCTTAGAGTGGCTGAACAAGACTATAGTAATAGATTGTAAATGAAAACATTGTTCGTTCCCTCAAGAGGCTAGAAGCCATTTTGAAACATGACATAAAACATTAAATACGTGCAAAGAAATCAAGTGCTAGACTGTCTTCAATATCTGTGGTTGTTTGGGAAAATCCAATTAGAAAAAGAAGAAGTGTTTGGAAATTAATATCTTTAATTTTTACCCACTTTTGTGTTGGCCATGTCTTAGTCCTGCTTATCTGGCAAGGTGAAGTGATCCACACTTTGTTTCTTCCTGTGGTGAAATTGGAGGGCTTATTACCCTTTGGGTTTCACTTCATTTGCCTTGTGAATTCAGCTCTCTCATGCCTTCCCCCTTAACTGTTACCTCATTGGCTATCCAGTTTGTGCTTGGTGTTAGGCTCTGGGCAGCACTCCTCTGCAGCTCTCTACAGCCTCTGTGAAGGCAGAACAACTCTGGCCTCACCAGCATGCCTCAGTTGTGAATAGACCTGAAATCATGGTGATGTGGCTGGAGGGACTGGGCACTCTCTCGTGAAGAGTTAAATCGTTTTTATAACAACTGCCTTTTTCTTAAAGACTTCATATATACAAACTTTGTTTATGTCTACTAACTCAATGTCACTATAGAAAGAGACAATTACTTTGCAAGTGAAATCCAAAATCCAGGTGTGGTAGTTCCAGCTTTATACTTATTTTAAAGGATTATTTAAAGTATAAGTAAAACATGTGGCATTTGATGCCAGTCCAAATGAATTCAAATCCTGATTTTTATTCCTACTTATTTTTGTGAATTAAGAAACATATTCATTGAGTCTCATTTATGATGTTCATATAGAAGGGAGGGTAATTCTTCCAACCAGGTTTTCTCAGTGAGTTAAATAAAATAGTATGCAATGTGTCCAGCACAAAATAGCTGCTCAGAAAATAGCAGCAGTGGTAGTGGTGGTAATGATGACCATAACAATGATGACGGCTAATAATGCCAAACATGGCACTGGTGATAATGTTACTAAGAACCTTAGAATACAGCTCTAGGCCTTCCATCTGTCCAACCAAATTCAGAACAGATCTGTGGGCCAAATTTTATACACTTCTTTGGTCTTTTTTCCTGCGAGCTCCTCTTACAAATATAATCAGTGCTATAAGTTTTACAGTTACTGTTGTATACCCATGATAGGGAATAGCAATAACTCCTTGCTATTTATAATATATTCCAGCTTAATGTTTAATTGGATTAGTTAACATACAAAAAGCATCTATTATGAATATACATATATATGGATAAAATATATATATTAGCTGCTGTTAATGTTACTATTTAAAAATATAAGCATTATACTATAGGCTAGGTCTCCTTTATTTCCTCTAATTGGTCTGCATAATATCTCTAAGTCTCTCAATTATTTCTAATGTGACCAGGTTTCTTTAATTTTTGTCAGCATTTTGTGTGTATACTTGTATATACTCTAGTTTATCTTTCTTGGACTCGAAGACCTAGACTTGGCCCTATTAGTATTTTCTAAACAATACATATAATAATGGAGCTTTCACTTCCCTAAACCAAAATGATGTCTTAAACTCATTTAATTCTGCATGGCTCCCTCGCTTGACAGTTAACTCCTATGCCACAGATTTCATGTCCACATAAACTTATCCCCCAACATTCCAACATATTCATGGTCTTAGTTCTGCCTTCCTATTCTGATTAAATTTCCTCCACCTCTAAAATTTTCAAGGACTTACAAATTTTAACTTTTAGGCTCATTTTTCTTCCTAGTCAAGAGAAGGCTCAAAATTCTTACTGTGCCTAGAACAATAATCTGCCCCACTAACTATGATTTGAATCTTCTCCCAACTGCCTGCCTTCTAGCGTTTATGGACCAATCTTATTTCATATAGAATGGCATTCTTTCATGACACAGTTGTCATTGAAAATGGAAGGATATGTGTAGGGCTCCTGCTTATGAGCAAGACTTAACTACTTATCAGGCAGGGACTGTGCTGAGCACTTCACATAGATTGTTGCAGATAATCTTCACAACAGCCTACGCACTTGACATTGAAATCCAAATTTGACAAAGAGAGAGATAGTACAATAGTTTAACTACCAAAACCACACAGTTAGTTAGTGATGCAGGAAAGCTACTTCTCAGCACTGATCTTTGAATCTGTGCTTTAGTAAAGCATTCACTAGCTCATGTAACTGTACTCAAGTTAGCATCTAATTACATAAAGTTGTACTTTGTTCTGTTCATTAATGCAAGCTTAATTCTCCAGTGTTATATAAGTACTCTGATAGCTGGAACAGATCCTGTGTTCCCTGCATATTTCCTCAGGATCTAGTACAAAACAAATTCTATATGTGCTCTCAAATACGATTCAATGAGCAATATTGAACAGAAGGGGACATTTGAGGAATAAGAGAAAATGTAGGCCAGTGAGATCATCTTAAAGTGACCCAAATAATAGAATCAAGAAAAGAGGTCAGTAAGGAATTGATGTCCCAGTTCTACTACTAGATCACACACACACCTCTAATGATTCATGCATGAAACCTCAGTGGTTAAGAGGAGGCCACTCAGATGTTTAAAGAGCCAATAGGTTGAATAATGTATGCTCTATATTTAATTCATGAGAATGCAAACCCTAGAAATCTGCAGGAAAAAAGGTCAGACTCCATACTTTCAGAGTAGTTCCTTTGAGGTTCAGATAGGGAAAAATTATTTTGGAAGGAGCACACGTTTTACCATCTCACTAAAAAAATGAATCACTGTAAAATATTCTCAAACCAAAACCTTAGAGCTCAAAAGAGCTCTTTTTTCTCTGCCTGCTCTCCCAACTCCCATGTCTAACCTGTTCCAATAATTGTGTACCTTATTGCCTAATAAGAATGGTTTAGATTTTGAATACTCTGAAAAATGGTTCTGATAGGTATGTTTTCCATAAAGCAGACTTCCACGGTGTATTTAGAGAAATGAATCTTGCCATCTTGAAGACAGCCTGTGAAACCAAAGCCAAGGGATATAAAGGGTTCAGAGAGAAAATCCATGTACTCTTTGGTGGCATAGTTATTATACTGTCAAATTTGTATCCATTTACAAAATAACACTTAATACTCCATACATATTGGATATATTGATTTTATCATCAAATATCATTGGATACTATTAGCTAACAATTAGAAACTCTTATATTTTTTAAAATGTCTCATTTAATTGATGAGATGCCATAACCAGACACATTCTTCATACCAAAGCAGTTACAAATATTACTATTTATGTCACAACCTGGGGCTTTAGAGAGAAGAGGAGGACTATGTAAGATGACTTTTTACTAGGCTTCATTATTTAGGTTGGTAAGGCCCACAGACCAGGAGATGACTGCCATGGAAAAGACAGTTTGCTACTCGAGTTACAAAGAAGAAGGGGGCACGTCCTGACATGGGGGTGTGTGGGAGAACACTGTAAAACATGGGGTGGCAGAGTAGGCAGAGAACTGTGACAAAAGGCTTCCTTGTTGTTTCTTTAAGAAGGAATGGCGAGACAGGGAAAACAGGCTCACGGCTGGCTGGGCTGAACAATTGCCGAGCAGGAGCAGGCAGCAGCCCCTCCTGTCTGATCCTGGGCTCCGGAGCGATTAGGTCAGGTTCAGGGTGGCTCGGAGTGTGACAATGTGGTAAAGGAGGTGGTTACGGGTGCAGGCTCTGAAGTGGCAGTTTTGCATTTGAAAAGCACACTCCTGGGTAAATTGTTTACTACCTCCCTGAATTTTGCTAGCTTAGGGAGAAGCAGTTCTCCTGGGTCAGCAAGTCCCGGATGTCCGCTCATCAGACTAAAGAACATAAAGGCATGGTTAATACTGTGACTCTTACCAAGACTTGCAAGTCAGAGAGCCAAAAGCACAGTGCAGAGTTTTGAGCTTTGTGATTTTTTAAAGAGAATTTCTTTTCCAGCAATACCCTTATTTGCTTAGTGGTAGACTAACAGCTTCTGCCGTATGACACACATCTAGTCTATACTGAAAAGTGAAACTTAATTTGGATGTGTCTGCACCTATGAAACTGTCATCATGTGTTAATTTGTCATCAATATATCTTCTTTGAACTGGCAGTTCAATCTTTTGCCCAATTTTTAATTGGTTACTTACAGAATTTTGAGAGCCCTTTATTTCATTATATATTCTAGATATGTCTTTTACTAAATCATATGGATATATGATTTGCAAATATTTTCCTGTACTCTGTGGATTATCTTTTTATTCTCCTTACATTAGAGGAACAGAAGTTCTGTTATTTAGGTTAAAAGTATAATTTATTATATCTTTCCTATAATGTACCATATATTAGTATAATATCTAAAATTTTTGTTTAGTGTGCAGTCTATAACTTTGTTCTAGATTTTGCTGCAGAAAACATAATTTTGATATTTGCATTCAGGGCTAGAATCTGTTTTGAGTTAAAGGTTGTAAAATATACATTTAAATTTTTGCATATAAATATCAGGTAATTTCTAGCACTATTATAGGAAAAATTATTTATCAATTAAATTTTATTTTCAAATACAATTCATTGAAGACAAGTGTGTGGGTCTATTTCTGAACACTACTGATCTACCTGACTAGATTCCAATTCTATTTTTTATCACTATAGCTTTGAAACAAAAATTGAAGTCAAGCAATGTAAGTTTTACATCTTTGCATTTCATTTTTCAAAATTGTTTTGACTCTTCCAGGCTTTTTGCATTTCTATAATTTTAGACTCATTTTGGCAGTTTCTACAAGGAAAAACTGCATGAATTTTTATTGCAGTAGTGCTGAATCTATAGCCCAACTTGAGGAGAATTATCATTGTATCTATAATATTGTCATCTGATCCATGGACATGGTATAAGTATTTAAGTCTTCTCAACAATGTATTATAGGTTTTACTATACAGGTATTGGCTATTTTTCATCATATTTCCCCCTAATTTTATATTACAATTCTGTGCCATAGGATATTTATTTTAATTGTTGACAATTGCTTGTACATAGAAACATATTTTTGTGTATTTATCTTGTATACTTAACATTATTAAACTTACTACTTCTAGTAACTTTTTGGTAAATCTCATAGGGCTTTTAATGTAAACTATCAACTTGTATGCAAATAAAGACCCTTTTATAATTCCTTTTCAATCTAGATGCCTCAAAGTAATTATTTCTCTTGCTCCCCAACCCCTTTACCACTGGGACAGAGCCTCCACTTCAGCAGAGTGGTGAATGTTACTCTAATGACCCTAAAAACTAGGGCAGATCATATATTGCCAATGTACTGTCCCCAGAATCTAGCACAAAACAAGCACATTATAGCTGTACTCTGGGAAGTTATTAAAGAATTAGAAGACATCCTTCTCTACCATGATCAGATTTGTAATTTGGGAAGAAAGTGCTTGATAACCTGTGAAAAGTGGTTAGAGGTGTGCAAGAATGTGAGAGACCACTAGGAGACTAGTCCAGGCAAAAGACAAGGGTAAATTTAGATAGTAATAGGACTGGATCGAAGCATAGTATTGATGATAAACCAAAGATGGGTGGGATATGAAACCTAGCACGGTATCTAGTACATAAGTGGAACACAACACTTGTTAGGAGTGATTTGAAAGAATGACTGGGGAAAATGAGTCAAAGCCAATTTTCATGCTTTACCAGTGGTATTAGCAAGAATCCAGACTGAACTTTCTCCCAAATGTCGCCAGCTATTTCAAATCATAATCTAATTAGCATTTTTTCCTCTTATAAAATTCGAATCTTTCACTTGACCAAGTAATGTGTTTGATAACCTCTTTTCCTATATCTCTGAAAATTTGTTTTACATGTTTTAAGTATAATCATCACTAACTAGTGACAAATACATTCTTTCCAGTTTATTAAACAGAATCCACTTAAAAAGGTCACATTTTTGAGACTTAATCTGTGAAATGAATTATTTTATTTAATGTATATTTTAATTTCTTAGTACTGAAGAACATAATTGAATTGGACTAAGAAGCTCTAGTGATAACTTTAAACTTGATCACCTTGGCACAGATCAGACAGCATTGATCAGCCATTATGGAAGAGAGAGGATTTATCGGGTGTCTGGCTGGAATGCTGGTTTCCTGTAGAGTGGAAATGTACCTGTAACATGTATGTTTATTCAGTGTGCAATTCACCATGAAAGAAGAAATGTGCCTCACCAGCTGGTGGCCTCAGATCTAATCTCATTGACCAAGAGTTATGCTAAGTATCAGATATTAGTACTTTGCCTCTTGAAGTCTTGCTAGCAGAACCTAGATTCTTTTGGCATCTTATGAAAATCTTGTGAGAATCTCTATTTCCAAAAACAGCCAAACATTTGTGGAATCATATTTATGCCAAGTACTTCTGTTCTTCTGTCACGTGAGCCTTCTTCTAAAGATGAAAAAGTGTCCTTAACATAGGATATTGAAAAATGTCTGAGTTTGGATCGACAATATTGTCACAAAGGACATAGGTGCTAAAAACACAAAACCATGGCCCCTGGCTATGATTAGTAGGGAGAACACTAAGGGGTCTTGCCCAAGGTACTATGAGTGAAACTAGTAATGAAACACACATAATCAGAATCTGAAATTTTAAGTTCTTTGCATTGAGACACACTACACTGAAACCTCAATTACCCAGAATATTTAGAGACCAACATCATGGAAATGGATTTGGCTTTGAAGTCAGACGATCTGAATACGTTATTTTTATAGGTTCAGTTGTTTTTAAAGAAATATATGTTGAGTTGAGTTAAGAATTCTAATTGTTACTAAGGAGTATCATCTTTGCAACACAAAGGGTGGGGGAGGACAGGATTTGATGGTGGAGGAGGGCTGAAGAATCATGGTGTAAGTTTTGCCCAGGTTCTGCCAGCCTAATGGGGATACTGCAGAGCAAAGATTACCTGTTAGAGGAATTCCATGCTGGGCAAAATTGGCTAATCTTTGATTTGTATAATCACTTTGCTCTGTCATTGGCTAGGGCCACCCACGTAAGGCCTACCCTTAGCTACGACTGCCTTGTTCATTCATTGGCTGGAGTCACCTCACAAATAGTATGACTTCACCTCAGAAACTGAGATGAACTGTAGTTTGTAACTTTAGACTTGATCACATTGACACAGATCAGACAGAACTCATCAGCCAGTGTGGAAGAGAGGATTGATCGGGCTGTCTGGCTAGGAGGCTGGTTTCCTATAGAGTGGCAATGCGCTTATACTTGGTATGCTTATTTAGAGTGCAATTCACCATGAAGGAGGAGGTTAATAACTAGAGGCTCCAGGTACTATACTCCTTGTCATTGTTTGTCTTGTCCCCTGCGGGATGAGGAATTTGAATGGTGCGTCTCCGTGTTGGGCACAGATGTATTGTGAACCGGGAGTGTTGTTCTGTTTAGGGTTAGAAATTGATGTAAGCGTGATTTTTATTTTCCTTCAGATAAAATAATGCACATTACAATAACCTTGTGTAATTACATGGAGCATCACTGTCAGAGCTTATTTTTAGGTATTTCCAAAAATGTCTTAACTATTCAAAACAGTACAAAATGATGCTGAGTTGAGGGGGGTTACTCTCTACAATAGGTGAGCTGGTGTACTGTTCTCAGAAATGAGGAATCAGAGAGCACTCAGGAGAAGGGACAGTGTGTATGAAGGAACAATGGAACCAGGTGAGTGGCCTCCAAGGGGACTGTAACATTTTTCCACAGTGAAATAGAACAAACCAGAGGCCCAGAGGGCCTGGGCCAATAGCGGGGTTCTGTGGAAGTGAGGGGTGGGAGGGGTTCTGAAAAGATTAGCTATTTCTTTTAAATCCTTCTGTATGGCCTGCCTGCAAGCCTTGCTCCTTGCCTAAAGCTGGAGTGTGTGAGAGAAGCCGTCCCAGCCACTCTAAACTGAGCCCCAAGCCCCTCAAGTATGGCCCTAGGAGGATGGGCCTGGAGTAGAGACAATGCTGCAAACTCCTAGAACTGGCTGGTGCTGTTAGCTGACGTCCACCTCCCTCCCTCCCATACCCTGTTGGTCTCTAGGCACATAGATCAGTCTAATAGGATCTTAAAACCTATGTGTATCCAAGGGGCAAAAAGTTCAACTAGCAGATAGTGGCCTGGGGTAGAAGGCACCCAACAAGAGCAGAGAATCTAATTTTCCATAATGGAAAGGTAACATGACCTCATGCAATTTGTTACAGAGTTTCATGCCATGTTTAAATGGAAATAAAAGTGAGCTGAGTGCCTGAATAATGTTGTAACAGCATGAACATTGGAAAGGCAGCAGGAGGTTTAACTGTGCATAATTCTTATTCTGCCTTCTTTTGTGACCCTAGGTTAATCCTTTTCCCTCTTGATTTTACTAGGAACTATTTGGTGTAATATTCAGATAAGTATTTCATTTATCATTTAAAAAGAAACTAAACGATTACTTCATAGTAGTTACTTTGGTAGGAATGTTTGAATGAGGGCCCAAGAAGGCTTCTGGGGATTGATTATATTTCCTGCCTTGATGTGAGTGCCAATTTCATGGTATATATTCACTTTGATAGAAAATCTACCAAGTCATATACTTATTTGTTTACTTTTCTACACATAAAAAATTTAAAAATTACTGTAAAAATCTAGTAGTCATCTCAAACCCTTGAACAAAAGGCCAAGAAGAAATATCTTCGCCCTTTTTTTTTTTTTTTTTTTTTTTGGTTTTTCAATTACAGTTGTCCCCTTTTCCCCCAATTTCTCTCCCCCACCCAGCCCACCCCCTCTCCCGCAATCATATCCCTCCCCGTTGTCTATGTCCATGAGTCTTTTATACAGGCTCTTTAATTAAACCCTTCCCTTACTTATCCCCCTTCTCTCCCTCTCCCCTCCCCCCTATTGACTGCTATTCTGCTCTTTGTTCTATTTAGTTCCTTTGTTTGTGTTGTTCTTTAGTTTCCTGTATTAGGTGATATCATATGGTATTTTTCTTTCTTTGCCTGGCTTATTTCACTAAGCATAATTCTCTCTAGTTCCATCCATGTTGTTGCAAATGGTAGGAGTTCCTTCTTTCTTTCTGCTACATAGTATTCCATTGTGTAAATGTACCACAGTTTTTTGATCCACTCATCTACAGATGGGCACTTAGGTTGTTTCCAGCACTTAGCTATTGTAAACAGTGCTGCTATGAACATAGGAGTTCATAAGTTCTTTTGAATTGGTGTTTCAAGATTCTTTGGGTATAATCCTAGTAGTGGAGTCGCTGGTTCAAAAGGCAGTTCCATTTTTAATCTTTTGAGGTAATTCCATACTGTTCTCCATAGTGGCTGCACCAGTCTGCATTCCCACCAACAGTGCAGTAGGGTTCCCGTTTCTCCACATCCTCGCCAGCACTTGTTGCTTGTTGATTTGTTGATGATGGCCATTCTGACTGGTGTAAGGTGGTATCTCATTGTGGTTTTTATTTGCATCTCCCTGATGGCTAATGATGTTGAGCATTTTTTCATGTGTCTATGGACCTTCTGTATGTCCTCTTCGGAGAAGTGTTTGTTCAGGTCCCTTGCCCATTTTTTAATTGGGTTGTTTGTTTTCTTGATGTTGAGTCGTATCAGCTCTTTATATATTTTGGAAATCAGTCCCCTGTCTGTGATGTCATTGGCAAATATGTTTTCCCATATGGTTGGTTTCCTTTTCATTTTGCTGATGTTTTCTTTTGCTGAGCAGAAACTCTTCAGTTTGATGTAATCCCATTTATTTATTTTTTCCTTTATTTCTCTTGCTTTAGGAGATGTATCCGTGAAGAGATTGTTACGTGAGATATCTGATATTTTCTTGCCTATGTTTTCCTCTAGGACTTTTACGGTGTCACGGCTTACATTTAAGTCTTTGATCCATCTTGAGTTTATTCTCGTGTGTGGTGTAAGTTGGTGGTCTAGTTTCATTTTTTTGCAGGTCCCTATCCAGTTCTCCCAGCACCATTTGTTAAAGAGGCTCTTCTCACTCCATTTTATGTTCCTTCCTCCTTTATCAAAAATTAGTTGACCATAGAGGCCTGGGTTTATTTCTGGACTCTCTATTCTGTTCCACTGATCTATATGTCTGTTCTTATGCCAGTACCATACTGTTTTGATTACAGTGGCTTTGTAGTATTGTTTGATATCTGGTGTTGTGATTCCTCCTGCTGTGTTCTTCTGTCTCAAGATTGCTTTTGCTATTCGGGGTCTTTTTTGGTTCCATATGAATTTATGGAGTATTTGTTCTAGGTCTGTGAAATATGTCATTGGTATTTTAATAGGGATTGCATTGAATTTGTAAATTGCTTTGGGTAGTATGGCTATTTTGATGATGTTGATTCTTCCCATCCAAGAACATGGTATTTGCTTCCATTTATTTGTTTCTTCCTTAATTTCTTTCTTCAATGTTATGTAATTTTCAGAGTACAGGTCTTTTATCTCTTTGGTTAAGTTTACTCCTAGGTACTTTATTTTTCTTGTTGCTATAGTAAATGGTATTTTCTTTTTTGTCTCTGTCTCTGCTATTTTATTGTTGGTGTACAGAAATGCCTTAGATTTCTGTATATTTATTTTGTACCCTGCGATTTTGCCAAATTCACTTATTATATTGAGTAGTCTTTTAGTGGAGTTTATAGGATTTTCTAGGTATACTATCATATCATCTGCATATAATGAAAGTTTCACTTCCTCTTTCCCAATTTGGATTCCTTTTATTTCTTTTTCTTGTCTGATTGCTGTGGCTAGGACTTCCAACACTATGTTGAAAAGGAGTGGAGAGAGTGGACAACCTTGTCTAGTTCCTGAGTTCAGGGGGAATGCTTTCAGTTTTTGTCCATTGAGTATGATGTTGGCCTCAGGCTTCTCATATATAGCCTTAATTATGTTAAGATATGCTCCCTTTATTCCCATTTTGCTGAGTGTTTTCATCATAAATGGGTGTTGAACTTTATCAAATGCTTTTTCTGCATCTATTGATATGATCATGTGATTTTTGTCTTTCATTCTGTTTAGGTGATGTATTATATTTATTGATTTACGAATATTAAACCATCCTTGCATCCCTGGAATGAAGCCCACTTGATCATGATGTATGATCTTTTTGATGTGTTGCTGGATCCTGTTTGCCAATATTTTATTGAGGATTTTAGCATCGATGTTCATCAGTGATATTGGCCTGTAGTTTTCTTTCTTTGTTGTGTCTTGACCTGGTTTGGGGATTAGGATAATAATCTTTCATAGAAAGAGTTTGGGATTTTCCCTTCTTCTTGGATTTTTTGGAACAGTTTGAGGAGGATAGGAGTTAGTTCTTCCCTGAATGTTTTGTAGAATTCGCCTGTGAAGCCATCCGGTCCAGGGCTTTTGTGTGCCGGGAGATTTTGGATTACTGTTTCAATTTCCTTCTTTGTTATTGGTCTGTTGAGACTTTCCACTTCTTCTTGATTCAGTTTTGGAAGGTTGTATGTTTCTAGAAATTTGTCCATTTCTTCTAGATTGTCAAATTTCTTGTCATACAGTTGTCTGAAGTAATTTCTAACTATCATTTGTATTTCTGAGGTATCAGTCGTGATTTCTCCTCTTTCATTTCTGATTTTGTTTATTTGTCTCTTCTCTCTTTTTTTCTTTTCTTTTTTTTTTTTTTTTTTTATTAGTTATCCCCATTTTAATGATTGTTGTTGATAAGAACCAGAAACAGTGAGCCACAGAGAGGCCGCTCAGCTAGCCAGTGGCGTTCAAACGCAGACATATCCTGACGCCAGCTCCCACGTTCCCAACGTCTTGTCCACCACACTGCGTTTTCCCCAGTGTCCTGAGAAGCATCGCAAAGGGACAACTGGTAGGACCTGGAGACAGACGTGGGCGAACGCCTGCCATGTGGGAGCACCCAGGGACAGAAGAGTGACAAGGGAGAGCCAAAGCTCCAGCAGAAGAGATAAATGTGGAAACAATTTGCTGAGGGAGGTGGGGACAAGTAGCCTTCAGGGGACAGCTGGTTGTGTTAAAGGGAAGAAAAAGTCCCAAGGGAATGAGGACAGTGCCAGGAGGTGGAGGAGGGGCCTCAGGAATTAGATGCAAGTTCTGCAAGCGACTGAGGGCTTAAGACATCAGATTAATTTTTTTCCTTCAAAGCCCTCATGGAAATCTACCAAGATGTCAACTCTTCTTTTTCTAGGGGAATTTATCTGCCAGAAGTCAGTGTTTGCACCGTGGCGTCTGCCTTAGAGAAGGCTTTCAATACGTTTGTTGACTAAATGAAATGAGCAAGTTTAGTGTGCCCTTGATTTCACCGGCCCATGGGTTGATTCAGTGTCACCCTCTTGTTGATGTCCCTCAGAACTAAGCTGATACCGTGCATGGGTGAACACCACCTGCTGGGTGAACCCACATTCAGTTAGCGCACATTTGCATTAACATGCAGATATTAGAATTTGAATTAGGCATAACATTTTCTTTGCGTGCTCTCCACTGCTCCCATTTATTTTTCAAATTCTTTCAAAATGGACCCTAATCTACTCTCTAGTCCTTGTTTTTGACCACTCTCCTATGTGAATTGCTGGAAACAGGCTGGTGGGTTCACCATTTTCCAGATATGCTTTTCACACTTAAGGCATTTGTGGCTCCTCAAGTGCGGACTTGGAGCGCCCCAGTGATTTCTCCTTGTTTATTTTTAATTATTATTATTATTGTTGTAATATTACAGTTGTCCCATTTTTCCCCCATTGCTCTCCCCTGCCCCGTGCACCTCCTCTCTCCCCCACAGTCAATCCCCTCCCCGTTGTCCCTGTCCATGGGTCATTTATACTGTTTACTTTTTAGAAGAATTTTCATCCTTAGTCAACTTCTTAAAACTTGCAGAATTTCAGTTTCTTCATCCTTAAAAACAACAAAAAAGAAAAATCCCGAGTTGCCTGTGGGGGAGACAACGCCAGGATTTGTGACATGAATTTTTGGGTTTTGGCTCTCACATACCAGCCCTGTGAGCTTGGGTTTAGTCCCCTACTTTCCAGGCCCGGATCTCCTTACCGAAGAGGGGTGAGGGGAGAAAGAATTTTGCAGTGCTGTCCCCCTGACCTCCTCGGACCGACGGGCTGGCTGGACGCCCGGGCAGGGACCCCTTCTCAGTCTCTCTGGGCCTCTGCGCTCTCAGCTGTGGAGTGAGCCTGTTCACAGCCCCTGGCTGTGTGAGGAGCAGTGATGTTCACCAGGGAGAGGGGCTGCTTGTTAAGGACTAAACTATCATTGTCCCCTTGCAACAGAGATGGGTGACAGCATTACAGCTGATGTCACCAGCCCTTAAGCTCTTCCAACCCTTGCTGACCAAACAACTTTTCAATAGTTTAGCTCTCCATACAGTTTTCCTGCGGTGAAATCCAAGTTATTTCCATGGACCCCAAAGCAAACCTCAAGGTGCTCATTGGCAATAGCTTGCATTCAAGGGCATGAGGGACACATACATGATCCTCACCTTGTTTGGAGACCACTTCTGGCAGGTCCCCACCATCCCCCTTTCCTCCTCTTCAGGGGCAGAACAGGGAGTCAGATCTGGGTCTCTGTCACTTGAGACTGGAATGGGGAAGACATTCTGCCTCGGCAGAAATCTATTTCAGATCTACTAACAGTATTTGCCACGGATGTCAGAGTCGGTTATAAAGGAAGCACGAGGATGCTAGCGGAAGAAAAAAAAACCCTCCTTCATCCTTCCTGATCCCTTGTCAAGGTCGCCATGCTGCCCACACCAGGACTGTCGTTTTGGACAATGACCAGTGCTGGGGACATACATTTTTACAACATGTTTTGGGGGCTATCTTACTTTTATTATATTGTTGCATAATGAAATAGGCAGGCAATCTTCGAGGGTTTCAACCCTGCGCCCTTTTCTTTTGTCTTGTTGTCATTTGCTAACTTGGGTCATCAAGTAGCAGCAGATCAGACTGTCCGTCCCTACAGGAACGATCAGGTTGCTCCCAAGCAGTTATCCACCCGAACGATGTGGCCCCAGCCTGCTGTGCGCCTTACCGCAGCGCGCGACACAACTGGGCCCCGCTAAAGGCCAAGCTCAGATTGTTGTGCCTCTTCTCACTGCACCCCAATCTCATCTCCCCGACGGGGCCCACACACGTGTCTGAGCCTGTCTCTTCCTCTCCGTCCTCTGATGCGCCTACATCTTTCCTACTAAGTGCTTTGCCCGCCTCCTGTTTTAACCCTCTCACATCTATCCTGAAACTACCTTAGAACCTTTTTCTTGCTCCCAATGTTAACATCTGACGCAGTGGGTCCCGTCCCCACCTCCAAAGTCACCCCAAGTTGTCACACTCCACTTGAGTTCCTCACACTTGAGGTTTTTCACCTCTTGGCCCGTTGTTCATATGCCTGGAACCCCTTTGTACACACCCCGGGCACAAACCACAGGGCAGGAAGAGTATGGCAATTAAAGGACTTTTTCTGGCTCTTGCGCACTGCTCCAGTCTCAAATCCTGTCTTCTAAGAAAATCCCGAGACACATGGTTCCCCCGTGTTCCACCAAGTGTCCTGCTTTTCTCCCTTGGCGCGGAGTGCGGTCCGCCTGCTTCCTCCCATCCCTTTCCCGGCAGCGGAGGGGACGCTCCGGGCGGCTTTCCCGGCCTAGCCAGGACCGCATCCTCGGGGCCCGCCGCGCCGCGTCTCCCTTAACCCTTTCCCTCCACCAGCCTGGCGGGCTGTACCCAGGACTTCGGCTCGGTCTCATTTATTGAACCTCTCGTCCACTGCATGTGGCAGCGTGGGCTCCCCGCGCACGTTCGCTGTGCGCTCCAACGACAGAGGGTCAGCGTCCGCGGACCCCTGCCCACACCCCCCACCCTGCGGCTTCCCCGCATTCCTCCTCTCCTCCCCGGGGAGGCTTCTCGGGGGTTTCTCCTCTTTGCGCGATTCTCCGTTTTCGAGGTTTCGCGTCTCCGAAGCGAGCAATCTTCGTGGGGGAACAGGGGGTGCATACTAGGGCCCCAGATGATCGTCCGTGAAATGTCCCTTCCGACAGCCCGAAGAAGACGACCCCGGCTGGCCCGAGGCGCAGCCGAAGAAGCCCTGAAGGTAGGGCGTGGAGGGCCTCAGCTACGACCAGGGGAGCCTGAGCCTGTCTCCGCCCCCACCGCGGCCCCCCAGGCGCGCCGCCCCCCAGCAGCCTCGCTGACCTCCGCCTCCGCCCCCCGCGTCCGCCCCGCCGCGCAGCTGGTCGGCGGCGCGGACGCTTCACCGCGCGCAGGGATCCGGCACGCGCCGCCCCTCCCCCACCCCCGTCCACCCTGAGTCGGGCCTTTGCCCACCGGGTTCTCCCTCCCCGAACCCCCTGAGACGGAGGACAAGCAGGCGAGGCTCGCGCCCCCGCCGGGGCCCGACCACGAGCCGTCCAGCGGTGCCGGGCTGCCCCTCCGGCGGACTACTTTTCCTCCCGCGGAGGGACTACTTCGCTGGCTTGCTCCCGCCCCTCGCCCGGCCATGGCGGAGTCCTCGCCTGCCCGACGCCCGGTGCCCCTCATCGAGTCGGGTAAGACGCGCCGCCCAGGCCCGCCCCGCGCCGCGCCAGCCCCGCGCCGCGACCCTGGCCGCCTTCCCACGGCGCGCCCGCTCTTGACCCGACCCCCCGTCTCCCCGCAGAGCTGTACTTCCTAATCGCCCGGTACCTGTCGGCCGGTCCGTGTCGGAGAGCCGCCCAGGTGAGTGCGGGCCCTGCGGGCGGCGGCGGCCGGGACCGCGTCCCGGCCCTACCACCGCCCGGGCTCGGGGGAAAGGGCACGGGAAGGACCGGGGTGCGGCCCCCGCCCCTCTAACTGCGCATCTCGTCGGCTGCAGGTGCTGGTGCAGGAGCTGGAGCAGTATCAGGTCTGTGCATTGCGTCGCCCCCGCCCCGCGCCCGCGCCCGGCCTTGTCCCGGGCCGCTCGCCCGGCCCCGCTGCCTGCCGCCCCGGCGTCGCTGCCCCCCGCCCCGCCGCCCCCCACCCCGGGCCCGCGCGGTGGTCACGCGTGTGTGTTTCGTGTCTTTGTAGTTGCTGCCGAAGAGGCTGGACTGGGAGGGCAACGAGCACAGCAGGAGCTACGAGGAATTGGTGAGACATTGACGTTCCCGTCCGGGGGGTTTCGTGGCACCCGCCCCCCGCCGCCTTTTCGGGGCTCCGGCTCGTGGGGCAAAGTGACCGAGCCGCGCTCTCACGCAGGCGGGGGGGCGGCCGCGGTGTCCTCGGGGCCGTGGGACGATCCGCGGCACGGTTGTTTTCGCTTTGGGGTGGCGGTGTTTGTTTTGGCAGGAAGCGGCCCGGGGGGGGGGGGGCGGCGGGGCGGCGGGGGGGGGGGGGGGGGGGGGCGACCGGCAGGGCGGTTTGCGGCCGGGCGGGCCCCCAGGTGCGCTGCGCCTCTCTTTTTTTCTTGATTAGACTGGCTAGAGGCTTGTCGATTTTGTTGATTTTTTCGAAGAACCAGCTCCTAGTTTCGTTGATCTTTTGGATTGTTTGTTTAGTCTCTATGTCATTTAGTTCTGCTCTGATCTTGATGATTTCATTCCTTCTTCTTGCCCTAGGCTTTGTTTGTTGTTGTTGTTCTAGTTCTTGTAGCATTGTGGTTAGGTTTTTTATTTGAGATTCTTCTAGCCTTTTCAGATATGCCTGTATTGCTATAAACTTCCCTCTCAGGACTGCTTTTGCTGTGTCCCACAGGTTTTGGGCTGTTGTGTGCTCATTATCATTAGTTTCTAGAAATTTCTTGATTGCTTCTTTGATGTCATTGTTAACCCATTCATTATTTAATAGCATGTTATTCAATCTCCATGAGTTTGGGTGTCTTTGATTTTTTCCTCTGAGGTTGATTTCTAGTTTCAAGGCATTGTGATCTGAAAAGATGCTTGATATGATTTCAATTTTCTTGAATTTGTTGAGGCTTGTTTTGTGACCTATCATGTGGTCTATCTTTGAAAATGTCCCATGTGCACTTGAAAAGAATGTATATTTTGCTTCTTTGGGGTGAAAAGTTCTATATATATATCAGTTAGATCCATGTGGTTTAGTGTGTTGTTCAATGCCTGTATATCCTCGGTGTTTCTTTGCTTTGATGATCTGTCTATTGTTGATAATGGAGTGTTGAAGTCCCCTACTATGAGTGTGTTGTTGTTGATATCCTTTTTGTGGTCTTCTAGTATTTGCTTTATGTATTTGGGTGCTCCTATGTTGGGTGGATATATGTTTATCAAAGTCATATCTTCTTGATGGATTGTTCCTTTAAGTATTATGAAATGTCCTTCTTTGTCTCTTTTTATTGTCCTTGCTTTGAAATCCATTTTGTCTGATATGAGAACTGCTACCCCGGCTTTTTTTTCCGGTCCGTTTGCTTGGAATATTTTTTTATATCCCTTTACTTTCAGTCTGTGTAAATCTTTTGTTTTGAGGTGTGTTTCTTGTAGACAGCAAATATGTGGGTCCTGTTTTCTTATCCATTCCGTTACCCTATGTCTTTTAATTGGAGCATTTAATCCATTTACATTTAAGGTTATTATTGACGTGTATTTATTCATTTCCCTTTGTACCTCTGTTCCTCTCCTCTCTTGTTTTTTCCTTCTTTTTTCTTAGAGCAGTCCCTTTAGCATCTCCTGCAATGCTGGTTTGGTGGAGATGTATTCTTTCAGTCTTCCTTTGTCAGAGAAACTCCTTATTTCACCTTCTATTTTGAATGAGAGCCTTGCTGGGTAGAGTATTCTTGGTTGTAGGCCTTTGTTTTTCATTGCTTGAAATATTTTTGACCATTCCCTTCTGGCTTGTAATGTTTCTGTTGAGAAATCAGTTGATAGCCTTATCGGAGCTCCCTTGTATGTTATTTGCTGCTTTTCTCTTGCTGCTTTTAGGATTCTCTCTTTGTCTTGGAATGTTGCCATTTTAACTATGATGTGCCTTGGAGTGGGTTTTGGGGGGTTCCTCTTGATTGGAACTCTCAGTGCTTCTTGGACTTGCATAGCTTTTCCTCTCATCAGGTTCGGAAAATTTTCTGTCACTATTTCTCCTATCAGATTTTCAATTCCATGTTCCTTTTCTTCTTCCTCTCGTATTCCGATGATCCTTAAATTATTTTTCCTAATGCTATCCTGTAATTCCCTTACATCTTGTTCATATTTTTTCAATCGTTTTTCATTTTGCTGTATTGTCTGGGAGTTTTTCTCTACATTATCTTCTAACTCACTAATCCAATCCTCTGCTTCGTTTAGTCTGCTTTTGACTGATTCTACTGTGTTTTTCAGTTCAGAGATTGTATTCTTAAGTTCTTCCTGGTTCTTGTTAACAATTTCTATGTCTTTTTTTATGCTGGTGTAGTTCTCTGCAAGTTCCCTGTAATTTTCTTGGAGCTGCTGGTAACTTCCTTGAAGGTTGTCATAGTTGATTTTAAGGATGTCGAGTATATTGAGCTTCTTTACCACCATTGTTTTGAATTCCATGTCTGACATTTGGGCTATGTCTATTTCGTCTATCTCTCTTTCTGAGGATTCCTCTTTTCTTTTCATTGAGGGGTTATTTTTGCGTCTTACCATGTTGGATTCTTTTTGTTTTTATTTATTTATTTATTTATTTATTTATTTATTTATTTATTGGGGGGGTAGTCTGCTTTGACTTCCCTCCTTTGTGGTGTAATATTCTTTATCGAAGGTCTGGGAGTTTCAGTGGTGCAGTCTCTTTGATATCCTGAGCCTGATGGTCTTGAGTTACCCTTTATGTCGTTTGTTTATGCTGTTCGGTTATATTTCAGATGTTCTTTGATAGGATCTTCCTTCTGGCTACTTGGTTGAGAGTCACTCTTATCTGCTTTGTCTTGAGTTCTTTTGTGGATATGCTGTTAAAGACATAAACACACAGCCCAGGCAGGAGACCCACACCCTCAGAAAGTATCCCCCACTCTATCCTGCTATCGTTAGCCAACTAGCCCGTATTAATATAAATGTAAAGAGATTTGAGCTTTTATACTATAAGAAGAATAGATACGAGTTGTTTTTGGGGAGGAAAAATATAATTTTTGATAGAGGGGTTGATAGATTAATAATAGTTGAGACTGTGCAAGCCAGTTAGTAATATTTACATTGTATGTTAAGAAAAATAGAAGAAAAGGATAGAAAAATACATAGTATAGTAAGAAAGTGGGATTGTATTGTATTTGGGTTTATATAGTAATTATATTGTATTATTTAAAGTAATAGGGGGGCTAAGCTAGACACACAAACGAATAAACCACTATTAAAGAGAAAGGATGAGAAGGAGAGGTTATATGCAACACGTTAGAGATAAAGTTTGTTATTATTGGAAGAGGTGGAGGAAAAACATCCCCCCAAAAAATCCCCAAGAAAATAGAAGAAAGAAAAGAAGAAAGAGAGAAAGAGAAGAAAATAAAAAATTTACCACAACCCCCCCCAAAAAAGCCCAAAAGGTAAGCAAGAAAGGAACAAAGAAAGATAGAAAAGAAAGAATACAGAAGAAAGAAAGAAAAAAGAGAGAGAAAAAAAAAATTGAACCAAAAAATATATATATATATATACATATATATATATACCCCCCAAAACCTCCCCAAAAAAAAACCCAGGAAAAGAATAAAGAAAGAAGGAAAGAAAAGAAATTATTAAGAAGAAAGAAAGAACAAGGGAGAAAAAATTTGGAAAGAAAAAAAAAAAAAAAAAAACGATGTTTTTACTCCGTTTTAGCCTTGGTGTGTTGCCTTCTTTTTCTGGGTCCGCAGCTGGTCTAGTGTGGCAGGTCAGAGGTTCTTGTTCTTTTGCCGGACTGGTGTGCGCACCCGGTTGCCGCTACGGTGCGCGCCCGCGGTTGCCGGCACGGCGCGCTACCTTGCTGCCCCCTGTAGCCAGTTGAGGTGCCCTTGCGCGCAAGCCCCTGCACGCTCGGACGGCCCGAGAGTTTGCCCCGCGGTTGGAGCCCACTGCTGCCGGGCCGCGGTGGTTCCCCGTTCGTGCCAAGGTGTCTCTGTCCGCGCGGGCGGCCCGAGCGCTTTCCCCGGGATTGGCTCCTGCTTTCGCTGGGGCGCGGCAGTTCCCCGTTCGCGCCGAGGTGACCCTGCCCGCGCGGGCGGCCCGATCGCTTTTCCCGGGATTGGCTCCTGCTTTCGCTGGGCCTCGGTGGTTCCCCGTTCGCGCCGAGGTGACCCTGCCCCCGCGGGCGGCCTGAGCACTTTCCCCGGGATTGGCTCCTGCTTTCGCTGGGCCGCGGCGGTTCCCCGTTTGCGCCAAGGTGACCCTGCCCGCACAGGCGGGCCCGAGAGCTCCCACTGACCCCGGGCTGAGGTGCTTTCGCGCTCGCGCACTGCCCCGTGCCCTCAGTCCCGCTGAGCCGAGCTCCGGGAGTTGGTCTCTCGCCTCTTAGGGCAGGGCCAGGGACACTTGTGCTCAGTGGAATCGAGCGTCCGTGGGTCGCCGCCTCTCGCTGTTCCCGTGCTGCAGCCGCCCCGTTCCCTCACCCGTCTGGGTGGGCACAAACAGAGCCTGCGCTAGTGGTCTGCTTTCCGGCCTAGGGCCCTGCGCCCACGGGAGCTGTCTAGGGGTGTCTGTGCACAGTCCTCTGCGTGTTCAGTGGGCCCTCCCTGTGCCCGTTGGGGCACTGATCTTATGTCCGTTGGGGAGTGTCCGAGGGACGCCTGGACTCACGGCCCCGCGCACCTGGGCCAGTGAATGAGAGCACTTCCCTATGTGCGCCCCCGCGACCCAATGGTAGGGTTGAGGAGTGGATTAGCGCGCCCCTGCGCCTGGGCTCCTCCAGAACGGCCTACCACCCCCAAACTTTCCTCCTCTCTCCACCGTCCACTAGAGAAAAATATAAAGGAGAATTATGTTCTCACTTGCCCGGCAGCACGCTGTCTCCTGTCCTTCAGCGCCAATGCCACTTGGTCGAGTCCCGTCTCTGCCAGCGGGCAGAGATCCGCTCTCCGCCTGACTCCTCTCTGGGGTAGCCTGTGGTCGCCAAAAATCCTTTGTGTGCTTCCCGCCACAGCTCGGGCAGCCGCCCCAGTCAGGAATCCCGTTTCGTCCCCTTTTTCTCCGCTATCCTCACTAAACAGGTTGTTCCCAGATGGATTTTCTCTAATCCAGCAGTGCCTTGGCTCAACTCCCGCCAATGTCCAGCTGCTCACTGAGATGTTCTGTCTGCAATTAGACCAAACTGCAGACGGGTCTCCGGAGCCTAAAACTGCAACCTCTCCTCACTCCTCCGCCATCTTACCTCTCTTCGCCCTTTCTTGTGCCCTTTTAAGGTTGGTGCAGTGCCTTAGGAGGCTAACACAGAAGGGTAAAGTAAGTCTCCATAAAACCCAGAGAAGAGATGGTAAAACTCCTCTTTGGATCCTGTCTGGAGTCACAGCTGAAAAAAGAAAAAAAAAAAAGAAATATCTTTCTGTCCTTCTTTATGAACATGTTTGTAGGGCTTAGCAGTTTCAAAAAAAAAATTAGAGATGAAAAGTAACTTTTAGGGGAAAAAAAAAATACCAGTATACCAGTAGCAATCACAACATTAAATCAAAATGGTCTATTTTTGGTAGTTAACTCATATTTAAATAATCACTTAATGGGAACTTCTGTTTGAAATATAGCCTGAATACTTTTTCTTTTTTTGGTTAAACTGTGCTTTGAGGCATTACCTATTTAATAAATTTAAGTTACGGGGCATTAGCTGAGGCCCAGAGTTATCCAGATTTGACACTCTCAGTAGCCATATTATTGTCCTGTGCCGTTATTACTCCACAGCGCAATGAAACGGGATATTAAGCTTGTGGAGACATAGGGAGACTACAGCATATGAATCAGATTACAATTCACCCTGTTAAAACAGATCACATTTAGATAAATGCACCCCTTTATTTACCATTGTATTCAATTATAATGGAAGCTACATTTAAAATGAAAAGGTTCTAAATAGTTCAGGGTTATGAAGAAGAAACTTATATCCTTTGGACACGACTCAGGTAACTCCAGACCATGAAATGACAGTAGAGAGATTGGGATCCGTTCAAACAATCACCTGTGGTCTGAGTTCCTGCTTTTGAACAAGCACTGGAATTGCGGACTTTGAGATACAGCCCTCTTGAGTAAGATTGACAGCAAGTAGTATCATCTTATAAACATCAGTGCCTAAAGGGCTAAGAGTTAGTGTTTGAAAAGTACAGTTTTATAAAATGAGAATTCATAAGAATGTAAATTATGCAACCATTTTGGAGAGCTATCTGGAAAACCTTAATAAAATTGGAGTTATGCATAGTTTATGACTCTGAATTTCTGCTCCCAGATATGGCCTAGAGCAACCTGCTTATCACACATCAGCCCTGTACAGTTGTTAATCGTAACACTGTAGTAATATTAAAAACTGGAAATAACCTAAATTTCATTAACGTAAGACTGGAAAAACAAATTATTGTATACTAATAAAAAGGGTTACTAGAAAGTAGTAGAAATGAATGATTTAAAAAAATAAATCGACATGAATTTATCTTACAAACATTTGAGTGAAAAAGCAAGTTGCAAAGACTATGAATAAAATATTTATAAAGTTCAAAAACCTGTAAGAATAATGTTGTATATTATTGGAATCTATATGTGAGCAGAAAAGACAGCAATCAATGGAAATGATAAGTGTCAAACTTATTATAGCAATTACTTCTGAATAATTAAGGGAGAGAGCACAGGTATTCAGTGAGACTTTTGGTTGGGTCCACTTACTCATTGTATTAGTCACTGTGCTTTTTTGTATGTCAAAAATATTTTTAAGGAAAAAAAAAATAGTTGTGTAGCTTCTACCTTGGGTGAGGCCACCATCTAGCGCCTAAGAAAGAAATAGGAGAATTATTAAGCCATTCTCCTTTTCCTCAAAGAGCTTAAATTTCACTGGGGAGTATAAAACCAACAGAAATTGGGGGTACTTAATAATATCCAAAGTATTAAATAATTAGGTTTTAAATGGGCTTTATTTTTAAGAACATTTTCAGATTCACAACAAAATTAAGCAGAAAGTTGAATATGTTTTCTACTGTAACACATGCACAGCCTCCCCGCTATCCACATCCTGCCCCGGAGTGACATATTTGTTACAATCAACGAACCTACATTGCCACATCCTTATCACCCACAGTCCATAGCTTACACTAGGTTTCACTCTTAGTGTTGTACGTTCTATGGGTTTTCATTTGAAGAAAACAAACACACTGATTCCAAAAGATATGTGCACTTCTATGTTCATTGCAGCACTACTTTTCAATAGCCAAATATGGAAACAACATAGATGAATGGATAAAGAACAGGTGGTGCATATATGCAGTGGAATATTATTCAGCAATAAAAAAAAAACTTGGCATTTGCAACATCATGGATGGACATAGAGGGCATTATGTTAAGTGAAATAAGTCAGAGAAAGTCAAATACCATATGATTTCATGTAGAATCTAAAAAAGCAAAAGAAATGAATAAATAAAACAAAATAGAAATAGACCTACAGATATAGAGAAAAAGCTGATGGTTGCCAAAGGGAAGGGAGCTGGGAGGATGGGAATGAAAAGGAAGTACAAGTATCCCCTGTATAATACAGTACTTCTATAACATCTTTCACTCTTAACACGGTTAGAGAATTGGGGAAACCCACCATATAACATGGCGCTTCTATAACATGGTTTCGCTCGAACACGACATGACTGTAGAAGATACCCAAGAATTGCTGATAGGAGAAGAAACTGATGAAGCAGTTTTGGTGGAAATGACATCTGGAATGTGCCAAGATAACTTAGGGAACCATAGCACTGATGAAACAAAGAAGTTAAACAGTTTACTCTAAAAAGCATAAAGAAAGGCCTAGACTTAGCCGAACAGTTTGTCACATTTCTTAACTGAAGACCCTGCATTGAAAGGAGCACCAAGTTTGAGAAAGAAATTCAAAAGTGCTTAACACCATATGATGAAATTTATAACGATTTCTCAGCTAAAAGCAAGCAATCTAAAATAACAGATTTTTTGCAAAAAGAGCATAGAAATCAAGATAATGCTGAAGAAAGTTCAGAGGATGAGGATATCTTGTCAAAAAGAAAACACATTCAGTTAATGGAGCTTAGTAGTGATGATGAAGAAAACATCACTTAATTCATATTAATATGTAATACTTCTGATGAAAATTGCTTCAGTAAAAATATTTCTCTTAATTATAAAAGTATAATAGTATTTTTAAATTTTTGGAATCTAACCCTCCTATTTGTAATAGTTCTTTGTTTCATATAACATGGATTTGCATAACACAGCATTTGTTAGGAACCTAACAACTGTGTTATATGAGGGTTACCTGTATATTTCATGAGGAAATTCTAATAGTCTCCTAATGCTAGTTAATTAAATAAATAAGGCTAGTGACTTTGTTACAAGCTCTTAAGAAGTAGATGACCACGTGTCTAACATGTTTTTGAGATTATTAAAAAAAAAAAAATCCGGGTTAAAATTTTCCCAGAAGCAGGAGGGAAATATTCTGATATTCACTGTGAAGACCTGGCAGAACTCTTTAGAGTTAAAACTCAAGAAATATGGAAGCCCCTCATAATTTTGGTCCCCCTGGGATTTTTAACTGTCAGAACTGACCACATTGAAACGCCACTAATTCATCAATTACAGTTTAAGTTTTCCTACACTTGTACTGCTTCCCACAGAGGTTTTAGTAAACTGTAGTTCTCTGTATCTACCTCTCTTTCAATTTTTCAGAGACAGTGGTTTGCCCTGTAATCTCACTTCACTGGTGGATCAGAGAAGAGTTGTTGATTTTTCATTTAGTTGGCTATTATGATGGAGTGATAGCTTTCAAGCTTTTTACCTGCTAGATAGAAACCAAAAGTGCTCTCAATTTTTTAATAATGGAGTTAACTTCCTAAAGTTACCTGTGTTCTTTAGATTCTATATATAAGTAAAATCAGATTGCATTTATCTTTCTCTGGCTAACTTATTTCACTTAAGGTTCATCCTTGCTGATGCAAATGGTAGGATTTTATTCTTTTTTATGGCTGAGTAAGATTCCGTTGTATATATGTACCAGAAGTTTTTCATCCATTCCTCTACTGATGGGCACTTGGGTTGCTTCCATATCATGGCTACTGTAAATAATGCTGCAATGAACATAAGGGTACCTAAATGAACAAACAAAATTGAAACAGACTCATAGACACAGAACAGACTGATACTTGCCAGAGGGGAGAGGGATTGGGGAAGTGGGTGAAAAAGGTGACAGGATTAAGAAGTGCAAATTTGTAGTTACAAAACTGTCATGGGGATGTAAAATAAAACATAGGGAGTATAGCCAATATATATAATAACTATGTATAGTGACAAGTAGGTACTGGAAATATTGGGGTAACATTTTGTGAAGTATAAATTATCCGAACATATCATGTATACTAAAGCTAATACAAAATAATGTAGACTACTTGAAAAATATACTTTCAAGTTCTTTTCAAAATAAAATAATGAAAAAGAGAATAAAATGAACTATGTTAAGCAATAGTGAACATAGAACTAATCTCCCAGAAGATGGCAAAAATGAGAGATCTAAGGAGTAAAGGCAAACCAACGCTGCAGGCATAAATCTCTTTGACTGATACCTCACTTTTCTTTCCAGGATATGGTGAAATTCATTAAGTTAGCCTGTACTCCCATTCAAACCTGGATTATTTCAATCATTTTTGTACAATAATCCAGGTTCTATAAAAAGTGTGAAGTTTCTTCTGTGTTGTGTTCACTTTTTTATTCAGTATTGTTCCATTGACTTCATTTTTTCAGATAAGTAAGTTAAAGCACAGAGGTCTTATAATTTGCCTAAAGTCCCCATTGGCCACTTTCAAGTCTGAGTGTAAACCGTGGAACCAGGTACATGGCCCCAGCCTGATGATTCCCTGTTCTTCTCCACTGCTCAGATCTAACCTATCTTATTAGTCTATGAACCAATCTAATAATCTAATAATGGAGAATGGGGAGGTGCCCCAGGGTATAGGTTTATGAATTTCATTAAAAATTTTCTAAGTTCCACACTGCAACTCTATTATATATTTAATCTCTGTTAAAAACTGTCCTTTGAGATTTCATAAATTATTCTACCTCAAAGGCAATCTTGAAGAAGGTCTCTTTATCTACTTTGAAGTTTCCCTAAATGTCCCAAGACCATTATATAACTGAGGAGTTCATTAACTGCTATTACTCAGAGATTAGGGATTTTATGAATAAATGTGTCTGGGACAGTCTGGGTTAATTAGAACAAATCAGGTTTCTGTTTTGCAGGATTCTCAAAGGCTTTAGAAGGCTAATGTTATGGCGAATTTCTGAGAGCAGACAGAGTTTGTAAAGTTTCCTGAACACTTTTGTCCTCAGAACCCTTTGGGTCATGTTATTTGTCTGTTTGTTTACAAACAAGAAGTTTGGGGAAGTATAGGTCTAACAGAAACTTACAGGTTTAATGAAGAGAAACCCAAAGTAAAGAAAGGTGTGCTGACTTAGTGGAGGCCACTACCGAGAAAGACAAGAGCCTCAGAACTCAATGAAGAGAATGTTACTCAGAGGCATAATATGTTGCAATACTTTGTAGTGCACATAATAACTACAATACTGTATATGTGACAGTAAACAAACTAGGTACAGATGTTCATACATAGTATTTGTTTTATACTTTTAAAGATGTCCCATTACAGACCATACAGAAAGCTCACGCGTTGCTTATGGCACAGATGATGTGACTCTTACATTGAATTTCTATTTGACATCTGCAATGCAAAACAATAGATATACTTTACTGAAACCCTTATTCCCACACATAGAAATGTTGAACTGATGTACACATATGCGCTGTTATATTTCATAGGTCCTAGATTGTTGAAGAAGCTCGGATTGTATTACCCAATCTTCTCACGTTCTTAGATGAGGACCCTAAATGGAGACCCATCTTAAATAGGAAGGCCTCACTTTTTTGTTGTCATTGTTGGCAGAGCTGGGACAGGAACCTGGCGCTCTCTATTCTTGCAACATATGGCTTTCAATCTTGTGATTGGCATTACAACACCCAATTATTGGCAATGACTACAACACTGTAGTTGCAGTTAAACCTCCATTTATTTTTGTAGAATAGGAGGCAATCATGGAAAATAAAAGCACATGCAAGAACAAGAAACGCATCATTCCCTGGCTATGGTTCCTCTCTTACAGGCCGTGTCTATTACATGCTGCGTGTCTCTAAATTCAGCTGGTCCAAAACAACTCTATCATCAGTCACTGCTTCTCCCTCTCATGAGCCAGTCTTGAACAAAGACATTTTGTTGTATTTAAATAGGTGTATAGTTGTTTCCAGAGTAACTGCCTCTTCCTGTGTAACCAGTTACATGAATGAGAACAAAATCAAGCCTTTCTTGCAGACAGGAAAAACAAATTCCTCCCTCAAGTCCTCCATTAAAGGCAACAGTTCAGGTTCAATTTTTCTTGTCTAAGTGTAATAAGAGAAAAGGGCCTTAAAAGATTTCTTCTAAAAGCTTCTCTAATTGAGCAATTGAAAGTGGGTCTCTCAGATCACTTGGGTCTCTGAGATTCCTATAGTTTTGAGATTATTTGTCCAATTTCTATATGAAACTCAATTTTCTTAATATTGCCTTTGTTAAAATTTAAGCATGAGGAGTTTATATCCAAGAGGGCTTTTCCTAAAATAGATGCAAGTATATAAATATGCACACACACAAACAAAATTACCAGAGAAACAGTTAAAACACTTGGGAAATAATTCACCTAATAGAATTTACTGTTTTATCATGAGCAAATATTAAATGTTCAGAACATTTTGAAAAGAAGGAAGCAAAGAGAAAGACCTTGGAAGAGATTTATAAGCATCAAGACACACAGGTCAGGAATATCAAACATGAGGTCTCCTTTTACCTTAGAAAAACCAATGCAAAATAATAAGGTGAGTTTGTTTTATTATATGGATAATTTGTGCATTTTCCTATTGACTAAGCTAACGGGGTCTCATATACTGCAAACTAGGAGACCAGCTGTGCTTCCTGTGTCTCAACATAGGCTTCTTCTATCTAGCAGTTGTCTGGGTTCCTGTTTCTGAAGATTCTCCCGCATCAAAACCTGGGAGAGGGTCATGGTTCCTCTATTTGCTAAACTCATTGTTGTTCGGATGGGGCAGGACAGCAATGTGAGAAGTACATGATTTTCGTTAATTTAAGGGGAAAGGAATACTTTAAACACTCTTAGGTTTTTAAAGTTTCTAATAACCATTGACTGGGTTATTTATCATCTCGTTTGTCCAGATGGGTAAGGTGCTTTCTCTGATGTGTCTGGGACATGGCAACACTTAGATGACATCTTAATTAGATGCAGGTGCTGCTACAGCCATTACCGTTCTACCCAAGCTCCAGTTAAGATAATCAACCCTATGCTTAGCGCTGTGCCAGGAAACTTAGCTGTTCTCATAAGCTTACAAGGTGAATAGGTACCTATGTTTCTGGCAGTAGTCCAACACTTATGTGAGGTACTTAAAGTAGTCAAAACCAGAGAGGTGGAATAGAATGGAGGATGCCAGGACTGGGAGAAAGTTATAATAGATGATATGATAGAATGAATAGTTTGTTTTTTAATGGGTATAGAGTTCTAGTTTTGCAAGGTCAAGAGAGTTTTGCAGATGATAGTGATAGTTAAAGAGCATTATGGATGAACTTTGTACCACTGAAATGTGTACTTAAAGTAGTTAGAATGGTAAATTTCATGTATGTGAGTACAATAAAATATTGAGAAAAAATATTTAATTCTGAGTCCCAAACTTTGCTAATTCTGTTACCACACACAGTGCTTTGCACACACTTCGTGAGCTACTTGAGAGCTTGCACACCTCCCTCAGCTAATTTTAAACATTTTGGGGAGGATTTTTACTCGTTGGTCATTTTCAGTTAATAGTATATTAATTCAACAGAAACCTGTTAAACACCTTCTAATATGCTTGGCAATTTGCTGAGATAATAAGACATCTCTTCCTAGATATTCATAACATTTTATGTTCTTAACATTTATTTGCAAATTTGTGAAATTGGTTGCAACAGTGCTATTTATTTTGCTTTAGTTTTACTTTTTCATTTAACCGGTGCTCTTATAGATGATTTTTGTTTACTTTTTTGGTAGTTGCCTGAGTCAGTTGTTCCTGTTCAAGGACAACATTTATCAGTGTATTGTCTCTGCGAGCTTTGCCGTCTTTGCCTTGATTTTTACTATGTTTTTTTCTTTTCCTGTACTGAGGAAGCTAAAAGTGTACCCAGTTATTTGTCCTAATTTTCTGCAGCTCAGATGCTGCACTTCCATGCTAACTGCTGTCTCCTAGTAACCTTTTGTTACCTTACTTGTGTGCTTTGATTTCTAGTTTATCCCTATGCCCCTTTCTTAATTTCCTTCCCTTTCTGTTTCTCTCCTTTTCAGACATGTGTACTACTGATTCCTGAAATTTCTTTGAGATAATATTATTTTAGTAGCTTTTAATACTTGAAAAAAAAATCCTGATCTGCATTTTCTCCGATTGGCCTGGAGTTCTTTGCATTTTGTTCTTTGTGTTTTCTCTTTTCTGCTTTTCCTACAAGTGAAAACATTCTAGCCTTAACTTTTAGGAAGAGACAGAGGTATGACTTTCCTTGTTCTGGTTTCATGTTTGCTGCTGTAATAACCACATTTCTTATCAGAAATTTAAGGAAAGACTAATGTGTACAATTCCTTCTTCTGATTTCCATTTTAAAGGTATTGGGTTGACTAAAAAGTTTGTGTGTGTGTGTTTTTTGTTTTTTTTTTTTCCTGTAAGATGGCTGTAGTAGCACTTAGTTTTCTTTATCTTCACTCGAGACAATTTTGTTAGACTGTATTGTGACAACTGTCATATCTGTGTGCATTTAAAAAAACTTATCAAAATTGGTGAGTTGTTGTGTAGCTATTTTAATATTGAAGATGGAAGAACATAAGCAACATTTTCAACATATTATGCTATTTTATTACAAGAAAGGTAAAAATGCAAAATAAAAGAAAAAGATTTGTGCAGTGTATGGAGAAGGTGCTGTGACTGATCAAATATGTCAAAAGTGACTTGCAAAGAAGTTTCATGCTAGAGATTTCTTGCTGGACAAAGCTCCAGAATCATGTAGACCAGTTGAAGTCAACAGCAATCAAATTGAGACATTTACAACTATCAATGTTATATCATGCAAGAGATAACTGACATACTCAACTTAACCAAATCAATAAAATAATTGGTGAAAATGAAAAGTGTAACTTTTATTTTATGGGAAAAAAATACACAAACTTTTTGGCCAACCCAATACTAAGAATTGTGCCCAGGATAACCCACAAAATTAGGCTTAAATCCATGTAATGTGTTCAGAATCCATGACATGCACCACTGTGTCAAAATACTCACTCTTTCTCTTTTTATTGATATGTAAACAGAGGAAAGCACATGACTCATAAGTTTACAGCTTAAAGAATATTTGCAAATACAACACACTTACAAACCAACCCCTATAATGTTATAAGCTCTCTAGAAACTTGGATTTCCCTTCTTCCTGTTTCTACCTTGCCCTCCTGGTTCAACACTGTCCTGCTTTTTAACAGTAAAGAATAGGTTTATGTTTTCGTACTTTATAAAAATAGAAACATACAGTACATATTTTGTATGTTTCTTAAAATTATCAATTGTATTCATCTAGTAAATCTATTGATAAGAAATGTATCATTGTGGGAATGTACCCCAATTTATATTTATTCTAATGCTAATGGGCATGGATAGTTGTTTCTAAGAGTTGTGTGTGTTTGTGCTTTGACAAATACTACTACAGTATTCCCTCACTTTTCGCGGGTATTACGTTCTAGACACCGCCCCTCCCACCCCCCCACTATAGGTGAAAATCCGCAAAGAACATTAATTTATAAGGCTTTATAAACCATTCCCACACACTTATAAACTGTTCTCAGTCCCTTATTAACCCTTCCCACTCTCTTATTAACCTTTTCCACACTTTTATAAACACTGCTTATGGTCTTAAACATATTCTACCCTCTTAAACCTACATAACTTTAACAACATATGTACACAGTACCGCAAAATCCTGCGATACAGCAAAAATCTGCGATAAGTAATTAAATAACATGTTTTTTTTAAATCCCGCAATACAGTGAGGCCGTGAAAGTGAACCACGATATAGAGAGGGACTACTGTATATTCTAGTATTTGTATTTTGCTTAAAAGTGCTGATGTGTATATATCTAAGTGTGGACTTGCTGGAGCTTAGCATATGCCATTGTTCAGTTTTTTTTAGATAACCCTGAATAATGCTCCAATTTGGTGGTGTCAACTTAACTTACCAGCAGTGTGTATTAGGGTTCTGGTTTATTCACATTCTTAATGGTATTTCACAGCCAGTAGTCAGTGTTTATCTTTTCATTCAAATCATTAGCATTTTAATTTACATTCCCATGAGGTCTAAAGAAATTGAATAGCTCTTCATATGTTTATCAGCTATTTTGGTATCTTTTTTTTTGTAAAGAAGTAAGTGTTGGTCCATTTTTCTATTGGTTTGTATCATTTTTTCTTACTGATTTGTGGACATTCTTAATATATTCTAACTACAATGGCATATATCTTACTCTCAGTATGTTCTGCTAGGCTGTAGTTTGCCCTTGACTCTCACTAAAGTCTTGTGAGGAACATGAGTGTTTGTTTTAGTAACTTTGAATTTATCAGTTATCCTCCTTGTTGTAATTTTTATGGCCTATTAAAGATCTTGACCCACTCTATAATCAAAAAGCTTTTTTTTACTACATTACTATTCATATTTATTGTAGACAGAACATCTATTTGGGATTTACTTTTAAGTAAGTAAAATAAGGATCTATATGTATTTCTTTACATATCGAATTGAAAAAGTCATGTTTTCTCCACTGTAATCATTTCAGTGCTACCAGGTAAATTTATAGAACCTGTATTCTTGATTTTGTTTTAATCCATCTCTGTTCTAAGATTAGGACAAGTTACCACAGCTTTCAGCAAATACTGCTATTTGGTACTGTACATTTGATAGCTTTCTTTTACAACATTGTCTCTGGTGATCTTGGATCTTTGAATTTCCATTTTAATTTTAGGATTAATGTCAATTTCTACAATGATTAACACACACAAACACACACAAACTGCTGGGAATTTTATTTGGGATGCATCAAATTTACAGATTGATTTGGGGATAATTTTTATCTGTACGTAATTGAGTCTTCCAAAAATCATGGGTGTTTTGTAGCTGTCCTTGCATATTGGTCTTTTAAAGTTTTATTAGTAATATTTTTAGTGTTTAGTGTAGAAGTCTTACACACCTTTTGTTATTTATATATGTAAATATATTTCTAGATGTTTGATTTTGGATGTTTTTGTGAAGGAATTTATAATTTTTCTAATGCTATTGTAACTGACATTATGTACAACTTCTTCTAATTGTGTATCTAGAATAAAATTGTAAAATATTTTAATAAGCATGTATTCTGTGATTTTGCTACATAGACTGATTTGTATTAATGCTTTGCCTGAAGATTAGTTTGGATTTTGTAGATAACCAGACTTATTTTCTACAAATTATAGTTTTGTTTATTCTTTTTAAGTTCATACAATACTTTTGTGTTTTGTTATACTCGCTCATAACCTCAGTGTAATATTCAATGAAGGTGGTGAGGATAGATATTTTTTCTTTTGCCTGCTGTCAAGGGGAAAACCTTTTAATATTTCAATGTTGTAAGCAACCATGGAGTCCATGCAAAGTGGTGGTCCCCAAGTGGTGTGTGTGCGAAAGTAAGAACCTATGTTTCTACCATTCAACTTTTTTCTTATATTCTTTCTCATTTTATTCTCCAGCCACCCTGTGGCTGTGCTGTGAAATTTTCACCCCTGGTGGCTCAGTGATTTTTGCTCCCTGCAATGAAGTCACCAATTCATTGTACCATATCGATGCTCTAAGAGGAGGATATTCTCTTCAAAACGATGTACACTCAGTTCAAAGACCTTACAATTGAGTTCAAAATTTGCTTCTAGACAAATTGATGCCCAAGACACAATATATACCCTTCTTGGTACTTGCTTTGGCCTTCCCAGGGTCTTCCAGAATAATATACTTCCCCCAAAACACTGCCTCACCCAGCCACCCAGCTCTGTTCACAGCTTTGGGTCTCCTGGGGTCCCCTCTCTCTCCAACTGGTGTGAAATTTAACTTGTAGAAGATTTCCAGTTCAGTGGCTTTCAGGATGCTTTTTGTTTCTTTGGGGTATGAATGGTATCTCTCTCTCTCTCTGTATTCTTTGGTTTTTCAAGGAGTTCATGTACTCAACACATATCTCTTTTGCCTCTTCATCCTCAGATTTTGTCCTTGAATCACCTGATCTATCATATAATGTTTCCTAGTCCAGTTTTTGCCCCAGTCAAGACAACACTTGCTCTCATTAATGGAATTCAGGTAAAATGTAAAAGCTAAAGAACACATACATAACTCATATTCAGAGTAGAGGAAATATTAGCAAGCAACCTTTAAATTCCTACTTCTTCAGATTTTGCCTTTGTTCAGCTCAGAAGGCTAAGCTGCAGGATCTCTTAATATTGTGGTAATTAATATTCAATGTGTGATGTCTCATTTTATTCAATTTATACTTCATGTGCTCTGCCAAAATGCAATAAAGAGAAAATTTAAAAAGCCAAGAGTGCATAAATTATTAAAGCTTTTTTTTTCCCCTGGAGCATGATTTTAAATAATATTCACTTAGTGCAATGTCATCTAGGGCATGTGGAGATTACACAGTTTATTAATAAATATTTTGGCTGAGGTTCCTTTTGTAGGCAGAGGTAAATAGATCGATGCACAAGGAAGGGCGCTGGGTGCCTTTCATCTGTCCCCAAGGGAGCTTGGTGAGAAATGTTTGAAGAATAGTGAAGGTCAGGACCAGGTGCCTTCACACTCAAGGAGCCTCTGCCCAGCATGGATTCCTTGAAGGTAGCATCCACGGAGGAAAACTGGTGGTTCCAGGCCTCCATCCCCCTCAAGATCCTAGGTGGGAATCATGATTCAGAAGCAAATTAATCCTCTGTCCTTGAGATTATCTGTGCTCATTTAGATATCCTTATCAATACAATGGCTTCTATTGGGGTTGTTTCTAGATATCTTTCTGTGTGAAAACTGATTTTTCTGTGGAGAGGAGAGTGACACAGAGTAGAAGCCATGAGCATGACGACAGGGAAAGGGAGAAAGGATCAGCAGAGACTGAGGAGAGTGCATCTGTTTTCAAGATTTTTCAAGATAAATCGAGAAGATATGGACAGTGCTAGAGGTCATGAGCTACCCAGCTCTGTAGAGATCAGATGGTAGGAAAGGAAAAGAGAAAAGACAGCTGCTGTTTTTCATATAGTTTTGAAGGGATCTAGAGGACCAGGGAAATGAGGATCTCATCTTATCCAAACATGGGAGAATCTAAAATAAAAACTAGATTTGGGCTGGTGCACATCTTTCTTACCTCTGGAATTTGGACTGGCACCCAGCAGTTGACATGATAAGGGAAACGAATGAGATGGACCCAGTGACAGTTTCAGAAAATGAACAGGCTACTCAACCATGTAACAAAGATCTTCTTGGCCATTATCTTTGTTTCCCACAATTCCCTGTACTTCCTTAGAGACCATCACAAGCAAGATAGTTGATAATATGCCATTTTAAGCAACAAATTGTGCCCTGATTTATTGTATTCTTCTCCACTCCCCTCCCCCTGCCCTATATATAGACCTGAGATAAATATCTCTGAGGAAGAAAACATAAATTTATAGTTATTTCCTCATAAAACTTACAAGAGGAATTTGTATATAAAAAGGAGATAGCACAAGACCAAAAGCTAAAGTCCTGTTCAACAATCTCTGTTGGATGAATTGTAGAAGAGTTTAGTTGGGAACTAGGCCTTGAGAATGTGAAGAACTTAGCTACATCAAGAGAAGTGGAGAGATAAAAAGACCCCGACTAAAATTCTGGTGTTTTGGAAGAAATTCTCTATGTGTAGAACTCAGTCTACCTCAGTCACGGTGTTCATATAGACATCTTCTCCAGTTACCTGATTCCTTAAATCACCGCTCACTTCTGCATATCTTGACAGCTCTTAAGTTTTTACATTATTAATTATGTTCTGTTAGCCAAATGACAAATAACTTCCAGTCATGGACTATGGTTTTTCACTGATTTTTATCCATTGAAGTGAATATATTGCCCTGGTAGTAGTTTTAGAGGATGAGGCTTTCAGGGGGGCTTTCTAAGTCACTTGGTACTTTTCCTACTTTCCTGCCCTAAATAAAAAGTACTAATTGTTCCAATGACACTGGACACAACAGAAACAGGAAAGATCCATTTACAATAAAAATATCCATCATATTTTCTTGACATGCTCCCATAGGTCCCAACTGTACTCAATTCAGTAGTTGTTCTTGTGAAGAGGAGAGAAGTCAGAAATGACCCCTGTTGTCATCTTGGTAACATTGCTTTCATCAAATTAGTTCTTATTAATAAGGACACTTCGTTTTTCTACTGCATCTTCAAGGGAATAGAGGGACTTGGAACTAACAACTTGTCATACTCTAAAATATGAAACTTTGCACAAGAAAATATTTACTAGTTATGCTCATTGTAGCATTTCTTTAATAGGAAAGAATAGAAAATTACTCAAATGACCAAAAATCAAGCAATAGTTATAAATATGTGATTGTATATCAATATTATAGAATACTAGGCAGCTGTTAAAAAACACTAGGAAGAACTACATAATGTTATGAAAAGACATAACTTACTATTAAGTAAAAATGAAAAAAATAGAGTATTATGAGTAATCTGAAACCATTGGTAAACACTTAAGTAATACTGTACACACATGCACACACATGTATGCGTGCATGCCGCTATATGAGTAGAAATATACCTGGAAGGATGAACATCAAAATAATAATGAGAACATCAGAAGAGTTTCCAGAATTGTGAGTGAATAAAACTGTAGTTAAGAATTGACTCACATGTGATATATAAAAATAATACAAATATAATAATATTAATAATCCATATAACAACTCTGAGAGTTAACCAATGTATATCATGTCTATTTCTGCTTTATTTTTTCAGTTAAAGTTACATGTTCATTTTACAGATTTCAATGTTAAGAAATATTAAAATAAAATTGAAAATTAAAAGGCAAACATCTAGTCTTAATATTAGAAGAACATGATTTCAGAGGACTCTAAGTGTGTAAGTGTGTAGATAGGTTTATATTTAAAAAGTCTAATGAAATAACATTTTATTAAAATGTATTAAAACATATTAAATGCAAATTTATTTAAATTATAAGGAGAACAAACTGGAATAATTGCTGAATTTCAAATAAATGTTTCCTTATCACAAGATGCATCATTTCCTAATATATTCCTTTAAGGTTAAGAAAATGTTATTAAATGAATAAGAGAATGGAGTTATTATGTGTTTCTTTAACTTCATCTTTTAATTTTAGATCATTTTAACTGATTTCCCATCATGAAAGATGCAAATAGCCGGCTTTTCACATTAGATTCTATAATCTCTACCTCTTGATTTTTGCTACCTATGTTAGTTCACACTAAGGTTTTGAACATTTTGTTCTGTAATCACCAATTCACAATTTAATGCTGAATCTAAATTTGAACAGGTTTACTTCTTACCATCAGTTCCCTTTTCAAAATCACTCTCTCCATTCCTGAGTTCTTTGTTTGAATTGTCAAGTGTCAGATGAGAATTTTTGTGGTATTTATTATTATTCAAAATGAGTTTCAGGGCATTGTACTCACTGAGACTATTCATATTTAAGTCTGTCGGTAGCCATGATGCCGCAGTCCACACTGTCTTCCAGAACTTTGTTGGTACTAATTCATTTTTTTACATTAAATTTTGATGTAGGAAAATCTGAGACCAGTCTAATTTAAAGGATGTCTGTAGAAAATTTGTCTTTCCTGCCTGCATAACAGAAATTTATTTTATATTTGGGGTAGAGGAGCTGAACTGGCATATAAGTTAGGATGAAGTGTGGTAATGTCAAATTTTTATGGTATACTATATGCCCCTTTGATATTCTTTTTAAAATTGATTTTAGAGAAGTATTATCTATACTTTTGAAAATCTCTGAACTCTTTTTCTCACAAACACCAACTTTTCTTAGCAGGGGATATATTTTTAATGTTTCCTTTTTCCTTTTCATTGTATTTTTTCCGTTGCAATTTTCCCATCCTGTACTCTTTCCCACCTCCACCCCTTCCAATCTCCTGCCCCTGCAATCGCCACGCGATTGTCCACGTCCATGAGTTTTTTCATTTTTGCTCTATCTATATTTTCCTTATTATATTTTGACTCTTCTCTATAGTAACATTTGTTTTTTAGTGGTAATGATTTTCATCTAGTTTTTTTTCCAGTTCGTTTATTAATTTTGCCTTGGTACTGAATTAGTGACGCTGGGTTGGTACTGTTCTCCTTCATCAACTTTGGTCATCATTTCTTCTTGTATTTAAGCTCTTTTTTTTTTTTTTTTTAATTAAGTTGAAGTTCTTTGTTGGTTGGTCAATAGTGGTAAGTTTTGAGATCTAATTAAAAACACAATCTCGTCCCAACCCAGGCAATCCCTCCACAGAAGGAGAAAGAAGATCATTTTATTATTGAATAAGCTTTAAACCAGAATGTGATGCCTTTTACAAGCAATACACTAAAAGGTTGCAGACAGAACAAATCTTTCCTTTTCAGTTAGCCAACCGTATCACACCTGTTACACACATATTCTCAAAATAAAAAAATAGCTAGTGCTCAGGTAAGAGACCTTGAAGATACCATCTGACACATATAGTTGACCTGGTTTTTTAAATGGCCCTAGGTTTTTGTTAATTGGCTTTATCCAAAGAAAAAATTAAATTGCATGTTTATTGTAGAAGATAGTTTTGCAACTCAGGGTGAAGCACCTTCTGAACTTAGGCTCCTAACCTCCTAACAAAATTGAGGGAAGAGGGGCACTATCTTCCTTGATGATTACATTTCAAAGAGATCTTTTCAGATCCTTGAAAATAACATTCCTTGGTCTTAAACCTGCTGAGAGGCTTATTTAGCTTTTTAAAGTATTTACATACATTTCAAAGAGTGCAAAATTATACATTTTCTAAAGAAAATGCTCTAAGCCAGCAGTTCTCAACCTGTGGGTCGCGACCCCTTTGGGGGTCAAACGACCCTTTCACAGGAGTCGCCTAAGACCATCGGAAAACACATATATAATTACATATTGTTTTTGTGATTAATCACTATGCTTTAATTATGTTCAATTTGTAACAATGAAAATACATCCTGCATATCAGATATTTACATTACGATTCATAACAGTAGCAAAATCACAGTTACAAAGTAGCAACGAAGATAATTTTATGGTTGGGGGGTCACTGAAAATAATTTTATGGTTGGGGATCACCACAGCATGAGGAACTGTGGGACAAAGTCTCTTACTTTCAGAAGACAATTAAATTTCTTATTTTAATTTGCATTTGTTCTTAAATAAATTTTGGGAGGAAATAATTTTTAATGTTCTTTTTCTCTACAAATACACCAGAGAATCATGCTATGCTGCCAGCGTTGGATGCAATCCTGGGCCACAAATTTGCACACTCCTTTGCAACTGGTCCTGTGATGGCGGAACCTTTCATTTCACCTTTATTGTTTACTATGACCCCTGCATTATCTTCAAAATAAAGAAACACACCATCTTTTCTCCGATATGACTTTCGTTGTCGAATTACTACCGCTGGATGTACCTTCTTTCTGAGCTCTGGTTTGCCTTTTTTGACTGTGGCCATCACCATGTCACCCACACCAGCAGCAGGAAGTCTGTATCGACTCCGTCTTTCCCTTGGACCCTTCAGCTGCGAAGAGAGGGGGGGTCTGCTGCATGGGCAACAGCAGACCCTCCATATTACCCTGCCCAGGCTCTGTAGCTTCAGCGTCATCGCAAGATGTCGATTCAACACGGGAGGAGACAGATACTATGTCACTCCCGAGTCGGACTGCACAGCCGTTCTCGGCGGTGCAGATAGACTCTTAAGAAGCTACACCATCGTCTCTCGAGACGGACGGCTGCTGACGACGATGTTCTTAAATAGCACTTGTGAGAAATGTCCTGTTCCTTGAGAGTCATTGAAGTCAGAATCTTTGACTTTCTTGTAGTTTTTCCCCCCCATTTCTCCCCTTAGCTATTTTGTTGGGTTGAATAAAGGGGGGCAGTTCTTGCCCATTTGATTTTACAGGCCTGGATCCTTGACTCTCTCTTACTAAATCAGATTTTTACTGTTTTTTTTTTTTTTTCTGTTTCAATACTCTTCACAGTTGCTATTTTCATAAATACTTTTAAAAAAGGAAATTATATAATATTTTAATGTAGCTCTAGAATGAATACAGCAGTGAGGATATTGATGTTTTGCACCCTCATCTATCTATATAGCAGGTGTGATGTTCATGAGGAACTGGGAGCATTGGGTTTGGGGTTGGAACAAAGTAGAGATTAGAAGGAACCAAGTTTAAATTTCCATTTGCCATACTCTGTGCCCACTTTATCTTGCTTGCCAGGTTGAGTTGCCAAGGTGTCCTCTTTCCATGGAAACACATTTCCTAATTGATGTCCCGGAAGGAATGCCTTATGTTAACTCACACAGAATCCCCATAGGCTACCATGGTCCTGCCTCAAGTTGCAGCTGATTGTTTTGTATATATGCACGTCATCACTTTTTTTATTTTTTTTGCAGGGCTAGTGTCGGCTGGAGATGGCTTTAGCAATTTTTCTTAGTTCTAGAAGGGGCATCATCTGGCTTTAGCATCATTTCACCCAAATGCTAGGTCTCTGATGCTAAATTTTGGCTTCAGTTTTCTCCATGATCTGTCAGAATTGCCCATGGCTCCTGAGCGAGAAGATGGACAGAGCTTCTGTCCCATGTGCAATAGGATAACAGTGCTAGTAGCTAACCTTACCGGCTTTAACCGAGGTACCCTCTCAAAGCTAATTGCTTGACTTTCATTAGTACTCTTAGTGCTCATAAAAAATTCATAACGTGAATTTTTTAATTCTAATTTTACAGAAGAGGACAGTGGGGCTCAGATAACTTAGACAACATGTGGTCACAAGACTGGCAGAGGTTTCCTTGACTATAAGGATCCTGCTCTAACCATGTGGCCTTGTTGCTTCCTTCCAGAGTGCCGGTCGTGCGTCAGTAATGGAATTTATGTGATAAATAGTACATAAAGGAAAAGCAGTATGTCGTTATCATTTTATTCTATTTCAGTCCTCATACTACTGCTCATTAACTGTGTGATGTTTGCTCTGTCATACAGGCCTCTCTGAGCCTTGGTTACTTCATTTGTAATAGGAAATCCCTGCTGAAGATTGTTTCTTTGAAACTCAGATTTACTTATTTACTAATTTAACATTTATTCAACAAAATTTTTGAACTCTCTTCATGTACCAGGCAACTTTCTAGGTGATAAGAAAAGACAGTGAACGAGAAAGATAAGTGTACCACTCTCAAATTCCATGAAGGATAATCTATAAAGGAAAAAAGTAAAGAAAATTAGAATTTAAAGGATGTGCTTTAAGAAAAAGAAGACAGTTGTATTGAAAGGGTAATAATTTGAACAGAAGCTTGAATAAAGTGTAAATGAGACATGCTAAGGCCTAAAGAAATAATATGCCAGGTTAAATGAAAGGCACATTTAGAGTTTGTGAGGTGGAAAATAATTTAGAATATCCGAAAAGCAATGGGTTGAGTTGAGACCATGGATGTAGAAATACTTTGCAAAGTATACATGGCAAAAATTATTCTGTCTTTTGTGCTACACTTTTCTTTATTTAGCATTAGAGAAACAGTTGGAAAAGTATGGATCTCTCCTGCATATTTTTATTAAGTCAGTGATCCAGTGACGATACAATATATATGCCAGTTGCCTAGGATTCTGGTAAAGCAAAGAAAAACTGTTTAGTGTGAGTTAGCTTATAATCACTGAGCTGTCCTTTGTAGGTCACAAAGTTCAAGCCATATAGTTACTTGAACCCATTTTTCTTGCCAAGTAAGTCCATCAAAATGTAAATGTTCATGTGTTTGAGAAATTGTCAAGTTCATGCTAAAATGTGGTGTCAGTTGACCTTACCTGCACATAATTTTATGAAACAGTAAACACCGGCTGGAAAAGTTTGAGCACCATCTGTTATTTGGTAAATGTTGAATGGATATTTTGCCATTTGAAAAAGATGAAAAAATCTTAGTAAAGAGAATTTTAGTATCTTGAAGGGCAATCTTCTGCAGTGAAGACAGTTACCCTTTCCTAATTTAGTAATCTTTAACACAATAAACAATCTTTGGTAATATTTTATTTTTAAGCTTAAGAATAATTTTCTACTGACACAAAGTATAGCAGTGGAATTTAAGGGAGTGACTTATTAAGTCTGGGTACCTTTACTCAAAGAAGCGAAATACATTAACACTACTATGATGAATGGCTTAAGAATTGTTAATGATCAAAATAAATGCACATTGCCCAGTATGACAAATGTGTTAGTCTCTACACACAGTAGTAGCTAAGTGTTGATCACTGCTGTGAGAAATGAATACAATCATAGCAGCTGGAGGTGTTACTCTTAATCATATATGTGATCTTTCTTTCCTACTGTTTACATGAGAATTGACTGTAAGGGAGGGACGGTGAAGGAGGAATTGTGATAAAGAAAAAGTGACCTTCAGAGTCTCCCTGCTTCACTTTTAGAATCTTTGCCTTCCTGCAAAATGTAAATAAGACATGCAGATTACTTACTAGGATTTTATGAGTGTTAATCTATTGGCTTTTGTGATTTATTTTTGGTTGCATAAAATTTGAAATATTTGGGGAAGCTGGTTGAAGGATAATACAAATACTCTTTGTTTTAAAAATGAAATAAAAATGTAGTCTGCAGAATTCAGCTCTGCTATCCCAAAAGAGGAGAAGGAAGGATGGTTTTGGAGCTGACAGGTAAAAAATTAATAACTGACCCTCTCACTCTAAAGAAGCATTGCTCTGACACTAGATCCCAGCCTGTTCATCTACTACACTCTGCTCCATCAGAGCCAAGAGAGTCATCACTTTGAAATGAAACTGAGGTCATTGGCCCTTCCCAAGGCCTCCCAATGAGGATTTGGCCAATATAATTGCTTTTTAGAAAGGTGTCAACTCTGTAAATGGCAGCCTTCTATTTCTTTGAGACCTGAACATTGCCATTAGTGCCCAGAGAATGGGAAGAGAAGGGATTTACTGCTTAAAAGCCTTCTTAATAAATCATTAGCCTCTGCAGAAATGCATTTTCTGTAATTTATAGAGGAAGTGATGAATCACTAGAAAGTACATTCTTCCTATTAAAGTGAGCCATTGGCCTCTTGCCCAGCCCCTCCTGGTAAACTGAATGGTCTAGGTCAAGGATACCTGGAGTTCTATCAATGGCCCAGAGGCCCTGAAAGAATGAAGTTCAAGAAAGCAGATAGTTATGTGTATGTGACAGTGTGTGTGTATGTGATATAAGGGAGAAGAGGTTCCTATTTCATGGCACAAGGCTTAAAAAGAAAAGTTCTAAAAGTCAGTGAATCATCTGGAAGGTTTGAACATTTGAAGTTGAGGGACATCCAGCAGTCTTTGGAACACATAAGAAGCCTTTGGCTATCAAACCTCTCTATATTATTATTATTATATTATTATTAATAGTAGTATAGGATAAGGGGAAATAACAAGTAGCAGATAGAAGAAAAATCTCAAAATGATAGAAAAGATGTGATAAATCAAAGAAGAAACTAAAAGAATAGTTGCTAAATATATTTATGTAATTCAAATGTGAAATCATGCTGTTTCTGTAATTGCTCAGTTGTCCTCTACCTTGAACCAAATTTGATGTCATTCTCCTTTTTAAGTTGTTTGGGAGATCTAAAAATCCATCTTTTCTGTCTCCTCTGATGTGTGGAAATGAAAATCCCTGACATCATGACAGCTTGACAGTCATTTCATGTCATGTCATTGTCTGATTGTTCTGATCTTACTGAAACGACCCTCTGGTCTCACTTTGCCTGGCCCACAGGCTTTATAAGTCAGTTCCCTGAGCTTTGAATCAGAGAGACAGACTGTCTAATATGAGCACCTGGGAAATATTCTCTCCAAAGAGATTGCTTTGCAGCCTCTGTCTGGGCTGTGTTGTAGAGTGCCGCCTCCTCTCCCAGTCCATTGATCATTGCTATGGTCTCAATATTGACCTTCTCACAGAGAAACCTTCACTTCCTACTTATCTCTATAACTCTTATTCTTAATGATAAACTTCTTTGATGCTAATAGTGTTCCCATGATTCAGAATATCTTCCTTCCCTTTTAGATCACCATCAATCCATGAATGTTAGCTCTGACTCTCTAAAATGTAAACCCTGCTGTCATTCTTGTGAAATGTATTCACATCAACCCATTAAAGGATGTTTCCAAATTGATTTCTTAAATCTTTACAGATCTCCCTCCTCTTTGCTCTTATCCAACTTACATTTCTACCTCATCTCAACTCACATTTTGGATCCTGCCTCCCATCCTCCCTTCTCTTGGATGGTAGTCTTTTTTCCAGCCTGTTCCTTTTCCTATCTACTGCCAGTGCCCTGGAACTTGAGCTACTTCTAAGTGTTTGGCCAAGCAGAAGAGGCCTGTGTAGACACCTGAAGTTTCCTTCTAACTCCATAGAAGGCTTTCTATAAAAGACCAAATCTCCTCCCATTTCTGTATGTTTTTCCCTCTTGAAGATTTATTGATATTTAATGATAAAGTCTATATTATGTTACCAGTATAAACAAACTATCTGTAATTTATAGTGTGAAAAATAACATTAGTCATTTCCTTAAAATAGACAACTATGTTAAGATTTTTTAAAAATAATTATTTATTTGTCTGTTTATTTACTTGTTTATTTTTATTTTTAGAGAGAGGGGAAAGGAGAAAGAGAGGGAGAGAAACATCACTGTGTGGTTGCCTCTCACTCATGCCCCTATGTTAAGATATTGAATATGCTTCACAAGCTATGTATATTTCTACTGACAGATGCCACCATTTAGGAGCCGACTTATTAAGAAGTAGTAATGCCTTCTCTGGCACTAATTTACCACTTTGGATGTCATTATATTTACCTGGGGACCTTAACAAAAAACTCACTAATTCCAGTCCATACCATATATGCTCTGGATATAGTATATACAAAATGCTCCGGAAATCTGTCCAGACAATTTTGTCACCTCATCAGCATTTGTAGCCACTGAGATAAAGACACAAAGTGAGCTATTATTTAGCTGCTACATTAGAGGCAGGCATTGTAGGCAGCTGCTTTCTACATAAGCCAAATTTCAGTTTTAAATATTATTTTCTAGATTTAAAACTGGAGCTTAAGGAGAGTAAATAACTTCAGCAAGATCACAGACTGGTCAGTAGTAGTATCAGGATGTGAACATATATCGCTCTGCATTTCTGTCCCGAAGAGCTTTTTAAATTTGTAATGCTCCATTGTGTGGGAGACATTTTATTTTATTTATTAATGTTATTCTATTTTAGTTGTCCCAATTTTCCCCCCTTTGTCCTCCTCCACCCAGGCCACCCCCCATGATGCTCCCAGTCAATCCCCACATCATTGTCCCTGTCCATCCAAGGAGGTGTGGGAGACATCTTAAATATCAGTCAGAGGACCCTTCATGATTCCTAGCAGTCATATCAAATGAGTCAATAGTTGATTTTCTATCTAATACAATTATCACTCATTTATTTATTTGTTCATTTTTTTTTGTCAAATACATATCAAATATTTACCTTAAATGAGAAGCCATGGTTGATATTGGAGATGTTCTCAAGAAGCTCAAAGTCTTAGAAAGGCTTCATATGAGCACATAAATATTTTACTAATAGATTATGTGACTTACAGCTCTGATAATAGAGCTGGTATCAGATCCACCCTTACAAGGTAAGCAACTCTGGTCACCCTTACAAGGTAAGCAACTGTGGAATTTGGTAAGGTCATCAATTGACTATTTTAAGACACTAAGCAATGGTCAGAGTGAGGCATTGGTGCTTGAGAGAAAGGAAGTACATTAAGTCTTTATGACCTGTATACTTTTAGATATCTCACTGCGTTCTGTGTGGATATGTAGTAGGCCCTATTAATGCCCAAAAAACAAAATGAAGACAAAACATCTTACTGATGATCTACTTAGTCAGGCACTAGAGTATTGGTTTGATGCTGGAGAACTAAAGATGAAAAATGCAATCCCTGCTTTCCTTGTATGTGCAATCTCAAATTTGCCTCTGAAGACAAGTGGCTGAAATATAAGTAAGTTGTCACATGTTATTAACATTTCTGGGCCATGGATTCTTTACTGGGACCCTCTCAGAGGACATTAACTGAGACCTATTCCACTCTACATCTCTGAAAGTGCCTGACAGGCAGTCAATAGTTATTTTTAGAAGACTCATCTTGCTAGGAAGATAAAGCATAAATATGTTATAGAGATTATAAGAGATACATATCCTTAAAAAAAAAAAAACAATACAAGAGGGACCACAAGGTAACTAATGCTCGATAGATATTTATTAAATTGAATTCATTTTTTGAGGGCAGTAAAAGAAATTTTATATCTAATTCTCTTACTGTACATCTTCCAAAGTTAGAGGAAAAGTAGGAAACACAAGCTCAAAAACTGTTCCTAAATGAAAGAAAAAGCAAATATTTGGGAAACAATAACTACATGCATGTTATAGGCAGGGTACGGTTACAAATTTCTTTCTCTGCCACGTATTTGTCATTGTATCAATTACTATTTGGCAACTTGGTGCTATTTGGTAAGTACCTACCTCAGATTAAGATGAATGAAGGTGAGTATGGAGATAGGGTGAAATAGGGTTGGGTCACAGATCCATAATTTCAGGGCTCAGTAACTGGCTTGCAATAGGCACCTCTTTTGAATTCACAGCCACAATCTTCAACAAGTTGAAAGAAGTTTTGAAAATTGTCTGCTTTTAGCATTAATGATCACAGCATCTCACCGGGCACTCAGGAAGCTATTTGATCTCATCTCTTCACTTAAAACTGATGTTTTTTATCTTCAGTTTACTATATAGGTGCTGTTAGCAGTTTTACATATTTCGTTAGTTCTTTTTATACAATGTTTATTTTAAATTGATCTCAAACAACCAATCAAACAAAAAAAACACATCTTGTTTTTATTTCTGCTGACTGATAAAGGCCAAATCTAGTAATTTAGTATGTTTGCTCTCCTGCCCATTTAAAAGTTCTTAGTAACTGTCACTGGTAAATCATCTGTTGGGCTTCTGCTGGCTTTTAGAGTTTCTTCACCACCTAGTTTTTTATACTTAACTCTTTGCCTTTGATAAGTAGGGTCCCGTAGTTCTATGTCTATTGATGGAACTGCAAAGACATTAATCCTTTACACTCTCTCCGAGGAATCCAAACATTTGTGCTTCTAATTCTCTTTCATATTTAAATAAACAAAACCACTCTAAAAAGATGAGGATTTTGTCATCTAATGTTCTTTCTGTGTCCCTTGCAGGGACATCAGAGAGAGTTGGGAGCTTGGAAGCCGAACAGGAAGGCAAGGAGATGCTTACACATTCATGCTCCTTGCAGTTGCTGTGAGAAGATACTAGGTGAGGAGAGGGCAGGGAGCTTCAGGTCTGAGCCCTAAAGCTTGTGGGGTTTGGACACCTCTGTTTTAAACAAGATGACAACATTATAAATACAAACTTAGGGACAAAAGTTGTGGCTTCATTAGTTCCCCATGAAATTGTTTTATCCACTGCCGCTATGCAAAGTCACAAAATGTCAGGGCCTTGCGATTGAAACTGGCAGAGCAGCTAGACTGCCAGAGAGAAGAGACTAGACATTTGGGGAAGAAGTAGTAAAGGCAGCTACCATGGAGGAGGTGAGACATGGCTCAGTTCTTATGACATGAAGCAAGTGATATTTATAATGTTAGTCCTGTTTTGAAATCCATCTCTTGAAGCAGCTAATGCTCTTAGACTTACAACTTTCATCTAGAAGTTCTGTGGTTGACCACTTTTACACAAGAATGAGGAAACTCTGGTTCTCTTTTGTCCATGGAAACTGTAGAGTGCTCATGGTGTACATTCAGAAATCCATTTCTCCGAGGATTCAGGGTTCAAAAGCTGATAGCCAGGGAGAGAGGCAGAAGTGAGGGGAGGGAGCATGGAGGTCTTTAGAAAAGCAATAGCTATTTTATAATGTGGAACAAAATCAAGTCACTTTCCTGGTTTACTCGCCCCAACTGCCTTCCCACCAGGCTTTTGTTCAAACCTTGGTTATGTGAATAATATGAATAGCAATGGATATTTTTTAATACATTTTATTGATTATGCTATTATAGTTATCGAATTTTTGGCACTTTGCCCCCTTCCACCCAGTGCCCCCATTCCCTCCAGCAATCGTCCCTGCTTAGTTCATGTCCATGGTCATTCATATAAGTTCTTTGGCTTCTCCATTTTCTGTATTATTCTTAACATCCTCCTGTCTATTTTGTACCTACCAATTATGCTTCTTAATCTCTGTACCTTTTCCCCCATTCACTTCCTTCCCTCTTCCAGCTGATAACCCTTCAAATGATTCCCATATCTCTGATTCTGTTCCTGTTCCGGTTGTTTGTATAGTCTTTATTTTTAGATTCAGTTGTTGATAGTTGTGTATTTGTTACCACTTTAATGTTTATAGTTTTGATCTTCTATTTCATAACAAAGTCCCTTTAACATTTCATGTAATAAAAGGTTTGGTAATGATGAACCCCTTTAGTTTTACTTTGTCTGGGAAGTACTTTATCTGCCCTTCCATTCCAAATGATAGCTTTGCTGGATAGAGTCATCTAGGTTGTAGGTTCTTGCATCTCATCACTTTAAATACTTCTTGCCAGTCCCTTCTTGCCTACAAAGTTTATTTTGAAAAATCAACTGATAGTCTTATGGAAACTCCTTTGTAGGTAACTCTGTGCTGTTCTCTTGCTGCTTTTAAGGTTATCTTTTTATGTTTAACCTTTGGCATTTTAATTGTGTCTTGGTGTTGTCCTCTTTGGGTCTAACTTGTTTGGGACTCTCTGTGTTTCCTGGACTTGTATGTCTATTTCCTTCACCAAATTAAGGAAGTTTTCTTTCATTATTTCTTCAAATAAGTTTTCAATTTCTTGTTCTTCCTCTTCTCCTTCTGACATCCTTATGATTCAAATGTTGGTACATTTGGAGATGTCCCAGATGCAACTTATACTATCCTCATATTTTTTTTTATTCTTTTTTTCTTCTTGCTGTTATGACTGAATGCTTATTTCTTCCTTATGTTCCAGATCATTGATTTGAATCCTGGCTTCATTCTCTCCACTGTTGGTTCCCTGTAGATCTTCCTTTATTTCACTTAGTATAACCTATATTTCTTCCTGGGTCTTTTTTATTTTGTTGCTGTATTCAGTGAGCTCTTTGGGCATCCTTATCACCAACATTTTGAACTCTGCATCTGATAGGTTGGTTATCTCCATTTTATTTAGTTCTGTTTCTGGGATTTTGTTCTATTCTTTCATGTGGGCCATATTTCTTTGTCTCCTCAATTTGGCAGTCTCCCTGTGTTTTTTTCTGTGTACTAGGTATAGCTGCTTTGACTCCCTTGTAGAAAAGATACCTGTAAATCATGTGGGACAGAACCTTAGGTAATTACCAGGGCAGGGCAACCTGCTTCACTGCTTTGTGGCTCTGTGTGCAGTGAGAGCTCAGAGAGGGGACAATGCCAATGCCTGGCTTCTGGAGATTTGCCTGGCACTTGCCCTATCTAACTGGTGCCCTTCCCTCTGTTGCCCTGGTGCTGAATCCAAGATTGGGTGCCTTTTAAATCCATATGGGCCCTTAAGCAGGAACTCCTGAAAATCTGACAGTTTCTTCCACAGTCCCAAAACCCACTGGTTTTTGACAGCCAGAAGTTATGAGGATTTAACTTCCTGATGCTAGAATCCTGGACTATGCGGTCTGGCCTAGGGCTAGGATTACTTACTCCCAATATATCCCTCCCTATTTTTACCCATCACATGTGAATGTGGAACTGCCCATTCTGCCACCACTGCCTCTCCATGCTATACCACATCTCCATGCCTCTCTGCCTGTCTCCACATCACCCCTCCTACTCATCTGGATGAATGGGCTTCTTTATATCCTTGGTTGTCACGCTTCCATACAGCTCGATTTTCTGACAGGAATGAATATCATCTTTGTTAGCCAAAAAACAAAGTTTCTATCTTTGTAAAAACCTTTTCTTCCCATTATAAGTTCAAGACAATTTTCCTAAGGTTACTTTCCTTATTTTTGTGTGCGTTTTTTAATATACCAACTTTACAAAGCATTGCAAAACACTTGCATAACCTAAGATAATGTAAAAGCTAACATTGCTACATTGAGGTAGGATGATAAGGTCCAAGGAAAGCTATGAAGACCTCCTTTGCTGACATTATCAGAAAGATAAACCTCTAAAATTTTAGTAATTACAACACTTGTTCTTTTGTGAACCAAATATACTGTAATATTTTTAGTTTATAAAGTACACAAATATCTTATTTAATGTCTTCAATTTGAATATTAACATTAACTGCATTTAACTAATGAGGAAACAATAACACAGAACAAAGAAATAAATTGTTTCCTTTTCACAAAATTGGTAAGTGATAAACTATAATTCAGAGCTAGATTTGTTGATTCCAGGACCTCGTATTGTTCATTCTACTACTCATCTCTTATCAAACTTTTTTAGGGCCTCAGGCTCTAGTAACATCCAGGTGATAAGTTGTATATGTTACTTACTATAATTCTGTAAAATGGAGGACACAAGCCATACTATACTTCGTTTGCTGTGATAGAAACACAGTCACATAATATTTATTGAGTATCTACTATCTGTTATCACTGTATCTTTCATACATAAATGTGAGCATTACACTTCATGTATGTAGGACATTTGCATCTAATCGGACATTCCAACATTCAGATGAATAATTAAATTTAAATGTGATATATAGTTTCCACTAACTCTACACCATTTTATAAGCAGGGCACTAATGAATGGCTGAAGTGGCCATTATTATTACTGAGGCTGTTATGTTTACAGTCAACTCTACATTGGTAAATCAAGAGAGAGTATATACATTTGAGGTAATGTCTTGAGTTGAAATTTAAAGGAAAAAGCCCAAATTAACTAGGAAAACATGTTGGGGCTGGAGGAGGGCATTTTCAGAAAAAGGAAGAGTTTGTGTAAAAAGTATGGCAGCACTCAACAGTTTGTAGTATTGCATTTTCATAACTTCATATGGGGGTCATGTATCTTACCCAAGATCAGGAAACTATTTTACAGTAGACATTGGGGTCACTTTAAATGTTCCCCAGTTGCAAATGTACAGGTTCTATCACAATACTTTGAGTTTCTTAAATAGAATGATTCCAAACTAAATACCACTCCCTCAAATGTGAGCTCAGATGAAATTATATTCGCTATTCTTTATTCAAATTTCCATTTTTAATGAGGAGAGATGTCTCTTCAATAGCATATTGCAACAGCTGGGATCATGGCATTAATATTGCAAGAATAATCAAATGTAATTAAACAAATTATGCCAATTTATTATTTTATTGTACTCAACTATGGTATTGGACATTTAAGCTTAATAAAATTCATGATTACCTGGAAGCTATGATAGATTGCCCTGTAAAATCTGGTTTTGTTTGGTGATTTATCTATCTGCTGTCATATTCAATGTGAAAGGAAAACCAGCCAACTTGATCTGATCATATGCAAACAAGCTGGGCCTGAAATAATAAAGATGGTCAATTTATTAGTGAAACTCATCACTGTTGGGTTCAGATTGATTTAGGGTAAATTTTTGAGTGTTACCTTTGAGCAGTAATTAGCTCATCAGCTGATACCTTTTATCATGTGTTTGAGGCTGGTTAGAGTACAGTCTCTCATTTAGAGTCCATGGTAATATTTTGGATTCTCTGATAGTTTTTCTGATTGCTGTTAGAAACAGTGAGTGTTTCTATACAGAGAGGGAACAATCTGTTTGTAAATGGAACCTACAAAACTTACTTGAAACTGTGCTGGTCTCATCAGTGGGGACAACCTAAAATTAAAGACAATTAAATAAATAATGAAATAATCCATCTTAAAAATAGAAAAGAGCAGTGGTAGCCACAAGAGGAATAATAAGTAACAACATCTTTTATCTAATGACCACAAGAGAAAGTATATCAGTGATGATGGCTTGTGAGTCTTTACAGATTTGAGATTAATAGACTATGTTAGAATTTTTTAATTAAAAATATTTTTATAGAAATTACAAGGAAAAAACCCCTGAAGATAGCTCCTTTTGGCAAGGATTTAGGGCTCTGTTTTTCCTGTTTCAACTGTTTTTAGTTTTTCAATGTAGGCTAAAATCTGCTGACTTATTTACTAATGCTAAAAATAAAATTCAAAGTGACACCTCATCCTCTTAGTGGTTACACACTCAGCCGCTGCATCCTCTGGCCATTGTCAGCTTATACAGTTCTTGGCACTATTGTCCCAGCATGACAGCAGGACAGATACATTGAAGGAGGTTATGTGTTCTTCATCCAGGTGTTTCTCAGTTTAGAATATGTCAAACATGTTGTGTGCAAAAGATTTGATGATGCTGGAATAGGCGAATGATAGATGTCAAGTTCTAAGTTTAGTTTAGAGTTAGGGATGGTGACTTTGGAATTAAAGAGAAATATTTCATTCAACCCAGAGGGCAGGGCCAGTCCTACAGGCAAAAATCTGGGCACTATATTTTGAAAATAAGATAAAATTTACCAAGTGAGGCAAGTTACCATCAGAGAAGTTGGAAGATGGCCAATGGGAAGGGCTCACATGGTGAGGGTGGTATAATTTGGGGTGGGAGAGTTGCCATGCAGAAGCATAAAGAAAAATAAATATGCCTTGTTTTGTTAGTGAAACTTCTTAAAATACATCTAACTGCCATTAGGTCCCAGGAATAGGCCTTTCTCTAAAGACAATATTTGTAAGTATATTTTACTAAAATAATTTTTTTTTACTAAACTTACATCCAAGAGCTTTATATAACATATGACCTCTAAAAAGCAAGTATCATACTCCCACTTTATAGGTAAGAATAACAAGTCATGACATAAATGCACAAATTCTGGCATATGTCTAAAAGCTCAGTTTCATTATTTTATAGTCATATTTGAGATTAGTGAAATATATTAAAAACATTAATGAAACATCATGCCTGCTATTACAAATGAGCATATAATAAAACCCCACATGAGCATTTAGTGAGTGTTTATATGACATGAGATACACAACCTTAGCCCTTGAGGGCTTTACTAGACTTGCTCTGAGGGAGAAATGTGTTTTAGATTTCAAGATCAAATTGAATTCTGTGTTCCTCCGTGTCTGGTGAGAAGCCTCTCCCCTTCCCCAAGTAACAAGACTGTTTAGAGGGTAATTCTCGCCTTCTTCCCTGCCTCCAAGCACATTTCAGAGCCTGCCACAAATTAGTATTACTTAGGTTCATGTATCTTTTTTCCATTAGATTGTGAGATCTTAGAGAGGAGACTGTGTCATTTATCCCTCTGCATCCAAGAAAGTGTACTGTATAGTGCCTCCCTATATATATTAGAAATTCAATAAAAATCTGTGAAATTGGATGGAAAGGAATGTGCCATATTTCTCTCAAGTGTGCTTCTCTCTCTTTCTCTCCCTCTCCTCTCTCTCCTTCAGTCTAGCCAGTGGTGTCTCTGATCTCTTATGAAGTATATTGTAGGAAGTTTTCAAATAGACAAAGAGATGATTGCTTTTAAGTGTAGTTACTTCAGATTGAATATTAAAACTTGAAATACAAACTTGACACTGGCAGCTTTACCACACAGTATTAAATAGCCATGAAACAATGAAAATGGGCAGTATATGGGCATCCATGTCATTGTGGTGCTTGTGGGAGACTGGTACCTAGATGAGCTGTAGGCAGATAAGTTAGAAGATCTGCTTCACTCCTTCTTATGTACTGCTGGACTGTCATTCATTGTCCCTGATAAGTTGGGTACAGGTGTTGTTTATGCAAAGATGAGCACCAAGAGAAAAAGAGAGGGGGGAAGAGGAAAGGGAGAGAGAGAGAGAGTAGCATCTACGCTTCCTGAAGTCTTTCTGATGGTATTTAAAGGTGGATTCTTTCGGAAATAAATAGGACATGAGGGTGGAGCCCTCGTGAATGAGATTAACACACTTATAGGAAGAGACAAGAGAGAGGTGATCTCGCAGCAATGTAAGGATACAGCATGGAGATGTTACAAACCAGGAAGAGGGTCATTACCAGACATCAGGACTGTTGGCTCCTTGATGATGGATTTCCCAGATTCCACAACTGATAAATGATTTTTGTTTAAGCCACCCAGGTAATATTCTTGTCATAGCAGCCCTAACTGACTTAGATAGTTCATGATATAAATCTTTATGCTTATATTGTTGTTGATCATAATTGTTACCAGTTGTCACATTAGCCTCAAAAGGTCAGGGTTGCAACAGTGACAGCCTTAATTTCCCATTGACAATTAGCTGCCCAACCATTTAACCTGAACTCTTCTGGAAAACACTGTAACAAAAATGAGAGTTGGTATGGAACAAAGCATATAAACATTGATGAGACCTAGTTTGGTGTTTAAAATCCAGATTCACATCATATTAGTTATGTGATACTGGATATATCGCTTCTCTAAACTACAGTGTTTTCATCTCTAAGCTAGAGAAAATGAAATATATTACATTAATTTAGTGTAAAAATTAAGTGAAACTCCAAATTCAAAGTTCCTAGTACAGTTTCTCAAAGCCTTTCTGTGAAAGTTGATTTTTTTCCCCAATGTGAAATTATGCATCTTTATTGCTGCCTATCAGAGTTGAAACACATCAGTGATCAACTTCGTAGAAAATGCAAAAGTACCTTGTCATAGTAGTGATTGTAACTATTTCAGTGATAAAAAAATGCCTCCAGAACATTATGCTTCAGATTTTATATGTATTCTATTAGCTAATTTTACAACATTCCTGAAAGGAAGAAAACTCAGCACAGGTTTGTCTTTGTCGAGGCCGTTCCACAGGTTACTCTGGGATTGGGATTATGGCCAGCTTGCTTGGAGTCGGGACCAGCGGGAACATCGGTGCTGTGAAATGATTGTTCGGTTCTGTCTCGGAAAGGAACACTGGTCCTCCAACAAAATCAAAGACTATTTGACGTGTTTAATGTCAGCTCTTCAGCAAATTCAGGAAAACATGCATTGTCTTGGGAGGTGGTGAGTGCACATGTGATAGAGCCTTCAAAAAGCATTGACTGTGTATGTTAGTCCTTGGTAATGGGAGAATAAAGAAAGCCTGAACTGGAAAAGTCAATCAGCCACTTAAATCATTGGGGGTGACACCTCATTAGTCACCTGGCATCTATGTCCTTGCATTTCTTCCATGTAAGAGATAATGAGTTTCATACACACACACACACACACACACACACACACACACACACACACACACACACATTACAAGAAGTTGCTCTAGATTCTTGATTCCCAAACCTGGTTGTAAATTAGAACCACCTGCTAAGTGTTTAAAAGAAAAGTTTGTTCAGGTTTTAGCAAAATAATTAAACCAGAATTTCTGGAGGATTGTCTCTGGTCATACATATTCAGGTTTCAGAACTACTGAGAATGGATGACTCCAAAATTTACTTTAGGTCTAAGATTCTTGGTTCACAATATGAGGTAGCATATTTTTACAACCTGAAAGTCAATGAAAATAATACAATCCAAATAGAAATCATGACATTCTTGTTATTTTGGGAAACTATTGTATAATTCTTGTGAAACTTTCTGTGATGTTGATGAAACTTTCTGTGATTCTGGATAGAAGAACGTGGAATTCCTAACGACCTGAAGATGGACCTACTGAGAGAGTTTATGAACTCAGTTATTCAATAAGTATAGAGTATCTAATATGTGTAAGTCTCTGCTGGACTCCATTTTGTAATCATAAATAATAATTTATTATGATTCTACTTGCAAGAAATTTATAAGCCCTTTGATAAGAATAAGATATGGACATAAAATAGCTGTTTTACAGGGAGACCCTAATTTCTTTCCAAAGGTCATCAGGAAATAGTTTATGAAGTAAGTTGTTATTGCCTTAATGTTTATGTTCTCCCCCTAAAATTCATATGTTGAAGCCCCTAACCCCAAATGTGGTGGTATTTGGAAACAGAACTTTGGGAGGTTATTAAGGTTAGACAAGGTCATGAAGGTTGGGCACTCATGATGACATTAGTGCCTTTATAAAAAGAGATACCAGAGAGCCTGCTCTTTCTCTTGCACATGGAAAACAAGAGCATTATGAATGGCCACTTACAATCCAAGAGGAGAGGCCTCACAGTGTAACAAACCTTGCTGGTACTATGATCTTAGACTTCCAATTCATTTCTGTTGTTTAAGAAACCTATGGTATTTTGCTATGGCATCTCTAGAAGACTAATACATAAGTGGTATTTGAATTGAACATTAAAAACTGGTTGGTAACCACACATGCATATGAACTCAGGATTGGGTTGGACATGTTCACACAATAATGCTGAGTAACAAAACTATCGCATCTGTAATTATGATATAAGTTCTATGAAAGCAGGAATGTCATCTTTCTGTGTGGTTTGTTCTTACAACTTCAGCATTACAATAGGGTTTGACACATAATAGGCCTGCAATATTTATTTAATTAAAAAGTGAAAATAAGTGCATGAGAAATGGTAACTTGCTTAACTTGCTTAATTTGGCCTCCTGTCATGTTTTAAAGTAGACAGTTTGTCTTCTGCCAAATTATATATCTTTTGTGAAGTAACAAGTAGCCCAACGTATAAAATATTCTAAAATAAAAGTATAAATTGACTTACTTTTCAGGAAAAATAAATAAAAAATATGTGTTTTTCTTTTCCTGGTTTTGACATTTTCTGTACAAAATGGGGTGGCAGTGACATGCATTTGGGCTTCCTAAGTCCTATGTCTATAAACAAACCAAGTGACATTTATACAATAATTTGACATTTAAGCTATACACGCAGATTATTTCTGAAAAATATATCATGTGCTTATAAATGAGGAAGTAGTAAGTATGCCTTCTCTTGACATTAAATCAATAAATATTGAATTACAGATATTACAAATAACAGTATCTTAAAAGATATGTTCTAATAATATTGTAATACTGCCATGATGGCAATGATGTTGGTAATTTTTAAAATTTATTTATTATTTTTCTATTATAGTTTTCCCACTTTTTCCCCCATTGCTCCCCACTACCACCCCACCCCTTCTTCCATAATCAATTTCCACCCCATTGTCCATGTCCATGGGTCATTTGTACTGGTTCCTGGACCAGACCATTCCCCTATTTACCCTTGTCTCTCCCTCTCCCCTCCCTATGTTGGAGATTTTTGAGGTCAACAAGTCTGAGCCACAAAATGCCCATATGTTGGGTCAAACTTCATTCGTGGTATGTCTGTAAGGATGGTTTTAGATGAGACTAACATTTTAAATAGGTAGACTGAGGAAAGCAGATTGTCTTCCCTGATGTGGGTGGGTCTCATCCAATCAGTCAAAGTTTTGAAGAGAACAAAAAGGCTTACCGTCCCAAGAGTAAGATCATTTTTTTTCTGCCTGACAGCCTTGGATTTGGGAAATCTGATGTTTCTTGCCTTCTGACTCAAACACCAGCTCCTTGGGTCTCAAGACTATTAGTCTACATGACTGACTCTCCTGGTTTTCAGGTCTTCATACTCAGACTAGAACTAAATCATCAGTTGTCTTGGATCTTCAGCTTGCCAACTCAACCTGCAGATCTTGGGACTTGCCAGTCCCCATAATCACGTAGGCCAATTCCTTATAATAAATCTCTTTGTATATATAAATATATCCTATTTGTTCTGTTTCTCTGAAGAGCCTTGACTGATACAGTGATGATAATTACATGTTTTTCAGTAACCATTAGGTATGAAGTTTCTTTGAGTTAAAAGCATGAAAAAATGAAGATGAGATGTTCCTTTTTCCTGATTTTTTTGGATCTAATAACACTTTCACTTCATAAACTTTGGACCAGTCTGTTGCTCTAAAAGCAGACAAAGGTGCTGTATGATTTTCTGTTAATACAGCAAGGCAACCCTAAATATAGACCTTAGTGACTTATATTCTGGTTTAGTCTTGCAAAGGACAGTTTCTTCTGAGTTTGCAAGGAACAAATAAATGTAAATAAGTAGCGGTTCTGTGGTGCAAGAAGTTCTTCCTTGGAGGTGGAGGAAAGAGAAGAAAAGGGTATTCTAAGAACTCATTCCATCTGTGTCACATGCTTGTGGAGAGAGGAAAGTAATATAAACTTTTGAGTGGATTATGAATAAAGAAAATATTTTTTCCAAGACTGAAATAAGACTCCAACATGTGCCTCTAATAATAGATGTTATTTATTGAGAATTTTAGGCAGCAAACACTATATCTCATTTAACATTTACAGTAACTCTGATGCTCAGGCTTGTAGATGAGAAAACAAGGCTCCAGGAAGACTGAATGAATTGCTTTGTTACTACTGGTGACTGATTTAAACACAAGCTTCACCTGTAGCTTCTGCCTCCCAATATGGAGAAAAGTCATGTAGGAAAACCCAATTAGAAGAAACTGTTACTATAATGCAAGTTCTGCTTGTCTCCTCGAGCACATTACTCCATTTCTTTCAGTTGGATGTGGCCATTTAACAGAGTTCTGGAAGTGGAAAATGCGCAAAGTGATGTGAACAACTTTTGGAACTTGCCCATAAAATAGCCTCTGAAGCATGGTCTTCCACGTTCTTAACGTTCTGTGGCTGGAGGGAATCCAGACAACCACTAGAAAAATCTTGAAAGCCACATGTAAGGAACAGTGTCACCTCTATGATCCTGGACCTCTGAATGACTGCGTTAATGGTTCTCACCATTAACCTGTTTAGTCGTTATGTGAATATGAAACAGATCTTGTGTCTGAGCTTTAATATATTTAGATGTCTATTTTCTTTACCATGTATCTCATTTAAACAGTAGTTCCCTTGTTTTGGCTTTTAACTGTGGTAATTTACTGACCTCATTTTTATAAACCTCATTTACCTGACTGAGCTTAATGTGATGTGCTGTCCCCATCTCCATCTTGAGAAGCTGATGAGTGACTCATTCAGGCTTATACCATTGGGGTGGTCCCGGGTGTCATGAACACAGCCCAGTGAGGGCCATATGTCAACATTATCATGTCAACATTATCCTTAGCTGCTTGGAGTTGAAGTGAAAGATTCCTTTCTGGCTATTTGGGCAAAATACAGAGTCGCCTCCAGGAGGGAGTTGGCTATAACCCTTCCTAAGGTGGCTGTGTTCAAGTGAATGTAACCTGGCATTCTGATCTAAGCAGATTCCTTAGTCATTAAGTAAACAGTGGCAGGAAGATTCACAACCACCACATCCCAGATGCAGTTCACAAAATGTGTTGGAAATGAGTACAGATGTCCCTGCCTGGAAGAACATGGTTCCTGCGTGTTGTAAGAGTCATGAAGCAAGGAGTGCAGAAAGCTTCTGGATTATGTAATTGATCACTAGTCCTACAGCTACTTGCTCTCTGCAGACTTCTCCATGTCAGAGGACACATTTGGTTGTCACTCCAAGAGGCTCCATGAAAACTGTTAATACTGAGATGTTAACCAGCAATTGTACATTCAAAAGAAGACTTGGGATTATGTGTGGAGAGCTGGACTAAGTGGATAAGTGTGCTGCCACTTAGTGATCCCACCCACATCTCCTGAAGTCCTCTTATAGATAGAAGGAAACTGAGACAAAGAGAGGTTAAGAATACACAGTGACTAAGTGGAGGGATGTAACGTAAACATGTAATGTCCACGCTTCTCTGCCACCTGTCAAGGATAGAGAAGAGTCAAGCACTGCAAAAAAACATGTTCAGCCCTCACACATCATCATTTCTACAAAAAAAAAGTTCTTATCACAGAGCCCCAGATGTGTGTGCGACTCTTCTCTTTTACTCGGTTATTGGTTTCTGCTCTCCTACGGGGAACACATTAAATTCATTCTTACAGCTGGAAAGTGCCGCAAAGGGGCTTTGAACCCCCTTGGATTTTATCTCCTCTCTAGCTCCCTCTCAGAACAAAGTGCTCATGTTAACTTTGGTGTCAGGGGATATGGAAAAGACTTTGCTGCAGTATGTCAGAGTAAATTATTTTTGGAACCCAAAATAACAGTCAGATTTTGATCTTGGCTTTCAGGGCCATCAGTCATCTGGCCTTCTCTAACCTTTCCTTCTCTAAGCAACACTTGTCTTTATATTAACCGTAAGGCCATGAGACCCCAAATGACAATCTAAAGAATTAGTATGGTTGGGAACTAGAGAGGCTATTAGAAACTAAGAACACAAACACATTTGTTAAGTGTGATGGTTTGTCTGACTGTGAGTCTAATGCTTTCACAACTTATTAACCTAGTTAAAATATTGAATAGTATGGTTTTTCACATTATAAAAACTAATTTGTCCCATGAGCTGAGAATTTTGTGCCTGTCTTTCTTTCTTTTGTTCTTTCTTTCTTTCATCCTTTCTTCTTTTCTTCTTCCTTTTTTTGTTTCTGTACCAGGAGATCAGGGGGCCAAGACTCAGGCTATTCTGATGTCAGGAGGAGGGCTTAGTTTTTGTCCTGTTGTATGAAAGATAGAATTAACTATTCACTGAAATAAGAATTTTTACCTTTCTGCCATAAAACATTATCAAGCTGTATATGAACACATATAATTGCAATCACAGTAAAATTTCAAAGCCATGAAATACAGTTGAAACTTTTAATAACTCAGGGGTTAGGGGCGACAACCCCCGCTGCGCGCGCACGTGCACACAAATGGAAAAAAAAAAAAAACTCAGTTGAAAATCTGGGTATAACTGAAGTCAACTCTCCACATATATGGATTCCCAACAACGAATGGAAAATACTGTTTTGAATCCACTGTTGGTTGAATGAACAGATGTGAAACTTGGGATATGGAGTGTCAAATGTATGTTTAGTGAAAAAAATCCTTGTGTAAGGACCCACACAGTTTAAACCCATGTTATTCAAGGGTCAACTGTGTCTATAATGCCATGTCTGAGACAAATAACAAGTGACAGTTCAGTAAATTATGGATACAGAGATTCAAATTGATGCTTTCAAGTGATCATTTTGATGCAAACAAACCTTTCCTTAACAATGGAGATTTCTCTGGAGATTTTAATTTTTATGCTGAAGATGTTGTTTTCTGCACATCTTTTAGAAGACAGAAGCAAATATAGGCTCTAACACTTTCGACAGCCATCTAAGCATATGTTGTCTTTTGGATGTATCATTTTTCTGGTTTCCTGCTGTTTCTTACAGAATATAACTACTTCATAAAAGGGTAGTTTTGAGCCCTGGCTGACATGGCTCAGTGGTTGAGTGCTGGTCTGTGAACTAAAGGGTCACCGGATCAGTTCCCAGTCAGAGCATGTGCCTGGGTGGCAGGCCTGTCCCCCCAGCTGGGGGCTCATGAGACAACCACACATTGATGTTTCTCTCCCTCTCTTTCTCCCTCCCTTCCCTTCTCTCTCAAAATAAATAAAATATTTTTTAAAAAAGGATAGTTCTAAGAACCTATTTGCTAAATTAATATAATATTTTAAGGTGAATTACACAAAGTTTTGATAATATTTTAAGGTTAATTACAGAGATTTTGAGAAACTCCCATATCATTTTGGTGTCTCAGTGAAAGTGTTGGCTGCATCAATAAATGCCTAGTTCTTGGGAAATAAGTACTTAGTTGCAGGCATTGTCATTGCTTAAATTGGCACATGTCACAAGACTTTCCTTTGTAGATTACTGAAACTGTTTATTACTTTTATGTTCTATTCATTTTCTCTTTAAATCATTTCTCAGCTACATTTTTCTTTTTAAAAATTTTTTGTATTTTATTCCTCACAATATCCAAATTATTTCCAGATATTTAATTGGTATTTGTTTATTAAAATGATTTATGAAATTTTCTAATTGTATTTCAGGTCATATGTTAGAAACTAGAACTAAAATAATGAGGGTTATAAAAAAAAGTAAAAAATGTTTTCTGCCACCATGCAGTTGACAGTATTGTGAACATGACTACTCTTAGTCATATTACGAAGCACAGTCAGTCATAAATTACTGAATATCAATACATAAAGCAGAGGTCAGCAAACTTTCTGTAAAATGCTAGGTAGTAAATGTATTAGGCTTTGCAGACCATAGTCTTTGTCACAATAACATAACTCAGCCAGTGCATCATGAAAGCAGCCATAAGCAGTACATGAATCAATGAACATGGTTGTGTTTAAAACAAACAAACAAGAAGTTTTTAGTTACATTTACAAGAACAGGCAGCAGGACACATGGTTGTAGTTGCTAACCCCTTGTTGTAAATGAAAAAAAGGCAGTATGGTCTCCAATAAGAGGAGTAAAAAGTGAGGAGAGGGTAATGTCAAGTATTCATTTTCTGGTCATAGTTTGCACTGTAGGATCATCTGATATGAGGCAGCTTCATATATAATAACCTTTATGCTTATGTATAATCATCATTGCATGGATTACGAGAGTAATGTTTCAACTACCTATTCATTTATACTCTCTAAGCACCTAAAGCATTCTAATAAGTCTCTGAAATTATTACTCTACTCTTATTTCATATAGACCAAATTAAACTGAAGAAATTGTTTAATTGTTTGCCATATACTCCATGCTATTGAACAGAAATACAGCTTATTGACTTTCTTTCATCATCTCCTAGAATAGTAACAAACATGATTTTTGATGTTTTTCTTTCTAACAATACCTATCCCATTGGGTATTTCCTGATTACTCTCTCCCAAATGATAGCACTTTCCTTTTTTTTCTAAGCCTCCTTTAAATTTTTTATTTCTTTTCAGAGTTATCATAGGTTGACTTCTAGGACAACCACTCATTCTAGTCAATTGCAAGTACTGCCCTTATTCATTCAACCATAGTTCTTTGAAGTACGCAGCTCAGCTTGTAATAAATTCTCAATTTGTAGTGTTTGACTATAACTCAGCTTAGGAAGGTTCATGAGAACCTTTAACTTAGAGGCAGGTCCTCTCACATCACCCTGGTAATGTGAGAAAACACCATGGTTGAGGCTACTGTCTCCATACCCTGGTCTGGGTCTCTGCTGACAAGGTAATAATAATTTGTCTCAAGCATTTTCTTTACAACAGCCATACACACTCTCTCTCTCTCTCTCTCTATCTCTCTCTCTCTCTTTCTCTCTCTCTCACTCTCTCTCACACACACACACACACACACACACAATCTATATGTATATGTAAATATTAAGTATATATAATTTTAAGTAATTTTGATCCATTTATAGTAGAACTTGATTATTTAGGCCATGATGGGAGTTTTCTATAATTATTCAATATGTTTTTGCTTTTCAAAAACAGGGACTTGAGTATTTTAATTATCTTTTTGGTCAAGCAGCTCTAATTAAAGTATGTGATGGAGGATATCATGCCAGGTTGGCTGGTAACCACTTTTATTCTGTTATTTTTTTTCCTGAGTAGTGTTCTCTTTAGTGAACTACACTTATACATACAAATATGAGTAGTTATACAAATTAAATCAATTGATATTTCTCAACACTTTAATCTTCACATATCTTTATATAAAAATTGATTATTATTTATTTCAGTAATTTGAGGGAAATAAAAATGATAGGTTGAAGCTGCTTGGGGAGAAACACTGGATCTCTGAGTTAAGCTTTATAGGCACTTTGATGGCCGACCTACTAGCTTGGTGGGTCAGGGAATTTGAGGTCACATATAACCAGGATCACTGTCCCACTTCAGCATGTTGTTGATGACACAAAAAAAGAACTCTGTTTCAGTGTTCTATGTTTTCTCTCTATAATCACTCCCTTTGATTAATATCTTAAAGATAAGGAGCATTTCTTTCTATCAAATAACTAACTTTACGCCTCTCTTCACTGGACAGATGAGACAAAAACATCCTTTTACACTTGGCTGTTATAAACAAGTACAACTTTATGGGTCACTGTAGAAAAGTACAGCCTCAGGAATCAAACAATCTGAGTTGAAGGCCTGGCTTTACCTCTTAAAAACAATATGATTCTGGACAACTCCTTAGTATTTCTAAGCTTCAGTTCTCTGGGTTGTAAAATGCGGTAAAAATAGTGTCTGCGTCTAGGATAGTTGAAAAGATTAAATGAAACGTCAAAATAATGCATTTAGACCATGCCTAAGATATAGGAAGAAGTCAATAGAAGTTAGCTCTGGTTGATAACCCACTTCAATATTCTAATAGCGACACGTAGTGTGCAGTAGCTACTTGGTGGTACATAGCTTATTCCTACGGGGTAATAAATGCATACATACATAAAACATGGGAGGCTCAATTTGCAGTAGGTGCTTTCTGTGTCTCAGGTGTAGGAAACCTCATTGTCAATGGAGCTCAAATGATTAAATGCTTTCCATGAGAGGCTGTACACAGTGCACTTATTCTTCTACTGAAATCAGTCCTGCTCTCTCAATATTGTCTAGCTGGGCAGGAAGCTTGAGCTGCTGGGTTCAGTTGATGGCCACTTCTATCATTAATCGGTTAAAAACTCCCTTGGTGGGAAGCAAAAAATCCAATTCACTGTGCACTCATCCTTAGTAAAGTACATAGAGCATCTTTCATTTCCTGACAGAATCCATTAACTTAAATCACTTACAGATTCCTTACCATGACACCAAGAACTCAGCTTGCCTGAGTTTTCTCACCTGTAAGGTAAAGGGAACTTGGTGTTCACCTGCAGAGTGACTTCCATTCCTGAGGCTTCAGGTGTCCTGAGTCCAAAGAAGCTGGTAATGGGAACCCAAATATATTTATGATAACCCGCTCAATGAATATGTTCTGTTTCGTTTTGGTTGACTGTCAATTCCACTTTTATGCTTTTGGAGGGGGTTGTTCATCTGCCCAATGTTACTCTCAGACTTACTAACATGGTTAGTTGTAGGCAAGGAGATGTTTTATTAACATTTCCCAAACAATCTATGTTTGTTGCTCTCAACTCTTTACACACAGCATATTTGATCTTCTTGGCACAACAGGCTTTGGATAATGGAAGCACCAACGGGGGCCCAAGACTTCGGGAAGAGAATGGGGAGGAAGGAAATGATGCAGGATTTTTACTTTGGATTTACTTCGTCATAAAGACAGAGGTCTTGGACTACAGAGGTTGTGTTTGTGTGTGCATGCATGTGCATGAGCTTGCATGTAGTTTCAGCTGGACTGCACCTTTTCATGTGACTTTATTCTCTCCCAGTGCATAGCTCCTCTGCAGATTGTTCATCAGTAGAGACCATGGAGCAGTCATTCCCAACAGAACTTTCTGCAGTGATGGGAATACACCTCTGCTCTGTTCTTTATAGTAGCTTCTAGCCACACATGGCTGTTGATCATTTGAAATGTAGCTAGTTCAAAAGAGAAACTGAATTTTGAATTTTACTTAATTTTAATTAATTTAAATTTAATCAATAGCTATCTGTAGTCAGTGGTTAGCATATGGAATTGTGCAGTTATTTTTACTACCTACTGATGGACTTTGTATGACAGCCATTACAAAGGTCTAGTGATCATTACAAATCCTTTGTTGAATAATTTTAAAATATAATGCACTGATTTTTTTTCTGGAGGAAAATGTGAGAAATGCCAGCTAAGCCATGAGTGAGGATATCTTCAAATTTGTTATATCCTCTATGGCCACCTGTGTGCTCCCCACCCTCCTGTGGTGGCTAAGAGTGCTTCCATGGGCTTTTTCTTTAAGTCCTCATCTAAGGATATGCTTATTTGAGAGAGAGAGAGAGAGAGAGAGAGAGAGAGAGAGAGAGAGAGAGAGAGAGAGAGAGTGTGAGAGAGAGAGTGAGAGAGAGAGAGAGACATTGATCAGTGCTTTCCATACACGTCATGACCAGGGATCAAAACTGCAACCCAGGCATGTGCCCTACTCAGGAATCGAACCCACAATCTTTTGGTGTATGGGAGAACACCCAACCAACTGAGCCACTATGCCAGAGCTTCCGTGGACTTTCCATCATCAGAACATGTCTTTAAAAGCCAGATCAGAGTGTCTGATTAGCCAAATTCCCAGAAATACTTGTGAGATCAAAATTGCCATTTTATCTGAATGAGTCCATTAGGCTGGATTCTTACTGAAAGGTGAGAGAGAGAGAATTTGTAGCCAAAAGGCCTTCAGCAAATCATAAAACTCAGTGTACTCCAAATGTGGTACCTATAATGCCATAGTGTGTAAGGTGGTTCTAGGTGGCACAATAATATACTATAATGTACTATTTTAATTTCATTAGTTAAGCTTATTTTAATGTGTCCTTGTGAGTTAATATTTGCATAGTGTCTTTTTTCTGGTTTTTTTTTTTGTTTTTTTTGTTGTTTTTTTTTTTTTTTGTGTGTGTGTGTGTGTGTGATGCTACGTACACCTACTCAGTGCCATGGTGTGGAAAATAGCATGGAAAAAGAGGTTCACTTTTTTTTTAATACTAACCCCACCCAAGGATAGATCTTAGAGAAAGGGAGAAAAACATCAATGTGAGAAAGAAACATTGATTGGTTGCCTCCCATATGCACCGTGACTGGGGATCAAACCTGCAACTTAGGTATGTGCCCTGACTGGGGATCAAACCCACAAACTTTTGATGTACGGACAGGACAACGCTCCAACCAACTGTGCCATCCAGCCAGGGCAACAGGTTCATTTTTAAAAGTGCTTTTTAAACTTTGAAAAATGTATTCTAACGTTGAAGATAACTGTGACTCACTTACTTTTTGGCAAAATAAAATCATCCTATCAGTCTAACTGTCAAAGTGGGAAAACAGCTCACATATTTTCTAGCTGGTTGCTTGGAAAACAAAATTAGCTATATGTGATGGGGTCAGGACTAAAGGGAGGAGCTAGAGGCTTTGGCTAGAGCCTGGAATGCCAGACACATGTAGTCTGGGCACAGATTTGCAATTCAGATTTCTTTGTCCCCAGTTTCCATACCAAACTAGCTCAGTATATTTTTTAAGTAGGTCCTACCATTCTTTTGTGTGTCCTTTATTTAATTTAGGTATGTAGTTATGGAGATATAAAGAAATATATGTTATCACACTTTCCTTTGAGTTCCTCATCTAGGTAGGTAAGTTCGCTGGTTCTTTGTACAGTAGGAGAGTAAGAATAATTGAGTTAATTAAGGTTAATTATATTTCTTGGACCAATCTTTGAAGCTCTGTCCCATCAATTCAGTTGTTCAATACAAGACAGTGAATTGGGCCAGCGGTTGATTTCAACCATCCTGTTGAAATATTTCACAGATGTGTTTCTATACCTACAAATGATTGTTTGACATACATGTTTACTCCCAGCAAGGAATTATTTTATGTTTATAAAGCAGGCTTATAAAGTCTTGTACTTCAGTCTGTCAATTGTCTGTCTGCTCCTTGTTCCTGCAACTGTCCTGCACCCTTGTGAAATGGGAGAGTCATTCATTCAAGTTTGAGTAAATAAATAAAAGAACCAGAATGGATAACTACTTAAACCTATTTCTTTACAATTAAGAAATCGTTTTAAAACAAAACAAACAAAAAAAGATGGCTTTACTGGCTTTATTCCCTCTCACATCTTGCTTTTTTATAGCTATTTTTCATGATAGAGTCATGGGAAAGAATCTGGGGTTGGAAATGGGTCTGGTTATGAAAATCAGTGAAAGACAGAAAGAACAGGTGTGTAACTAAAGAGGAAAACAACATGTGTGATTGATTGTGAGTGCTGTGACAAATGGCCCAGAGCCATGACTTTTAATGTTAAGTTGGTATTATAGCTAATGGAGACCTAATTCAGAGCTGAGTTTAACTAATTGTGTGGAAACTATTGCTTAGTCATTGAGTCGATGGATGGACTTCTATTATTAATAGTAACAGCTTCAGCTGAAAATATTAGGGTAATTTAGGTAATTGTATGAACTTTTGATCATACATAAATCATATAAAAATATTAAAATACATTTTCTATTGCAGGGAGCTTGGGTGCAGATGTTATAAATGATAGCAGGATATAGTATCCTCAGGGTCTCTGCCTCTTAAATTTTTCCCTTCCACAAAACCAGAAGTCTGGTCCACTTTGTTCGAAACAGAGTTCTCTTTTATTTTGTCTTAAAGTTACACGTGTCTACCAGATGGTTTTAGAGACAACATCTTCCAAAAAACAAATTACCCACTGCAGCCAAAGAGTGTGTGTCAGAGGCTGGTGCAGTTTATTTCTACCACGTATGGCCACTCAGTGCACTTTATACCTAATTTCACGTTCTTCTTTCTTCAAGAGATACTTATTTTTGCCTTAAAATTACCTTTATCACTTTTGAAAGAGCTGACATGTCTGATACAACCTGATTGTGTATTTGGGAGGCTCCCAACCCCAGCCTGTGGAAGGCAAGCGGAGACAAAATTTCAGAGCTCGCTTTCTCCTGCAGGGCATTACTTTTACAAAATAAATTTGTAGAAATCAGTAGAATTATGTAAAGGGAAGTAAAGCTGCTTTTAGTGTGGAGTCAGGCTTATCCAGTTTATGAGGTCTGTATAATTAATTATTAAAAAGTAAGACATTTACAGATACTGTAAAAGCATTCTGTTAAGGTCAAGGTGGTGAAGATTCTAGTTTAAACAGCTTCTGCCTTTGTCGTGATACTGGATCTGTCTATTTCATAATAAGGGACAATGTGTAGACTACAATGAAAAAAAACCTCTATTCTCCTTCCAGACCCAGGTTCCTAATTATAGACTCAACTTCCTGAGATATCTTTAGTCACAGCCTCCTAACTAGCACACACTGCTCAGATTCTGATGTCTTCTAGGCTGAAGGGGAGACACCTGAAACAAGACAGATTGAGCCCCGGGTCATGTCTGCTGTTTACCAGCTCTGTGACCTGGAATCTGTCAGTTTCCGTCTGTGACCTTCAGTCTTCCATCTGTAAAAAAAAAAAGAAAAGGACAATACTATCTACTTCCTCAGGCAGTTGCAAGGGTGTCATATTGGGTACATAGTTTTTATTGGTTGAACCTCTTTGTAATTTGTTTCCCACAAAGAGCTCTTTCAGGCAGTCTCTCCATAGGAAGGAGGTCTCAATGTTTGCCAACAGAGCAAATCTGAGGTCCTCAGCCCATCTTTGGGCTGTATGTGTAAACCAGGAATTTGAAAGAGCCTGGATTTTGTGTCAGGTAGTTTTTATGCTGAGGAAGGAACACTGGATTGGATTCAGGAGAATTGGGTTATATCCTGACTCCACACCATATTACCACTACAATTTTGAGAAAGTTGGATAACCTTCTTCTGAGCATTGATTTCTTGTTTGGCAAAGAACCACATAACCTTCAGCGTGGTTTGGTTGCACTCCAAGTGAGATGGCTTGAGTTGACTCTTAGCTGTTTCACACTATGTAACCTTGAACAAAGCATAGCTAGGTATGCCTCAGCTTTCTTCTCTGTAAAGTGAGCATAATAATTCTACCCACCCCATAGTGCTTCTCTGAGAGAGACATGTGTCAGTATGAGTAAAATACTTAGCAGAGTGGATGGGTCATAGTATAATAAAAAGAAAATTCTTCATTCATATAGTTTTCTTTTCCTCAAATTAGTTTATCCAACACAAAATCTATCATATGCTTTAATATACTTATGGTCATATAGGAGATAGCTCTCTCTCTTTACCAAGTTCCCTTTGAGAAGATATAGAGAAATCTGTCTCTTAATGGTTTATTTTCCCTGTTTATCTACATGGAAGAGCAAAATACTTGAAAACATTTTGTAAATACTGTATAAGCAGAGGATAGACTTCCAGGTACATAATTTTAGGTACATAGTGGGGAGAGGAGGAAGAAATGATGATGATGATGATGATGGTAATGATGATGATGAAGTAAATCCATCCTGATGTATAAGTTTGTCCTGTGGATTTTTTTTTTTACAGAAATGTCACACATGTGTCTCTGGGGTCCACAGAGCTGTGCGTGCAGAGCCTTCTCACCAACTGAAACCAAAGGTAGGTGGTAGTTTCTCTTATACCAGGATCATGGTTCACTTTATTGAACATACTCTTCTATAATTTTGAGTGGAAGCAGGCCCTTTGCCTCCTTGTGTCAGCCCCCAGACTGCCTCAGACCCAGCCAAGCCAGGGCGAGGTACTTCACAGAGCGATTGAACTGAAAGGACCTGCCAGGGACTTAGGATTGGGGTGTGATCTCAGCAGTGTCTTCTTGCTGAGCAACTACAGTGTTGGACAAAACATGAGGTCATGACTCTGGAGAGAAAACATCAGACGTGGAGCCAGAGGGCCTAATGGAAGCTGACATCAGTCTTCCGGGTCTTTCCTTCAATGTTGGGCCACGGCAGGCTCTCGTAATCGTTGTTGGGTTTTATTTTATGAACATCTTACCTTTGGACATGTAGCCTTTTGCTTGAATACCAGCAGCTGGAACATTGGGCTGAAAGTTAACAAAGTGTTGACTGGCTCTGGTTTGGCTGCTAATGGTTCTCATGACTTAAGATAAGTCATTTACTATCTCTGAGCCTCAGTTTCTTCAAAAATGATAAAAGTAGTCATGCCAGTCTTATTGCTTAGAATGTTGTTATGAGTGGCTGTTAAATCACCATTTTGTTCCTCTGGAATCTTAGGTCTGCGAGAGTAGAAATAAATTAGAGGTCATCTAACACAACCGTCTCTGCAGCAGGGATCCCTCCACTTCTTAGGACAGATGAGCCTCTGGCTTTGACACACATTCCTGTCCGGGGAGCAGGCTGATCCTATACTTGGGGAGCTGTGATTATTATAAAAGCAGAGCACATAGTTAATTTTAAAAGAAAAAAAATCTTCTGTTTGCATGAGAATAACTCCCAGGAACCTATGACAAAGATCCCCAGAGCCTCGGGCACCGCTGCGTCTGACTTGTGTTCTCTCTTCAGCATTGATAGATAATTATTTCATTGAACCAAGTGCAGCAATAGCCAGCACATGTGTTGCTCATGTTTTTCTGGTAACATAGGAGTAGCATCTATGGATCGTGTCACTAGCTCTGTCCATCACAAACCTCATGTGCCCTCTCTAATTTGTGAAATGCCCTCTGTTGGTTTCTATTTACAGCTGTTGTCTGTGTATAAATACTCACAGAAGTTCATCTCTAGGAAGCTGAGGTTTTGGGTTGTTAATTGAGGTAAAGAGTCATATAACCAGCTTCTTCTTCATCCTTTATATATTTTCAAAACCCAAACATTTCTGATGTTCTAATCTCTGACTTTGGTCCCAGTAAAGAACACAGTGACAGAGGTGGATGCCTTTATGGAGAAAGAGGTTAGGGCAAAGGTGTGGGGAAATAGGGTTGTGAAGAGGACAGGGTGGCATGGTTCTTCCCATCATTCTCATTTTTAAAATTTAGAGGATCCAGTAAAGCAAGTGTTAGGTCACATGAGGATAAAAGTAGCTTTTATTTACCAGGCCATTGACTAGAGAACTCTTTTACCCCAAGCCTTTAAATTTTGCCACCAGGAGTGGTAAGTGATCAGGTACAGCAGAGAAGACATCTATCTGTGGGATGCTCCACTGAGGTGTAAGTAGCAAAAATGGCAGCATGTGACTTTGTACAAAAAGCCAGATGGACATTTGGGTCTGCTGACCCTGTTCATAACAGTGTCCTCATCTTCCCGTGTTCTGTGAAGCATTTAGGAACTGAGAAGTTGAGTCCTCCATAGTGGGCCAGTTCTGCCACAGAATGGAGAGATGGTACTGGAACTCTCTGATAGCTATTGTGGCCATACAAGGGATGTTAGGACCTTCCAAACATAAGCCCGGGGACAGGAAGCCAAGCCTTGATCTCTGTTATGCTGCTATGTGTGTGAGAGTTCAGACTGCCAGATGTGGGGATCCAGGGACCTGGAGCAGGGCTCAAAGGATCACAGGGATGCTTGGTCTCACTTATATCAGAGCCATGGGTCATGACTAGGAGAGACACAGTACAGGGCAGACAAGCTAAGACCTGAATAAGACAGACATGGGTCATATAGACATTCATTCCTAATGACAGAGTAAGGCAGGTGGCTCAGTTGGTTGGAGCGTGGTGCCCTACACCAAAAGGTTGCAGGTTCTATTCTCGGTCAGGGCACATGCCTAGGTTGCAGGTTCGGGCTCCAGTCAGGGTGCATACAGGAGACAATTGATCAATGTTTCTCTCTCACATCAATGTTTTTCTCTCTCTCACTTTTCCTCTCTCTGAAATTGATAAACATGAGCTAAAGGAGCAGCGTCTAGGAAATAAATCCTCCTGGAAAACTGGAGTAAAATCTCTGTTTACACGAGGAAGCCACTTGCTGCTTCCTTCCAGGCGAATGTGTGTACCTCTTAAGGATTTATCCTTAATTGGGGCCTGATTGGGCTTCTTAAGTGGTAAGAAAAGCTTGTGAGGAACAAGGAGTAATGAGGAGCCTGCCACTGGCTCTCTCCTACAGCAGCCATGGAACGGATCCTCTGAGCTGGAGACTCTTTCGCTGACCCCTCCCCTCACCAGTGGTAGCAGAGCAGGTCAGGGAGTTTAGCTCCTTCCTGATGCTTGTCATTTCGGTGCTGGGATGTTATTCTCAGTGTGTCTCCTGTGGTGGCTTTTCAATAAAGATGTGACAGTGAATGCTGGGCTTGGTCTCTGTCCCGCTGCAGTGTCAGTCACCCAGCAATTCGGGTCTCTCATGTAGAGACATCCTCAGGAAGAAACTGCAGAAGCAGGGCTACCAGGAGGCTCTTGGCACCTCATTAGAGAGACCAAACCAACTTCCAGACATCACTGACACTTCTGATGCTTTTGATATGCTCTGGGGGAAGAAGAGACACAAGCCTGATTATCTTTTATCTTTCCATCGCTTTCCTGCACCTGCCTTTTTGTCATTGTTATTGTTCTTGTTTTCAGACTCTAAAAATGACCCCCAAACCTTTTAATATTTCTTGATCTTAATATCTTAATTTTTGGAAAATAATCCAAAAATAATCTTGCTGCACCAGAGGCATGCACCTCATGAAGATGAAAACTCAGGCAGGCACTTTCCTCCCACCAGGATCAAGGTTCTCTCTCTCCAATAGTGGCCAAGCAATCAGAGTCTCACATGATTGAATTCCAGCTGGAAGTCTAGTATTCAAGACATTTGTATTGTCATGAGACTATAGTTATGATCAGTAAGTCAAAATCTCAAATCCATGTGCACTCCTGGTCATGTGTGTTTCCCACAATGCTGTCCCTGTGTATGTCGGGTGACCTGTTTCCAGGCCGGGGAGCTAGAAGTGCTGGGGCAGCTGCTCCTGATATGTGTGGCCTCCTGAAGAAGCCTCAGTTGCAGGAGCTATTCTGGACAGGAGTCTCAAGAACCCAGCCCTTCACCTGAATTTATTGTAACTTACTTTCATTATAAAAATAATTTCTGGTAATTACTTTTTATTATATATTTTTGTGATGATGCTTACGTGAATTTATTCATGTGTCAAAATTTATAGAACTGTCTACCAAAAATATAAATTTTGACATATAATTTAAAAATAAAATAGAAACCAATATACATGAGATGAAAATAAAACAAATGATATACAAATTATAATGTGAAAACCTTTAATATAACTGTCATATAACTTACCTATATCATTCCTGATATTTTTCTGTTCATGGATAAATATATTGCATGAAAGCAATATTTAAATTTTTTACATATAAATTATATATAATATATAATATATTTTATGTATATGATCTGCCTAGAAGGTATCCAACCATGTGATATGAAAAATAGAGACACTTATTGAAGAAGATACAAAATACAAGAAATTTTGTACAGAAGACAATGATGCCTCAGTTCCCTTCAAAGAAGGCACCTTGGGACCTCACACAGTGCTCACAATTGCCATCAGCTGCCCCATCATATTTTCCTGAATCTCAGTGACAGTTTGAAATCTCTTCTTTTCAAAGGTGATTTTAGTTTTGGGAAAAGCCAGAAGTTTCAGGGCACCAAATCTGGGCTATAGGGGGGCTGGTCACCTGGGTGATTTGATGTTTCATCAGAAAAACCCTGCAGGAGACATAACGCATGAGTGGGCACATTGTCGTGATAAAGCTGCCAATCACCATTTGCCCATAGCTGCAGCCTTCTGAATCATTTGAATAGTTTCTGTGGAGGAATGTTCAAGCTTAATGCAAAAGTTGATGCAGGTTTGCTGCTCTGCTCACTCAGTCATTTTGAATGTGACGGCTACACAGGACACATGCTCACTCAACAACATCTACCACCCCCACTGACTAGTACAGTGAAGTCACCATTGTTCACACATGTGCATTTTAGTCCACTTTTCTTGGCTGCCAGGTTACATCAAGTCGCACAAACCATTCTCATATTAACCATGGCTGGACTTTTTCCAGACAGACCTTGTACATACATGTACACACAGATATTGGATTAGAATACAACCTGAATTTTCATTTGGTATTATTTTGTAGCCATCTTTCCATATGGATAATACCTCATTCTATGTAATGACTATACTGTACAATTCCATTATATGAACTTAGTTAGTTAGTTATCTTCATTAAAGTTTAAACTCTTATCTTTAATTTGAACTACTTAAAAACATTAGTAAGCCAAAATTTAGCCTTTGATCATTCACCAAAGCAAGGTTGGCCATATATGTTGCTTGCTCCAACTGGAGACTCAGAAAGTGAAATAAACTAGAAGTCCAAAAATTGTAAAACATGAGATAAACTAATTGTTAAACAACATGTTAGTTATACTTTGAAATAATATACTCAGTATGTTTTTCTCCAACCTGTGTTTATTAGGTATTTTGAAATTTAAAACAAGATTGCAACTCTCATTGAAAAATTAAAAAATGGTTAAAAAAAACTAAAAATTCTCAAAAAACTATCATTAATCTGAAAGTACTATAAGCACTCTAAAGAATGCTCAAGAATTCTGGAAACACAGGAAAAATGCTGTATTTATGTACTGCAGATCAAGTGTATCATTCAAATTTATGATGAATTATGAAAGCAACATTAGTTATACTAATAGTATGGACTTAATTTTATATAAATATTTAAACATAATTTAGCCACTTTTTTCTCTTCTTTCAATAATCCTTTATTCCAACTTCCTGTCTAGATGGAAGGAAGGTTCAGAACTAGTTCTCAGTTATATCGTATTGGCCAAAAATACTGTTTAATTTTTTTCAGTCTAATGGCTCTAGTAGTGCTTAGTTGTCTTTAACTTCATTCAAACAATTTTGTTAGATTGTATTGTGACAGCTGTTGTATCAGTGTGCATTCAATAAAAATCTCACTAAATTGGTGAATTTTTGTGCAGCCACTTTAATATTGAAAATGGAAGAAGATGTGCAACATTTTTGGCATATTATGCTTTATTATTTCAAGAAAGGTAAAAACACAACTGAAATGCAAAAATTAAAAAGAAAAGACTTGTGCAGTGTATGGAGAAGATGCTGTGATTGATCAAACATGTCAAAAGCAGTTTGAAAAGTTTGTTGGTACTGCTGACATTTTGGCCCAATAATTCATTACTGTGGGACTGTCTCGTGCGTTGGAAGATGTTTAACAGCATCCCTGGCCTCTACCCACTAGAAGCCAATAGCAGGAGATAACTGACACACTCGAAATATCCAAATCAATAACATTATTGGTGAAAATAAAAAATATGTTTTTTTATTTTATGGAAAAAACTAAACTGGCTTTTTGGCCAACCCAGTATTTGTAACCAGGCCAAGAAAGAATGGTAATGATACCTTATACTTGCAGTATGTATTTGATTCACTAGAGATCAATTGTTCAATGCCTTTACTTTACAATTGCTTGTATTTCTAATAGGTTCTATAAGAGTGGGCTTTAAAAATAGTTTCTCCTTGAATGATCAGACACTTCACAATATTATCATTCATACATTACCCCTCCTACTCCCTAAAAGTCTGTGGGCCTCTTTTTTAAAACTCAGCTTTTATCTCATCCATGATATCCTGAAGGTTTCTTTCTTAGGAACTAGAATCTATGAATTGCAGCCAATTGTCGTTTAAACAGACTATAATTCAAGTGTTGGCAAAACCAATGTTTGTTCACCAGACTATTAAGCCTGACACTTTCCCAAGGCACCCTTTACAGCTAAGTTTGATTTCATGGGCCAAGCTCAAGAATCAAAAACTTTCAGGCGCCTTATGCCTGAAATGTCATGGTCTGGTCTGTGCTGGCTTGGCATTTAAGTTCCAGAGAAATAAAGTAGACAACACAGGCCCATAACAATTGAGAACCAGAATATAAAGGTAGTTTTACAAGAGCACAGAGGGAAGATTGAGTAATAAAAATGTGGGTCAAAATAAACGGTCTTCCTCGCTTTTACATAAGTCATACAAATTTGGGGATGGAAAAAGTGAGCACTAGACTAAAGTTAGAAAGTAACCCCATGGGGGTAGGCTTTATTTATTTGAGTATTTTTCTTTATTTTTATTATGATGTTTATATACATTAATGTAAATTTTCACAAAGGAGGTTAGATGTGAGGATACATTTCTTCAATATACCAGTTATTAATTTCTGGGGAGTTATTTCTACCTTTTGTAAAACTTCCCATCTATGAAACATGTGCCAGAGAATTCCTTCCCCTAAACCCTTCCTAATTGCTGTTTCTCCAGCCATAGTGACAAAGTCTTTAATGAGAAATTGTGCAGCTTTTAAATGCTGGTAAATGCACAATGCAATATACCGATGATGTATTATAGAATTGTATACTTAAAACCTATATAACTTAATTAACCAATGTCACCTCAATAAATTTAATTTAAAATTTAAAAAAAATAAACTAAGTTTCCATAGATAGTTGTTCACGTACAGATGATCTAAGAATTTTTGGTGAATGATCAACATTTTAAAAATTAGGTCATGTAATAATATAATGTATGATCCAATTTGGCCAGTGGGCTCCAGGTTATGACCTCTTAGACAACAAGCTTCTTGAGGAACTAATTCCTAGTCCCCAAAGCCTGATACACATGATGTTGAGTGAATTTTTTCCAAATACGAGTGGACTATTATCAAGAAACAATCATGGTAACTGAAGTAGTAAGGAGTACTAAGACTTGGGCATTTTGATCAAAGTACTTTGAAAAAATACATTGACCATGATATATTTTGTCTCAGAGTGGAGGAATTCTCTTCAAGCTGACATGTTCTGTGTTGTGACTGCAATACTGGTCTCTAAATAACAGCATGCTTTGGAGTTGGAAAGGACCCTGTGTGTCATCTAGCCAATCTCCTTATGTTACAGATGAGAAAGATGAGGCCAAGACTGCACTTACAGCTCAATGTCATATTGATTCCTACTCTCCTGAATGCAGGACTTTCCAACAGGTGGTGATGCTTATTCAGCCCTAACATTCCCAAAGCCTGCCTCCAAGCAGGTATATTCCCTGCCTCTAATCCTCCTGCTGTAAGACAACCTACTTCTCTTTCTTTCCAAATCATTCCCAATGAGTCTTGTTCAAGTCTCACTTGAATGTTTAAAATCTTCCCTTGATTGCTTCAATCGGAACTTTGTCCCTTAAACCTCCTTAGCATTTACTTTCCTTTTGTATCTTAAACAATTATCTCATTTTATGATCATGTGATTTTGTCAAGTCTCCCAGATGATACTAGTGCCTCCTTGGCTATGAGACAAGAAATCTCATAGGGTCTGACATATAGATGACACTTAATAAATAATTATTTATTAATAAAATTAATAAACAAATTTCTAACATTTATAGAATAGTGATGAAAGTGTGCAGAACTGCCAATAATTACTAGCTGTGTGATCTTGGACAAATAGTCTAAACTTCTCTGAACTCCAATTATTTTCTTTGTAAAATGGAGATAAGAATAGTGCCTATCTTAGAGGGCTGTACTAAGGACTAAGTAAAATGAAATGCTAAGTGTCAGCTCTGACCTCTTTTGGAAGGACAGATTGAAATAGATGAGAGGACACTTCTTCTTACCCTGTACATCACAAGGCAAAGCCTCTATATCTGGACTTACTTTCACAATTATAGGTGCAGTGCGGGAAGGTGAAAAATGGCATCCAGGGACCCCTGATATTGAACTGGGCTACTGTTTAATTTAACAGACCATAAACAATCCTGGGTCAGCCAGGAGAGTTTTAATACTGCTATTACAGGTCACTCACTATATTTTTATATTTTATGCTCCTTCAGGGTTTGCAGGATCCCCAGAATAAAGTTTACATTTTGCTTAGATTCTCATTCTCATGAAGTCCTGAAGAGGTGGGGGGAATGGGTTTAATCCTAGGCATTGCTTCTTTTATTGGAAGTCCTGAAGAGGTGGGGGGAATGGGTTTAATCCTAGGCATTGCTTCTTTTATTGGAAGTTTACAAGGCTGGTTTGGCTCAGTGGATTGAGCGTCGGCCTGCGAGCTAAGTGTCACTGGTTCGATCTTCCAGTCAGGGCACATCAGAGAAGGAAAACTCTGACTCCAAAAAACCTCCGCTGCCTTGCGGCATACCTCTTCAGGGGAAAGGCTAAGGAGAAGGGAAACTCTGACTCCAAACCTCCGCTGCCTTGCGGCATACCTCTTCAGGGGAAAGGCTAAGGGAGTAAACCCCGACAGAAAATCCGGAGCCGGAGTCCCTAAGGCGGTTTGACGTTGTAGTCAACACCGGCAACTCCTGCGGCGCACCTGAAGCCAAGCTGTATTGACTCCGTCTTTCCCTTGGACCCTTCAGCTGCGAAGAGAAGGGGGGTCTGCTGCATGGGCAACAGCAAACCCTCCATATCACCCTGCCCAGGCTCTGTAGCTTCAGCTTCACTGGAGAGGACACTCCAGCGTCATCACAAGATGTCGATTCAACACGGGAGGAGACAGATACCATGTCACTCCCGAGTTGGACTGCACAGCCATTCTCGGCGGTGCAGATAGACTCTTAAGAAGCTACACCATCGTCTCTCGAGACGGACGGCTGCCGACGACGACGACGACGACAAGGAATCAAGAATAATGGTACAGTGATTGCATATTCACAATCTGATTTGGTAGAACAGCATCCCAAAGCTTAATCTCTTACTTAATGTTAAAATATTTTAAAGAATTAAAATCCCACCTTCTAAGGGCCAAGTTCTTTTCTAGTCTATTTATTTTCTGCTATTCTTTATCTTCTCTTACCTCTAGTTCATTATTATCTGCTTTCCACCTAATTGTTCTACTAAAGATGTTATTTAGAAGGTCACCAGTGTCCCCTTAGTAGGGTGACTATACATCCCCTTTTGCACCTATTGTCTTGACATAATTATTAAGAGCACTTGCTTTTGATCTCCAAAGTATCCTGGTATGGATAAGAACTTATAGGCTCAGTTATGTCTTAGTCACCAATGACAGAGATCCTTCGTCCTCAATCTTACTGTCATATGTGCCACAATAGAGAATATTGGTGAAGAAAATATATTTTTATAGTTGACATATAATATTAGTTTTAGGTATACAACATAGTGATTTACATTTATATACCTTTTGAAGTGATCAGTATGATATCTAGTAACCTTCTGTTATTGTACCACGCTATTATAATATTGAATATATTTCCTATGCTTTACATTACAATGCTGTTACTTATTATATAACTGGAAGTTTGTATCTCTTACCTGCCGTCCCACCACACCCCTTTCTTCTGGCAACTATCAATTTGTTCTCTATCCATGAGTGTCTCTGTTTTGTTTGGTTTTATTTTTAGATTCTACATATAAATAAAATTATATGGTATTTGTTTTCCTCTGCTTGACTTATTTCACTTAGTATAATAACCTCTACATCCATCCATGTTGTATAAAATAAGAAGATTCTTTATTTTTTAAGACTGAGTCATAGTCCATTGATATGCACCACTTCTTCATTATCCATTCATCGATGGACACCTAGGTTCTTTCCATATATTGGCTATTGTAAATAATGCTGCAATGAACATAGGGCTGCATATATTATTTTGAATTAATATTGTCATTTTCTTCATATAAATACGCAGAAGTGGGATTTCTGGATTATGTGGCACTTGTAGACTTAACTTTTTGAGGAAACTCCATACTGTTTTCCACATTGGCTGCACCAATTTACAATCTCACCAACGGCGCACAAAGGTTCCCTTTTCTCCACACCCTTGGCCAACAATTGTTATTCATTACCTTTTTGATAATAGCTCTTCTGATAAGTATGAGGTGATATCTCATTGTGGTTTTGATATACATTTCCATGATGATAGTGATGTTGAACATCTTTTCACATACTAGTTGGCCATTTGTATGTTTTCTTTTGAGAAATGTCGGTTTAGGGCCTCTACCCACTTTTAATTAGATTTTTTTTTAAATGTTTAATTGCATGAGTTCTTTATTTTGGATATTAACCCCTTATCAGATATATTACTTGCGAATGTCTCCCATCCAGTAGTTTGCCTTTTTTGTTGAAACCGGCCACAAAGTTCAGGGGAAATCATGGGGCAGGAAAATGCAGATTTAGTGTCTGCTAAAAAGTTGCAGGTGGAAGAATGTGGTAACTTAATACAGTCACTTAAAGGAAGGCTCATCTGTATGCTTCCTGAGTCACAGTCCAACTGTCTGACACCAAGTCACTGGTTGATACAGAGGTACCACTTACCATTGGAGTCCAGGGCTATTGAACTAATTTGCAAAGGATGGAAGATGGCTTTGCTAATTATGAGTCATAGTAAAGGATGTGAGCTTAGATTTGACCCTGGAAAAGGCCATAGGTGTCTAATGCAGGGTAATTTACAGGTTAATGCATCAGATACTAAAATTCTGTAATGTTTTATATTTTCTTTTTATTACCACAGCATGAGGCACTGAGGTCTGTCCAGGACCATAATTAACTATGTGACATTAGTGGTGACTAACTCAGAGTTCCTGTTTTGTAGAAGTGTGCTTAGTCCCCCCCTGCTTTCATAATGAAGTATCTCACAGAAGTGTCTATGCAAAGGAAAACATTAGGTAATCATGAAAATAAAACCCTTCTTTGATCTAGAAGACACACTTGGTGGGGTAAACTGAGTTTAATGATTCAGTCACTTGGGAGCATATTAACTCCAGAAGATTTCTCTTTACATCCAACTCTGATCAGTTTTCTGTAGCCCCTGTTCTTCAGAAATCTATGCCTGTGCTTTAAAAACAAAACAAATGAATGAAAAAGAATAAAATATAAGCAAGCGAAGTCATTATGCATATTTTTATAGATGAATTACAGAGAAATGAAAATTATATCCAAGTTTTTGTCCCCATGATGACATTTCTCTCTGGAAGTAAGGGTTTATTGGAAAAGACACATTTAATGGGCACAAATATGACGGGGACTCTGACTTGGCAGTTCTCCTTCTCCCTGCCATGCACAGTGCTGCCTGCTGGTGCCCAGGGCCCTCGTGCTCTTAACCCTGTCTTCGAATTCAAATCTTAGATCCTTTCAAGAAGGAGGAAGTAATCTCAGATACAGTGTTTATAATTGCTGAAAAATAAGTTAGTTTACTGAAGTTGCTTTCACCAACCTCTGACAGTGCCTTGTTCTTGTCAACTTTATTATTCCTACCTACAGTAGTTATCTGTGACACCCTGCTCTAGGGATTAAGGGGATGGGATGGACACACTTGATGTGATTCCTGCCTTCACAGAGCTGATGGAAGATACTAATTCTGGACATCTGTCTCCTCACCACTTATCCCCTTGTTTTAGTCTCCTTTCCTCTCCACCATGTCCTCTGGCTGCTCTGGATTCCTCCTTCTCTTCCATGGCATCCCAACTAGAAGTGAATGGGGGCCCTGTGACCAAAACATCTGTTTCTGTGGGAAGATATCATGATGTATCTGTTTTTGCAACTGTGTTAAAAGGTCCATATAATTCCCCAAAAAGGAAACAGATGGAATTTCCCTAGAAAGACCAGAAGTGTGGTCTTGGAGACAGATATGAAGGAGGCTTGAAAGAAGAGCCATGATCATCTCATCTCAGAGAATGTAGGCCAGGAAAGGAAATTTCCTTGGAATGAATTGTGAGTCTCTCATTGCAGTAGATCAAGATCTGTTCCTAAGACTTGCCACAGTCAGTGAATACCAGAGCCAGGATTCACACTCAGCTTTCTCTGATCCTCAAACTTATGTTCTATAAATAGCTTATTTTCTTTTGTCCTCCTATCTGCCTTTGGATTCATATTGTACTTACCAGATAAGAAAATCCATTAAAATATTTTCTTTTTTAATTTCCAATAAAGTTTTAGGGATTAAAAGCAGTATAGCCTTACCTGATTTTTCATACAAATTCATAAAATAAAAACATGACCAGGAGAGTCTCATTGGGAGGCTGCCAATAATGAACCCCCTAAGTAACTGAGATGCAGGAGTCCAGACATACAAGGGGATGGTTGTGTTGACTAAGAAGGTGTCAATTTCACATGATCCCATCCTGGATTTTAATTATATCCCCTGTAAAACTTTCCCATTCTTCGCCTTTGAAGGTGGAGTGAGGAAGAATTCATTAGTATTAGCTACTGCTCCTGCCTGCTGAGAAGACGATGCTCGAACTCTGCAGGCCAGGTTCTTTTGAAAAGGTGAAATGACTCCCCAGAAGCCAAGTTTAAGTCCTTGTCACAAAGCCTTATCAACATGGCTACTTGCTAGGGAATTTGCCTTTAGTAGGACCATTATCATTGTATGTGTGTATATATATCCTGTTACCTTTGCAGAAGTTAGAATTCATATTACTAATTCCTAGAACAGCATGGTACCCACCTGGAGTTTCTAGACTCCTGTTTGGCTAGAAGGTAGTATGTTCTAAGACAGCGCTTGTTAGACATTGGTAAGAAAGAAGAGGAAGGCATGAAAAGCATGCAAGGATACAATTTTACAGTTTCTAGAACACTTAAAAAAAAAAAAAAAACTGCTGGGCTAGGATTTGTACAATAGCCCTGCTTAAAGGCATTTAAATGAAAGCTGCAGTTGAAACAAACATAACTTGAATTACCACCTTCATTTTTTATAATCCCTCCAAATCTTATCAAATGATTTTTTTTTTCATGTAACAATTCAAGATGTCAGCAACTTGAATTGCTTAACCTAATGTATTTCTATCAGATTTCCCTCCCCCTTTATGTGGACTTATATGAGACTGCTTACTCAGTGCTGCATGATTTATATCTTGTTTAGCCTGAAGAAAAAGAAGGATAATGCAAACACAATGTTGATAAGCAACTATTAGGAGTGAGTTGCAACATCCTTGATATTATTAGAAGATCCCTTCTTAGCAAGTATGGAATACCCAAGCAGTATCTAGTCTACTTTCCTTAGAGGGAAGGAGTATAACTTACCAACATTTCTGTACTTGTAGCTGTAACATAAGACATTTATTTTTAACACTAAGTTAAGTCTGAATGATTGTACCCCCCACCCCACATTCATATATTGAAACCTAACCCCTAGATAGTGGTATTAGGAGGTGATTAGGTTATAATGTTGAAGTCCTCATGAATGGAATTAGTGCCCTTCTATAAGAGGCAAAAGGAAGCTCTCTCATCTCTTATGCCATGTGAGGTTATAGCTAGAAAGTTCTGCATATGAACCAGAGAGCAGGACCTCACCAGACACTGTATCTGCTAGCACCTTGATCTTAGACTTTCTACCTCCAAAAGTATGAGAAATAAACTTATCTGTAAGTCACCCAGTGTATGATATTCTGTACTACTTGAGAATTCTGCTGATTTTCTGTTCATGGAGCAAGAATTTCTAATGCCGATATCTAACAAAGGGATGAGCTGCTAAGCAATGTGACATTTTCGACATGCTGAATTTCTTTAAACTTAGGCTGGACCATTGCTTGTGGGGATGGGGTAGGAAAGGGATTTAAGAGGGGAATTTGGAATAAGTAGTCTTGGAGTCACTTTCAATTTTGAAAATTCATCAATTCTTATTGAGGGAAAAGGCTGCAAAGAACCACACTGTATCTGAAAGTGCGAAATTCAGAGTTGAAGGAACTTTAAAGTGACTCTTTCCCCTTTTAACATCTTTTCCCTCGTGTCCTAATTCTCTCTCATTTTTCTATTTTACTGCTTCCTAGAGGATATCATCTTGATAACATTTCTCTAACAGTCACTTACTGATTAGTTCTTTTAAGCTCAGCCAGCTTGTAACCAGGCACTTACTTTCCTTCATCTCCAACATCTGAACTGTTGCTTCACAAAGCTGTTTGACCAGTAAGTTGCTTTTTTGAAGGCAGGTATCGATGAGTGGTGATAAGTGTGGAAAAAATATGGTGTATAACAGATAACTAAAAATATTGGTCAGATGAAAGGCTGCTGGATCTCCTTGAGAGCTGGGCCAATTTCATAGCTTGCTTTCCTTTGATGCAGTGATAACATGATTTACAGGCATGCCTATTGCATGAAACAAAAGTTTTATTATTTAAGCTGTTTGTTTGGCACCCCTAGATATGGAAACATTTTGTTTGATTTGCTTTTTGCTTCACACTTTTATGAAGAGATTAGAATGAATCATAGTACAAGGGTGCCGAGTATGTCTTAATTTTCCTACAGGGCTAATACCCTAAGTGAGAACCAAAACAGGGACAAGTGGTGGAGGCCATCATGGAATGTCCATGCTAAATACTACATGCACGTGTGTGAAGTCATTTCCCCAATGCTATAAATTGTGGGTTCGTGAGATTGGAAGAGTCCCTTTTGGTTCTCACGGGAAAAGGAAACAAAGCAGTTTTTATTTTTATTGAAAAAAGATGTGGTTAATTAGAATCTCTTAGAACTTGCAATGGCTAAAAATTATTGAGCTCAATAACTCTGTCTTTCTAAATCTAAAAAGATGTCCTTAAGCCATTCAAAAGGAATAAAATAGCATGACATCATGGAATAAGCAACAGGTGAGTATTAGACCTCATCCTGGCCCGTCTCTAAGTTGCTAAGTGACTAGACATGATTTTATATTCTTGGGCACCATTTTTCTCAGCTATCTATTGAGAAGCCTGGACTGACAATCCCTTGGGCCATTGCTCACCCTAAATGTTGTGAGGTGGCCATCTTTTATGTCATAAAAGCAATGCTTTCCCATGTCTTCTCCATTAAGTCAACTCAAACTTGTAGGATCAGAATACATGTTGTGTTGGTTCAAAGCAGCTTAGTTTATGAAATATAAGAGATTGTTCATATGATTTCCAAGCAGCCATTATCTATGCATCTTCACATTTATCAATTGCTCTGTTACCAGTCAGTGATAATTACTAATTCTTTTGTGTTTGAGCAACTACGCGCTATGCTTCTTGAACCGTCACTATTTATTAGACACAGTATTTTCATGGTAGTAAGCACAGGCTTCAGAGGATTGTCTCATTTTATTTTCTTGCCTACCTAATGAAGTAGCTATAAATATTCTGAAAATTTCACAACTGAGTCAACCAAGGCCCAAGAGGTTAAATGAGCACCTATGTTCACAAAGCTAACCAGTGAATGAGCCAGAATTCCAACTCAGGTCATTTGATTCCAGAACACAATTATCTAATATAGCACATCAAATATGTCATTGTCTTCTCTTGTTTTTGTGTTCTCTTATGAAAAGTCTGCATAACGGTTGTCCTCTTTTCTCTGTAGGGGAAATGCCCCTTCATTTCCATGGCTACTGTCAAGATTTTCTTCTTGTGTTTTGTTTTCTGTAATTTGTGTATGTGCCTAAGCACTATGATTTTACTTTATTTTGTCTTTTGTATTCATCTTGCTTAGCATTCTCCGAGTTTCATGGGTCTTTTGATTTGTTATCAATCACTAATTTTGGAAAATGATTAGACATTGTCACTTTAAGTATTTCTTCTCTTTCTCTCTTCTACTTCCAATCATGTGTATGTTACACTGGTCTGCCATTTATGGATAATTTATTCTTTTTTGTTATTTAGTCTATATTTGCCTTTTAGTTTGGATGATTTCTATTAACTTATCCTTAGGTTTACTGCTTTTTTCCCCCTTAGTTGTGTCAAGACTCCCGATGAACCCATGTGGGCTATTCTTCATTTGTTACTTTGTTTTTGATCTTAGGGTGTGTGTGTGTGTGTGTGTGTGTGTGTGTGTATTTGATTCTTTCTTTTACAGACCATCTCTCTGCTCCCATTACTCATCTAGTCTTGAAAGTTTTCTGCCTTTTCCGTTAGAGTTTTTAACATACTAATTATATTTACTTTAAATTCTGATAATGCACATCTCTGTCATATCTGATTCCGGTTCTGGTTATTGCTTTTCCACTTAAGACTTTTCTTTTACGTGTAAATTTTATTATTTTGTTGTTATTATTAAAAATAAGACTTGTTTTACAGAGCAATAGATGCTGAAGCAAATTGGCATTGAGTGTGTGAATTTATGTTGCCTGGGCAAAAAGATGGGCAATATAGAATATTTGTTGTAACTATGGGCACCAAATGCTTAAAAGTCCTTTAGTGACTTTGTTGTTGACTCCTTTTCCTTTTTTCTTTTTAGCTTCGGGGCTTCTTTTTGTGCTTCTCAGAGAGATCATGTCTCTCCCAGCGGTAACCCACTGTTATTTTTCCTGTAGACTTATCAGTGTAATGATAGAGCATGGAGGAAAAGATGTAGAGTTTTCTACTCTTCTGATTAATATTTAACATTTTCAGTTCACACTGAGTCTGCATATCAGAGTTAGGGGCTTCACTGTGTTTCTATTCTCCTCCTGACAAATGTAGAGACAAAGAAAGTTTTCCCATCGGCTTCTTATATATTAGGGGACAGAGTTTTTGGAGTTGTCCATTCAGATTCAATTTTCATTGGACAATCATACATTCGTTCGTTCAACAAATATTTATTAGCAACTACTATATTCTTGATATATTGTTTAATTTAGTTGTGGAGTCTGATAAATGTTTTAACATATGCTGTTTTTTCTTGCCTAATCAATGTGGATGACACAGTCCACATCCCTAGCCTTCTGAGTGTTCTCTAAGAGTGTGAGCTGAAAATTGGGAGTGTGGAGATGTCACGAGGACATCGAGACAACCTGACTTGTCATCCCCTCCAGTAGAACTATGTTGGAGGCCCACTGCCAGAAAACACTCATCCAGTGAGGAAGGCAGGAGCTGAAACTTAGAGAAGGCAAAACCTTTTAAGAATTGTCACTGTTGTGTTATGGACTAGAGCCCTACCTCCCACATCTAGAGTATTGCAATTCCCTTATTCTGTTCTTTTGAATTCTAATTCTTTTTCCAAGATTAGCAATTTTGTCTTATATCCTGTCCTCTGTAAAGAATGCTCCAAGACATTCATTTAAGTTTTTATGAAGTACGTGTTTTATTATCCCCCTATATCCTCTTTCTGTTTGTTAAACACATGCAATGGATGTAAAGCGTTTATGTGGACATTAAAGCAGGGCTATCTTACTAATTAGACAGTCTATAAATGAACAGAATGTCCCTATTACCTAAAATGGAAGAAGGTGGACTGGGAGGGGACAGCCTCCCCTGATGTTTCCATGGGTTAATCTAGAGGCTGTTGATTTATAGGGTCTCCTAATAGCTCATCTTCCGCTTGACCAGGAAAGGAGAGAGTCAGCCCTTTGCTACAACCAGATACATTAATTACATTACCTTCCTTACTAATTGTGATGAAATTAAAGTCACATACAAGTGAAGCAAGTACACTGCATATTTCCAGAAAAAAATATTGATAGCAGAAGCCTGGCTTGTCAGTTGGCATCATGCTAATCAATTATGGGTATATGTTAGAATCACCTGGGGATTTTTTTTCTAAGTGATGCTGATTTCTAGGTTCATACCTCCTTAAAATTTCTAATATTTCCAATTATTTAAGTGTGATGTCTGGGATATAGTGCTTCCTAAACCTCCCATGTGATTGTATTCCCAGCCAGGATGAAAAGCCACTTGTCTGCATTTTCCAAGGGGCTTGACAGTAGTATAAAGTAATTTAGAAGTATTGCTGGGCCACATTGAAGCTTCTTGATACATGCTGTCCCTCTCTGCCCCATGGCACTAGGAGAGCATCTCAAATCTTGGCAAAACTGTACACCCAGTACGTGCCTCCCGAGTCTTCCACAGTCCCACAGAGCCCTAGCTTCAGCCACACTGTGTATCACATTCTTACAAAACTCTTTGATTCCACACAGACTCAGCATTTCTGTTATATTTCTATGGCCAACTCGTCCCAACAACAAAGAGGAACGGGTGTTAAAGCCACTCTAGAGAAGTGTGTGGGAAGTACACAGCGACACACCTCTCTCTGAGGCTTGCTGTTCATTCATGGGCCATTGCTATTACTACAGTCTTCAGCTTCTCTCTTGGCCTGCTTTTTATCAGTCCAAATGTCATTTACTTTGTACCTAGCAAGCATGGCCTTTCCTGAAGGGAACCCAATCCCAAACCTTCTTTTCTCGTGTTGGTGGTACAGATAATGAACATCACTCTTCTGCCTTATCCATCCACACTCAGAGGATACCTGCTGCCTCCACACAGCCTCGGCCTGCAGGAAATTCTTCATAACTAGTAGGACATGTAGCACTTTGTACCATTTTTATATTTTCACCTATTAATTATCAGTGTTTGAGATCCTACCCCTGCCTGTTTCCTTCTTGGAAGGAGCAATTATTGATTCCTATTTCAGGTCCTGGATCTTCTTTTATAGTGCAGAATCTGGGAGTTAAAAGAAATTTAAATAAAGCCATGAGCCTAACTTGATGTCAAATGACAAATGACTGAGCCAGGAGACAGATTAAATAGGGAGGAAACATGAGAACTTCCTTGCCTTGTGCTGCGTTAAAAAGAGATTTTTTTTCCCCAGAATGACTTAAAATAAAGGAAAATAGAACACACTGAAGATATGCCACAATTAGTGTGGAAACTTAAGTATGAGAGATTTTTAAAAATAAACAAGTATTTTTTGAATGATTTTAATAACACATTATGGTATTTATAGAGACCACAAATTTGATGTAAATTAATTTGCCATTATTTTTTATTGTCATAATGAAGATTTTCTTTTTTTTTAATGTGACTCAATGTCAGAGCTATAGCAAAAATCTGCTTAGTTTGAAATGATTGTTTGGAATTTCTCTTGGTGCTTGTAAATCTCTCCCTCAGATGTACTACATGTGTCTGGATAGCAAAGGCTCAGAACCTCCCACAGTACCTATTCCCAGCCTTAAATATATTTTATTATTCACTCTGTAATCATTTGTTAAAATAAATATTACATTATTATTATTATTATTCATATTATATCATTATTTTATTAACTAACTCATAACAAAAAATATTATTTGTCAATTCCTGTGCTAAGATTTGTAAATGCTTGATCTCATTTAATCCCCACAATCAGCCTAGATTCATGGGAGGATTATTGCATTAATTGTATTTACATCAATAATGCATATCAATTTGGAATAGCCTATATTTCAACTGGCCAGTAGGAAGGCACAGGACTATACCCAATATTCTTGCTTTTCAGATTTCCTTTTCAAACTACACAGCTTTGTGAAGTTTAAATTTAGGTGAGCCCTGACTGGTATGACTCATTGGGTTGGGCATCGTCCCACAAACTGAGAGGTCAGTGGTTCAATTCCCAGTCAGGGCACATGCCTGGGTTGCAGGCTAGGTTCCCAGTTGGGGGCATGTGACAGGCAACCAATCAATATTTCTCTCCATACATCAATGTTTCTCTCCTCTTTTTCCCTCCCTTCTGTGCTCTCTAAAAATAATAAATAAAAAATGTTAAGTAAATTTAGGGGAAAGGCTAATCAGTACTCAATGCAAAAGTGAATTGTTAGAAAATTGTTTATCTTAAGGGAGAATTCAGCTACAGAGGCCCTGTTAATGACTTAATTGGCAAGGGATAATATATTTGCAAGGGCCAGTTTTCCATTTGTTTAATTAAATTAGGGTGAACATTAAAATTACTCATAAGTTCGAGTTACTTCAGGCTATAACTATAGAAGCCTTCATTTCACTTCTCTCACACATAAAAGACATCAGAGCTAATAATTTATTTAGAAAAAATAACAGCCTCCCCCTCCCACCCCCAAGCCAATGGCAAGGGGGCAGCAAGGCATTTTCAGAGCCTCTCCTGGGGCAAGTGCCCCTTCTCCAGTGACCCTTGTAAGTCATTTAGTCATTTTTAATGCAATTCTGCAAAGTTCTGGAATGACCTTCACTTTGCTGATGGGCATGTAGGGAAGACTTTTCCATTTCTTTTCAACTCCTTTTGTGTGTAGAATATGCCAACAGTCAGAGTTGTATAATTATTCTCCTCTATTATGATTCCCTAGTGAGACCAGCAGGCAGATGGAAATGGGAAGGGATTGGCTGATCTACTACAGAATACTTTCCTCTGTATCAGAGCTACTTGCTCATGATCTCGAAGCAAATCTAATCCATCCTGACATCATCACACAACCATCATGTTGGCCCTCATTCTCCAGAGAACATTGTATCTATCAGCAACCTTTCTTACACATTACATCACTTTCTCTGTCATTTCCAACTCTGTGAGCTATACTAGGCACTTACTATTCCCTTCATTTTCACAGATGATGAAAAGAGGCTCACCCTGCCTTGGTCTCTCACTTTGCCAAACTCTCCTCCACACTGCTCCTAAAGTGATGCCATGTGATACAAATATGACTATGTCATGCCCTGACAAGTGTGCTCTTTGCTGGTATAAAGCCAGAGTACATACTTCCTCCTGTGACCCTTGTGTCCCTCCATGATCTGACCCCTTGTTCCTCTCTTTAGCCTAATTTTTCACCTCTGTAAACTCAGAGTGCTACCCATGCTTGAAATCATGCTTCATCTGGTTACAAGTCCCATGGGTTTCTCTGTGAATGAAATTCTCCCTTCCCCTGTCACACAGGAGTGCACCTCCCCCACCCCCAACGGCTGTAACTGTGACTAAATACTGAGATCCACTCCTGTGGGAAGGAAGTGGGGCTCATTCTCCAACTCAGGTGGCCTCTCCTCCAGCCTCCCCACTGCTTGCAGGGAAACATCCATGACTCATTCTTGCTGTACGAAGGATGAATTCAGTCTCTGGGAACTGCCCTCCCAGCCCACGCAGCTGCTCGGGAAGAGGTGAGGCGTGGGGATCCTCAGGGGGTGCTGATGCTGGGCCACTCATTCATTCCACTGATACTGCCAGAGCATCCGCTGGGCCCCATACTGTGCTTTTCACTGGCGCAACCCAGAGGTTTTCACTGGAAACCAGGAGTGACCAAATCCCCTAGGAGGGCCCCCGCCAGCCACTGGCTCATGGAAAGTCTCAGTGTCCCCATCTGTAGAAGATGATTATGATATTTACCTGCCTGAGACATTTTACCCTGACCCTTCGCAAGGCCTGTTTATCTTTTGACTTTTCTCTTGCCCCTGAAAATTGTGGCCTTTGCTAATCAAACAAGCTTAACTACTTGGGGTTGGTTGGGGAGGTAATGACCAACTGATGAACATGGCCTATGGATAATCATAAAAATGTTACTGAGTGGTCACTATATCCTAGTTGCTGTTGCAAATAGTTTGCCTGTATCAGCATATTCATAGAAAGCATATGCAGTACTTGGTATTCTTGTCCACACTATTTTAATGAGTTGTATCAGCTCTATGCACCTAGGTAACCACTATGGAGAACGAAGTACAGACTATTTCCACCCCTCAAGAATTCCCTTTATGCCCCATTGCAGTCCTACTTCCACATTGAATGAGCTCTTCAGTTTTTAATATCTCTGCATTTTATTGTATGATTTTTCTCAATTTAAAAATTATAGTACAGCTTGTAACTATCCATTTTATACATGTCTCTAGCAACTGGATTTCTTATTTAATATCCTACTTTCTTCTCCCCTCTCCCCCCATCCTCACTCTCTGGATTTCTTGATTCTCTCCCAGACTATATTTAATCTCTAAATATGGTAACAGTATGGTCAAATTTAATCACTTATAATATTGACCAATTTTGTACAAATGTTTAAATATGTAAAACAGTTATATTTTAAATAATATTCATCACTATTAAGCAGTTCCTCGGTATTAGACACACCTACTATGCAATAAGACTATATAAGTCTTTACGGTGATTGTCAAAAGTGTGGCCCTGGAGAAATGCAAGTCAAAACCACAAGGAGATATCACCTCACATCAGTTAGAATGGCCATCACCAAAAAGACAAGAGGACAAGTGTTGGTGGGGATGTGGAGAAGAGGATCTTCTGTGCACTGTTGGTGGGCATGTAAATTTGTACAGCCACTGTGGAAAACAATATGGAGATTCCTCAAAAAATTATAAATAGAACTACTTTATGGTCCAGCAATTCCACTTCTGGGTATATAGCTAATGGAAATGAAATCAGTATCTTGAAGAGATATGTGCACTCCTGTGTTCATTACAGCATTATTCAGAATAACCGACATAAAGAAAATCTGGTATATATCCGGAATATTATTCAGCCTTAAAAAAAGAAATCCTGCTTTTTGTAACAATATAAATGAACCTGGATGTCATGATGTTAAATGGTATAAACCAGAAAAAGGAATACTGCATGGTATCACTTATATGTGGAATCTATCAACATTGAATTCATCAAAACAGAGAGTAGATTGGTGGTTGCCAGGGGTTGGGGAATGGAGGAAATAGAGAGATGCTAGTCTAAGAGTACAAACTTTCAGTCATAAGATGAATAGGTCCTGGGATCTAATATACTTCATGGTGACTATGTGAACAATACTGTTATATACTTAAAAGCTGTTAATAAAGAAGATCTTCCAAGGCACTTTGTTACATACCGTAAGCTTAAACAATGTTATGTCAATCGTGACTCAGTAAACCTGTGGGGAAAAGGCAGGTGGGCCCTGGGTCATCCTGCTTCCATCCAAACCTGGCTGTCAGTTTCATACGCTCATAGCTGTTGCATCCCCACAACAACCCTATGTGAGTGTATCATTATCCCATTTAACAGACGAGGAAACTGAAGTGTAGAAATGTCAAGGAACCCGCCTAAATTGCACAGCTGGCAAGAAAAAAGGGAGGGATTTGGCCCAGATCTTATTGAGTGCAAAGGCCAAGCCCTGAAGTGCAGAAATGATGACAGTGCTCGGACCTGTAGGCTCATATTCTTTTATCTTTGTCACTGGCACTTATTTTGAGGTGTCTTTCCTGCTAAAAGCAGAGTGCTGTTTACTAGAATAGTTCATACTGTGCATAGCTGAAAATTGTAAGGGTTTTCTCAAAGGGATTTGCTATGCTGCTGAATATTAAATTTAAATCTTTACTTAATTTCTTAAAGATGCTAAAGATGCTTTTAAAATAGTTGTTACGTTCCCATGGTTTCTAATTTTCAGAATCAAATATTTCTTTTGAAGTTAACAATGATAGTGTCTTAATAGAATTTTCTAATTCTAGGCTTACTTTAAATGACATTTTGCTTCTGATTTAAAAACATATTTTTTAAACCTCAGAATTACACTACAGTTCTACATTCCACAGGCATTTGTAGTCTTTTAAATGCCCTTCCTACTTGCTGTAACAGGTTAGTTACATATATCCTGATACTGGTGTTCCTTTTAAAATGAACTTGGTTTCCTAAACAAGACAGGTTATATATATTTTTAGTTTATATGTTAGAATGGCATTAACCTTACCACAAGGAGAACTTGGCTAAGCTCTCACCTTATATGTTTACAAAAGATTCAATTTATTTTAAAGTTATTGACAACTGCGCTCTGCTATTGCTAATTATTATAGATGCTAATTAATGTTCTTTTACTTGCTCATTTATTTGGACTCTTCTTTTTCCCTCATGTCTGGGTCCCTGAAAGTGTGTAAATTTCATTAATGGCTTTTACCTGCTTTTTAAGTAGATTTCAGAACAAAGTAGTCACTTTGAAAATTATAGCAGGCCAACATCTACATTTGACAAAGGCACAGAATTCAAGGGGATTTATTCACCTGACAGTAATTAACAATTTCCATGAGGATGCTTCACAGCAGATGCATTATGGACTTTTTAACTGATAAAAATCAATCATTGAAAGTTTGCTCTTACCACTGAGGCTCTGAGAAATCGCAAGGAAAAGATTAAAGGACAAAACTTAAAATGCTAGGATAAATGTTTTAAAACTAACATGTCAGATGTTTTATTTCATCTTTAAACAGTCCTACTTGTAGTTGAGAAGACTGAGACTTAGTGTTTCCATGTGTCAGGCTGGAGGCAGAGCTCCATGCGGGAAGGGTAGGACGGGGAGGGGGCACCATGAACAAAGGTCCAAACCTGAAAGAAACATGGCCAGTGAGAGGAAGGGAAGGAAGAGCTCAGCTGAGGCCCATTTCACAGGCAGATCTGCCACATGCAGGGTCTCTAGGAAAATGGTAAGGGTTTGGTGACTCATTGATTGTGTATTGGAAAGACAACTCTCACCAAAATGTGGGAAAAAAATGATTTCAATGGATAAGAGAGGAGAAAAGCTCAGTCATAAACAAGAAAGAAAGATAACTCCAACCAGAATATTGGCAGGTGGGGTGCAGAACAGATCATTTTGAAAAGGACATTGTAAGTCGTCATTTATAGGTTGGATGGGGATGGCCAAGACCAAGGGAGAGGGGGGCTGTTCAGTATGATGTTGAGTTGCTGAACTTCCAAAACTGAGCAGAAGGTGGAAACTTGTTTTAAACAAAAAGTTCTGGAAAAGGAAACAAATCAAAGGAAATAGACTCTAAGGCTGAGATTTGCTTGCAGGAGATTTATGAAGGAATCATCCAAACAAAACCTAACCTGTAAAGGAGTGAGGAAAGGGACCGGCCAGAGAAAGCAAGCAAGCAGGGTGTAGTTGCAACAGAGGCCCCAGCCGATCTCCCAGAGAAGTCTGAGGCTGGGAGAGCCTTTCAAAGATGTCCCAAACTGAGGCCAATAGGGCATATCAGCCAATCATTGATAAGAAATTTCTCTGGTTGAAGAGAGTCTAATTAATCTCAAGTGAGTCAGTCCTCACAGCGCACAGCAATTCCTGGGGAGGGACCCAACTTTCAGCAGGCAGAAGTCCTGGCAGCTGAGGAAATGAGCGAATTGGTCCTGCAGGGATTATTGTCAACGTACAACAATATCTCCTATACTCCACCCTTCGTACTTTTATGATCCGCTGGAAACAGCATCCCTGGGATTCTGGTGGAACTTCTCCTGGGGGCAGTTTTCAAGAGAAATGTTACTGAGACAGATTATATTTCCTGTGGCTAGAACTGGTGTGGGGACTACAAAGGACACCGAGTCTTTCCCCCAGCCTGCACTTTTTGATTTTCCTGGCACTGGTTGGTGCCTGTGCTGATCCAAGTGGCTTATCTGGATGGGCGATTTAGATCCGCCCTCTGAGATGTGAGACCGCTGGCCACCCTGCTCAGGTCATGGCCACTGCACTTCTCATTTAGACTGCTAAATGGAAACTCTGAGTCATTGTCTCTGTCCCAATCATGTGACAAAAAACTGAACTCTTGTCCACTGTCCCCATTGTGTAGCAGCAGCCCTGCATCCTTCGAATGATGGGCCAGGTGCCCCTCACAGACTGGCGATTCCTTTCTTTGTCCACTGGTCTCTCCATACAAGTAGCCTGCAGTGACTCGGCGATAGTCAGACCTTCAATGGTGCCTTCTCCTCTGATCAAACTTCCCTATTTAAACCAGAACATCTTTTCTTCCCTCCAGCCACAGGAGGTAAGGGTTTCATTCCACACCACCACGAACTCTCTGATGTTCAAACCTCATCTTAAATTGTCCTCAGACCATCAATAACCTGGTTTTATAAAATACAATAATGCTGCTTCCAAAACATAAGTTAAAGCAGTTAAAAAGCATCAGAGCCCAGCAGCTTAAGCATACTCCCAGGGAGTTACACATTGGCCAAATTACCTATAGGTTAAACTTGAAATTGGTGATTTTTTTTTCTGTTCATCTTGATGACTTCAACTGTGATTCATATATTGCAGTTGAAATCCTGGACAAACAACCCTCATTATTCTATCTTGTTGAAGACAGTAAGCAGACCCCACAGGGTGAAATTGTAAATTTAATTTTTGGAGATAGAGAAAGGATGTGTTGGAGTGACCAAGGCTTAAAATTAAAATGGCATAGAATTTTTTCACATGGCCTGAGAAATTTGTAATGTAATATAGTGTCTCGCCTCACAGACAGTTACAGACAGCAGGTTTATAATTGCGTTTGTATGTTAGATGCCCACTTTTGATAAGGTCCAGCTCAGACGTTTCTTGAAAGTACAATAAACCTCTTTGCGCTATTTCCCTCTCTACTCCTCCCCTCTCCCTCTCTCCCTCCCTCCATCCCACCACCTCCCCCTTCCCAACCTCCCTCTCTCCCTCCCGCTCTCTCTCCCTCTCATACATATATCTAAGTTAGACAGTCAGTAAATGAAAGATAAAGCCTATGCTGTGTAGTATGGTCAGCTTTCTGTCAGCCTTTTGCCTCTAAAGGAGTAATGACCAGTTGACGTATAGAGATGGACCCCTCCAAAGGAATATCAAAAGCCTTCGATTCATGAGGCCCTCTCAACTATAAAACTTTGAACCAGTAACTTGAGCTTTCTAGACACCAATTTCCTCAACTATAAAAAGATGGTCAAATGTTTCTTGAAGGTCAAGTGTTTCTTCTCATACTATTGTAAATATGAGGAGATATGAAGCCTCTTTTTCTTTGTCTGGACCTGTGTCTTCTGTGACAGCCACTTCCTTTCTGGGGAGAGTATGGCCAGATGCTTTTAGTCTTATAAAGTACCCTTTCCCTCTGAGGCCACTTTATTCTCAAACAAAGGACCAAGAGAGGATTTTACAAAGGTGTTGGGTGGGGCGCTGGAGTGTGTTCGCTTAAAGAGCAAATCCTGCCCAACCAATGAGCTCAAAGAGTATTTAAAAATCAATCCAAGATATTAAGTATAGTATTTCTTGAAAAGTGGCCCTCAGCTACCAAATTTATCTCAGATGATAGTAAAATCTGGAGATTCCCCAGCTTCATCCCAGACACACTGAATCAAAACCATTCAAGTTTTGTTGAGAAGTTTTGCTTTGGTTAAGAAACTTTGCTGAGGTCTGCTAAACCTCCTAAAATCCTAACCACTGGCCTACTTTGTGTTAAAACACTGTAGATGTTTTAAAAGAGATAGAAATAATTTTTAAAAAGTCTCTCTCTAGCTTTAATAAACTGATCGTTTTGAAGGAGTAACTGACCTCCTTTCCCCGCACTCACACCATCCGTCCCACAACCAGAGCTACACTGGGCGGGGTGAGTGAAAAGAGCCCTAGCTCTCTCCCAGCCTGCGACCTTGGTGCTGCAGCAGGTGTTCCTTAAACCACATCAAACAAGCTGGGTGTATTTCATGAATAAAGGCATCAGACAAGCAGCGACCATCTTGTGTTCTCTAAATGGAGCCTCGGACGCTGGTGCTCAGATATAGGGATCAGGAAACCCGCAAATATGAAGTCATACTCACAAACAACCTCGGAGACCGCAGCAGCGCTGCAGAACAGGTGTGAAATGAAGTCTTTCCCATGGTAGACATACAATCTTATTAGTTCCAAGCTCACACGCGAATGGAAGTGCCTTATTAAAAATCCCCACTTTCATATGCACCCTAACACCTGTGAGATGTGTTTCTCTTCCACCCTGGGAGTCCTAACTGGCTGGCTCTGGGTTATTGATTTTTATTTTTCCATTTAAGAAACAGGCAACAAAAAAAAGCCAGTAAATGTGTTCTAAACCCTTTTAAGCCAGGCATAATATCTTTTTGCAAAACAAAACAGAAAAATTCTCCTTTCTTGATAACTACTGTCTTGCACAGAGTAGGTAAGGAACTAGAGGGTGGTGAAATAGTTCATATCAGCCATATTCACACTATATGCATCTCCACAGGCATTTTCTCTCTCTCTCTCTCTCTCTCTCTCTCTCTCACACACACACACACACACACACACACACAGGAGCTGACAAATCACCGCAGAGAAGCAAAATTTGTGACTGTAATTATTCAAGTCTTGGTTCCATAAAATACAATTTAAACCTTATCTTTATTTCTTAGCAGCTTATCGCCTCTGTTTTTGTTAGAGAGTCAAATAGCTAAACAACCTTTTTATTTTTTGCATTTACTTCTTCCTGTGTGGTTTACCTTTGTGCCAGCTTTTTACTCTACTCCAGTGCATCTCTGCCTGCCTCTCAAGTTCTGCCTCTTCCCGGGGGATAATCACTCTTTTTCTCTATGTTGGATAGATACTTGTTGAAAAATTTTTACAATATCTTGCCCTATTCATCAATGCCATCTTCCCCACATACAAGAGGTATTATGTGGCCTGTATGTGAAAGATGGCTTTATTATCCTTAGGCTTAGTTTATATTCCATGTCAAGTCTAGTCTCACTTGTCTACAGCCATAATTTAAACCATCACCAATATAGTTTTTATCATTACCATGCATAGCTATAGTAAATATATTTTTGTGCGTGTATGAGTTCATAATTAAAAGCAATGGTTTTTTCATACCACTGCCTCCCACCTGGAAACTCAGCCGTAAATGCAACCACTATTAATCATTTCTCAGTCTAGTGCTTTGGTGGCAAACTCATAATTTTTTATAATAATGCTCCTATCTCTGTATCTTGATTTATCTACTGATGAACTGTCTTTATTTTCTATATTTTCCTCATCTCTACTTCCTGTTAACCCCTGGCTGGTTTGGCTCAGTGGATTGAGCGTCGGCCTGCGAGCTAAGTGTCGCTGGTTCGATCTTCCAGTCAGGGCACATCAGAGAAGGAAAACTCTGACTCCAAACCTCCGCTGCCTTGCGGCATACCTCTTCAGGGGAAAGGCTAAGGGAGTAAACCCCGACAGAAAATCCGGAGCCGGAGTCCCTAAGGCGGTTTGACGTTGTAGTCAACACCGGCAACTCCTGCGGCGCACCTGAAGCCAAGCTGTATTGACTCCGTCTTTCCCTTGGACCCTTCAGCTGCAAAGAGAGGGGGGGTCTGCTGCATGGGCAACAGCAGACCCTCCATATCACCCTGCCCAGGTTCTGTAGCTTCAGCTTCACTGGAGAGGACACTCCAGCGTCATCACAAGATGTCGATTCAACACGGGAGGAGACAGATACCGTGTCACTCCCGAGTTGGACTGCACAGCCATTCTCGGCGGTGCAGATAGACTCTTAAGAAGCTACACCATCGTCTCTCGAGACGGACGGCTGCCGACGACGACGACTTCCTGTTACATCTCTGTTGCTGTTGTTGTTTTAACCTTAATGTCGAGCCTGAGAGAGGAACTTAGTGAGAGACTATGAAGAAAGGGATGGCTCTCTGCCTCCCACTCCAGTACCCTGGTTGCCTCAGCGTTAATGTCTACCCACAGAAAATGCTGATCCACGGCCCAAGGTCATACAGTGATCTCAGGGATGGGGGCCAGTGCAAGTGCAGGGTTCCATGTGTCACTGCTTTTACTAATTTATTCCACTGTAAGTAAAGACATGGAAAATCATTCAGAATCCTCTGCATGACCAGAAATCTCAGGCAGAATGTAATGATCTTTGAAATGTTCTAAGAGTTGCCTTGACATTAACGTATCTTTCTTTTTTTTCTATGCTTGCCTGCATCTTAACAGCATCGACACATACAATCAGACCTAAATTTTACAGCCGTCAAAATAAATGAGGAGCAGCATAATCCCTTTTTTAAAGAAAAAATCTTGCTGCACTTGAGGTTGATTTTCTAAATCAATTATTTAAAAATATAGTATTATTGCCTTGTCTCCTTAGGACAACACATGAAGTTTTACTATAAATCAATGCCCAAATTTCATCTGTAGTCAGCCTGTAGTTGATTAGAGATAATAGGGAGAAAGGTAGGTTTCTTAAGAGGAAAAGTGAAAAGGACTGGTTAAGTCATAGAGAAAAAGACTCAGTAGAGAAGGTAACAGAAGAATACACATTTGCCCTGGCTGGTGTGGCCCAGTGGATTGAGAGCTGGCCTACAAACCAAAGGGTAGCTGGTTTGATTCCCAGTCAGGGCACATGCCTGGTTTGTAGGCCAGATCCCCAGTTGGGGGAGCATGAGAGGCAACCACATATTGATGTTTCTCTCCTCTCTTTCCCCCTCCCTTTGCCTCTCTGTAAAAATAAATAAAATACATACTATAAAAAAGAATACACATTAATGACTAGTGCAGAGAAATATAATAACATACCTTTGTCAGCAGAAGAAACATGTTTTTAATTTGGATATAAACCATAGATTTCATTAACCATAAAATTTACTGATGAGTCTTACCCAGAGGATAATTGACAAAGATAATTGAGTGATATTTTAATAAGAAGAAGAAGGAAGAGGGCAGGAGAAGGAAGATGACAGTGACAATGACAAAAAAATAAGAGGAATTGAGGGGTAAAATAGTTGGAGTAAAACTTATCTGTTTATAAAAGCTATAATAATATAGACTTTCCCTCTAACTTTTTGGAAAAGAATAAATAGACTACTATCACACTTTGTATGTAGAAGATGCATAATAATACAAACTAGTAATGCTATCTTTTGGAGGGGAGCTTGGGGATATTATTAGTGTTTCAAAACACTGGTATTTGTTTCATAATTTTATTGTTGAAACAGCTGCATGAAATAGTTGGGAGTAGAAAGTTTGGATATGGAAAGAGATACCCACAGACTGTAAATGACTTGTACTGAGCCTAGGCTAGGTCTTTCTCCTCTTAAGCCCTCTCAACTAAATTCAAGACTCAAAACAACTGGAACAAAAACTCTGATTGTCTTTGAAATATTAATGATATTTTAAAAGGAACGCTTTCCTCTTCTTTCTGTGTAGCCAGTTCTGAACATTTGTCCATATTCCTTAAGTTTCTTTTCTCAAAAATGTATGTTATAATATTATATTCTGTCTTCTCCCAAAATTAAAGTGGAGTATGGAATACACACACACTGTATTGATAGTTTTCCCAATATACATATCACCAAGTCTGAGTTTAGAAATATATAGTTCAGCTCAGTAACTTAGAGCATGGGTTATAAAATCAATAAAATGTAAATTAAATCTGTCCCAAAACATATACATGAATGATCTTTGACAAATAATTTCTATAAGCTTTATTTCTTCAAATGTAATATAGTGAAATAATAAAGCCTAGGTGTAATGAACATGAATTTTTATCTGCCACCTTTAATATATTTTTTAGATGATTTTGATGTAATCAACAATAAAAGGACTTACTCCCTGGAACTTACTTCCTGGACCTCAAGGTTGGCCGTAGGAACCAGAATAGGCCAACCAGAAAATTTCTTCCCCCAAACTCTGATGTTGGTTAAATAATGGGTATCTGACCCAAGGCAAGCACGTCAGTTAGTGTTTTTTCTTGACAGTTCTTAGCTATAGATGACTATCATCATTCATTCCTATCTAAAGAGGTGTCATATTGTTTAAAGAAGAGAATAATACCATATTTAAGGGCAGGGTGATAGTGAGAATTTATGAATTAATGTTCTGAGTATAATAGATTGAATGTTACCTTCCCAGTATCTTACTGTTTTCATTATTGCTAACTATCCCTCACTTTATTTTAAGCTATGTTGAGTTGGATGAATAATGGGTTTCTGTGGTCAGATCTAACCACCTCCTACTTCGTCACTTTTATTTTCATTCATTCTTATCATCCTTAACTCAGATTGAAACCTCTGCTCAGGTTGAGACTTGAAAAAATAGTTCACTCTGTGCTCCATGTGTTTGCTATTAGAAGGAACAATGCATTTGGTATCTCATAGACACTGTGATGGTGTGATAGTGCTTGTAACTGATTGCCCTTTATATGAATTTAAAGTCTTGGGTCATGGTGTTCACTCTCAAGCATTCTATGAGGCTGTCTTGAGAAAGGGGACTCCAAAGGTATTTCAGACTGGAGGTTATTTGGGAGAGAAAAAAGGAATGATAATGTGAATATATGTAAGCCTTATTAAAATGATGCACAGATGAAGAAAACTATGTTAGAAGGGTTTGAAACAATTTTGGAGAAATATATGATATATTGTCATAGGCTTACTAATCATTATTACCAATTATTATTATGGTCTTTACCTCTGTCAACCTTATCAATGATAAGTGATTAACTCCTAAACCCTAGATTTGAAACATACAAGTATATTTGAGTGACATATCTAGGAGTCTGCTCAACAATTTTTAGGTAAGGACTTTAAGCAAAGCAGAAATACTATTGATATCAAAGAACAAATCATCTTTGATGGCAGAGTAATTAAGGACTAAATTTTAACTGACATTTCTTCCCTGTGGACATTAGCGATAGTTTGGGCTTTAGATTTAGTGACTATTCGAGAGAACACAGAAGCAGTATCCAAATGAGGAATTGACATGGGGGTTCATTTAAAATTTTTCATATCTCTGTGGGGAAAAAAAGTGCCATGGAAAAAATAAAGTGGGACTTAGGAAACAAATAGCTGCTCTCATGGGTGAGTGTTACACAAGCCTTTTGACTTGCAAGTAACTTTTTTAATAGTGGCAGACACTGTTAACCAGTCATTGGCATCTACTCTCTACCTCTTGGACACATAGCTAGTCTACATTTCTTAGATGCTTTCCATTAGTTGTGTGAGTGAGTTCTGGTCAATGGCCAGTGGGCAGAAGTGATGTAGTCCACTTGCAAGCTTTCCCTCTCTCCCTAGCTCTATGCATTGGCCAAATGTAGGGGATCCTAAAAGAGGGAAGAGCCGGAAGATGGAAGAAATCTGACTCCTGTATGGGCTATGGAAGGGCACCTAAAAAAAGAGAAATAAGGTAATTTGGGACTCATGAGTTAGTAATGTATTTTTGTGTGTTAAATGAGAAGAATTGGGGGACATGTTTGTTAGAGCAGATAGGCATATTTACCCTAAGTAATATAAGGAGTGATATATAAACCTTTGAGTCCCTTATGAATTACTTGCATTTCACATTTAGAATATTCTCTGATGAAGAAAATGTACTTTCAATAAGCATACTATTAAATTTGTAGAACAAATCAAATACAAAATGCAATATATAGTTTTTGTTACATTTAAGAACAAGTTTTAGTTTATTACCATTAAACAAATAATGCCTGATCTTTAGTTTAACTTAGTGCATGATTATTTCTAATAAATTTATGTAAATTACATTACATTTTATTTTGCCTTTGGTAAAGGCAGTCTAATGTGAGGCTGCCTGGGCTTCAATTACTGACTAGTTTTATGAAGTTGGATGACTTACATAACCCCTTTGGGCTCAAAATCTTCCTCTAGAAAGTAGGGATAATGATATTTACTTTATAATGTATTTCCTTTCCAGGAAATGAAATTTTATATTACTTACTTCATGGGTTGTTGGTAGGATTATTAGTTAATACATATAAAAGGTTTAAGCATCATCAATAATATTCTGACTGCTGTGTTATCCCCTCTTGGAATCTGTACCCTGTGGGACATTATAATTATTTTTCAAGCCAGTGATGCTGCTCTATGTCTTTGTAGAATAGCTTACGTTAGATATGGGTTTCAGAAAGCAACTCGGTCTTTCCATCCATTCTCCAACTTAGAAGACAGTATAATATTTATAAAATGCCAACCTGATCATATCACTTTCCCCCCAATACCTTCCTCCCCATTACTATGCAATATATTTCAGTGACTTTCTGCCACAATTTAATTCTCAGCTTGGATTTCAAAGCCCTCTGTGGCCATGTCTCTGCCAATGACTCCAGGATCACTTTCCCACCATGATAGGCTCTCTGTCTTCTATTATTATTATTTTTTAATCCCTGAAATGCACCATGTTCCTGATGCCATAGGGCCTTTTCATCAGTAATTTTCCTGTTGGGAATATTTTCCCCTGATCTCTTCACCAACTTATATTTTTCAAATCTCTACTTAATTATAACTTCTTTAGAAAGACTTTCCTTACTTCTCAAACTAGTTCATATCTTCCTGTTACCCATATTTATAGATATAAATAATATGTGTTCATAGTGCCTGTCAAGGTACATAATTGTGCATCAGTGTAGTGGACTCTTGGTGAACTGTGCAGATCCACCTTCAGGACAGTTTATTTCCTGGGATCTCTCAAATGTCAGCTGCACTTAGAAATGCCTTGGATAAAGAGAGTTGCCTTGGTGAATGGGACAGCCTTCTTCAAATCACTTGTTGACACAAGGACAGAAAGCCCAGACTTTCTAGAGCAACTCAGGAAACCTCTGAAGGCTAAGTTAGAGCCAGGCTTCCTGATAGAGATGCTCAGGGCCTTTGTTGGTACCTTATTACATCCCAAGTTCTACTCCATCCTGCTTCCTCTCCTTCCTTCCCTCAGGTGGTGGTCACAAGACATGTCCTCATACTAAACTCGGAGTCAGCTTCCTGGGGAATCCAGTCTGTAAGCATCTGGCTAGGTCTTCTCTGGTTGATGTTCATCTCCCCCATTGTCTACTCCATGAAGGCAAGGGCTACATCTGTTTTCTCCACCTCTGTACCTTCAATATCAAGTGCTGATTCTAACACACCATAAATTCTCAAAAATATTTCATAAATTATTAGCTGTTACCCTGCCCATTTGACTAATGAGTCGAGATGTAGAAAAGTCACGTTTTCTTTGGGGACCCAAGAGTTTGTGCAGCTTATCATTGGATAGGAATATGTTTTATATTCCTTGCAAAAGGCAGCTTTTCTCTTCTTTTGTGGAAAAAAGTTGCTAGGTCCAAAACGATGTCCGGTGAGTGTCTGATACGTCCTACCCTGATCTATGGGACATTCACACACAGCCCAAGTCCAAAAGTCCATCATCCTGATATTAGTGAAAGGAGCTAAGCTGACATCAACAGCCTCCATAACCATAGTTCAGCATCATAGCTAAGGAACAGGAGAATCCCTGATGGACTACAGGACCATGTCAGGGGCCATTGTCTCTCCATATAATTTAGGTTGCTTTTCAGATCACAGAACACTTCAATAAAAGGTGCATTATTCTGCTTTTAAAATTGACTTAGTGGATTTGTATGTCCTGTTAGCCCTCTCTTCTCCATTGTTCTGTTGCAGAAGCGATACTGAGAACAACATTTGCTGCTTTTAGATTGATAATCTAGAGTTTGGTGGCAAAACAAATATTTCTTTAGCAAAATGTGCCGTTGGCTCAGGTAGGGTGTATGCTGCATATGTGTATATGTGTGTTTTACTATGTGTATGTGTATCCTGTGGTTCTTCAGAATGTGTGAGCTTAGAAGTCTTCTGTTGAATTTCCAGTGAAAGTTAATGCCCATCTGCCACCCCTACAACATTATAAGTAAATAGTTACATTTTAGGTGATATACATACTAGAGACTTTGAGCTCTGCTATTGGAACTGCATAACCCTTGTTCACTTGAGTATTGATGTTACATTTATTAGTAGTGAGTCTTTAGGCAACATATTTAATGTATCTGAGCGTAACTTAGTGCATGAAAGTATGGTACTCATAATGTGGTTATCAATTTTTTAAAATCTAATAAATATCGCAAGCTTTCACTTAATGCCAAATATTTCAAATCTTGTGGTAACTTTGGCCTCAGGTCCCCCTAGCACTTCAGTCATATTTACTTTGAATCCTTATCGATAGATTGTGAGTTTAGAGAGGTCAAGGCCCTGTCATATTAGTTTTTGAATATAGAACTAAGCACAACCAGACTTGCTGATAAATAATCTCTTAATAATTGCTTAATCTGCAAATTTATGAATTTAAAAGTTTATAAGCATTTCTGCTTTTATTAAAGGCTTTGAGTACCTAACAAGGATTTGTTGAACTTGACAAAGTGATAAAGTATGTATATGAATGCCCTTTTATCCCTATGGCTAATTGCTCCTCTGAGAGCCTTGAGCTACATAGAGAGGTAAACATAGCCTTAAATTAGAAATTGAGTTTCCTGTGTGCAATCTGTTGACTTGCTGATCACTGGTTTATTCATTGATGGGCACTCATAAGGTAGCAGTTTTGTATGGTGGGATATAAGTATTTCAATCTACTATAAATTAGTATTTATCAAAGGAAGAAGTTGCAAGTGCCAGTTAGAATCAACTGGGAGGATTTTTCCAAAACATTATCCCTCTTGGTGTTATTTTCTATTGTTATATAAAAAAATCACCCCAAAACTAAAACAATAACTTATCTTTTATAGTTCTGTGTATAAACTGACCAGTTCTTATACAGTTGAGCTATAATACAATATGGTTCTCTCTCTCTCTCTCCCCCCTCCCTCCCTCCCTCTCTCCTCCCCTCCCTCTCTCTCCCTTTTCCTCTCTTCCTCTTCACTATCTACTTATTTTTTCTATCTTTCACCTCCCTCTCCATATTGTCTCATTTTTCAGGGTTCTCCACATGCCTTGGTCTTCTCATTGTATATTGGTCTCAGAAAACTTACCTTTGTAACTTGGCAAATGCTTTCAAGTAGCAAAAAGGAGAAGCTTCTAGACCAGTTAAGGACTAAGCCCAGAACTTGCAGAGGATTTTAAAGGAGAAAAAAACTCTAAGCATCTTAGAGAGGTCATTTCCCTCCCATGTAGATGTAATTACAAGATGTGTTTTTGTCTAAAGACAACTCAGTGAAGAAATAGTAGAGAACTTAGTACTTTTTGAGATTCTGTGTGCTTTCTCAAATACGATTGCATATAACATGAGAGTTTTCCAGACCATTCTTGGGAGAAGGGGCCCAGAGAAGATTTGCATGTGAATTTTTACTTGTAAAAATCCATAGATCAGCCCATTAATACCTGTTGTCTGTACTTTATGTTTCTGAAAAGTATAACATACGAAGACATAGGTAATAGTAATAAGTCTATCCACATGTCAGCATCTTGATCTTTTTTTACTTAGTAAACCCAGGAAATAACCCTGGATATCTCTAAGTGTTTATTGGTCCCAGATAAGCCCAGAATCTCCAGAGGTAAGATTCTGTGATTGCATTTATAATAATTGCCCCTAAGAATTTCTAATGCACAACCAGGCTTTGAAGATAATTCTCTAGGTCAGTTCTCAACCTTTTTAAGGCATCAAATCCTCTCAAGGGCTAGTTAAAGCCCAGATTACTGGGTCCCATTGTCAAAGTTCCTGGTTTTATAAGTCATATTTAGGATCTAAAATTTGTCTAACAATTTGCTAGGTGATCCTGGGAACCACATTTTTAAAGTCACTGATGTAGAGCTGGGGTCAGAAATTATATTTTCTAAAGGTTCTGCATATTTAAAAATCTATATAAATGCTGCCAAGTTGTCCTCACCTCTAGCTTTCCAACCAATTTTATATTTCACCAATGTGTATGAACAAATCTTAATTACCCTCCTCTTCACCAATACATGGACTTGTTAGACTGTTCACTTTTTGCTGATCTGATATCTTTATGGATGACTATCTCTGGAAATTCAACAGTTTCTGGACTTTTACCATCTGATCCTGGGCCAGCAGGTCCTAAATATGTGTGATGAGGATGTAGGCAACAATACGCTTTGATAATGGCCTGTGGGAAATATGCCTCCTTGGCAGTGCTCAGGTCACTGATTGCAAGGGTGCACAAACACTAATGGGCCCTCCATGCAAAAACAGGATCTAGAGAAGGGTTTATCAGCCTCCTCATTATTCATATTTTGGGCCTGATAATTCTGTGAATGGGTAATTGTCGTGCGCACTCTAGGATGTTCATTAGAATCCCAGGCCTCTACCTACTAGATGGCAATAGCAATCCCCATCAGGTTGTGACAAACAAGAATGTCCCGAGACATTGCCAAATGACCTCTGGAGTACAAAATTGCCCTGTAAAGATCCACGATCCTGGACCACAATAAATGTTTTCTTTTTCTTTTTATATCTGTGGTTGCTATGACTTTGACCTTTTTCCAGGGTGAGAGCTGTAAACTCCTGACTTGTCAAGTGAGTCAGTCTTCATTAAAGGCCTAATGTGCACCCATGTTTTAATAGGAGCGGCAGTAAAAAGAAAAGAAAGCAGAAGTTCTATTCTCATTTTCAAGAATTTTATGGCTCACTGAAAATAGAGACTAGAAGCTTATGGATCTAATTTGGATCCAAAATATTTATTTGGTTCAGACGTGGTTTTTTGAAAAAATTAATATTTGCTAACATCTTGTTAACAATGAGAGAATTCAGATAACGGGATTCAAGGTCCCTCTTAAATTTAGAAAAATAGAATAACACTAGACTTCAATCCCTTCACGGATCAGTAGAGCTGTGAAACATTTTCCTTCATAGGTGGGCATGTGCTCTGCAGATTTCTGTAGGCCCCCCCACTCATTTAGTCTTAGGCTGCCGTGATCACTATCCAGGGTAGTTGAGGCGGCAACACTTTGGCTTGGGTTGTTGGGTCTGTAAGGTTCTAAATGATTGTAGGGATGCAGGATTACTCAAAGCAAAGAACTGACATGGACTCCAATTTACATATAGAATTACCAAATCAGAATTTGGACATTTTAAAAGCTTTGCTTCCTTTACCTTTAGTCAGTGCTGGCTGATAAAAAACAAAACAACAACAACAACAAAAAAAAAAACAATAGTCTTCGAACTCCAGTAAAATGAGGGTGGAGAGTGGAAGAAAGAAGAAGAAAATACGGGGTGGAGCAAAAGTAGTCCTGAGTATACGAAACAGAGTGTTTCTTCTTGAACTATTATTTATTAATTATTATGTTACTTTCCATATGAACAATTGTAAACCTACTTTTGTCCAACACTGTAATATAAATGTCATAAAATATGTTTGTAATTGTCTGATCTATTTAAAAGAATTTGTCCTTAATCTTAAATTTCCCCGACTCAGTGTCTGCTATTGAAATGATGGAAAGATACTTGGAACAGAAAGGCTGAAGGATTTTCTCCAAGGCAGGGAGAGGCAATTATAAAAATTAAAATTCGTTTTCCCCTTCAGTTGGAGATTGCCTCTTTGAAAAAATGCCTGAAGATTGACAAAACATGGACTCTAAGTCACACTACCCATTTTCCAAGTAAATAAAATTGTTTTATGTTCTAGAGGAAAGGATAGATGTGTTCCCTGGCATTATATCTCATTATTTGATCTCTGTTCCTCATGTTAAAGTAAGGTCTGCTTGTTCCACAGTGTCTCATACATCATAGAAGGTGACATTGTTTGGGAGACAGATGATAGCAACACAGAATAGAGATCACAAACTATAAAGACTTAGAAGGCATATAAGCCTGAGTGTGTCCCTGATCACTTCTGAGACCTGAGAGGCTGCCAGAAGCTCTCGAGTCCCTTGGTGGTAACTGCATGACATTGCTAATCTGTTATTTCAGCATCCCATGGCCATTTTCTCAGTTTGCTATACTAGGCCCTGGCCACTTACAAGTTTTTTGTTTGTTTGTTTTGTTTTGTTTTGAGAAAATAAAATGTCTTTCTAGCTGAGATTTCTGTGTGGATATAGAGGTTGACATCAACATTGCAGTGATGTCCAATAGAATATTAAGTAACAAGGAAGTGTGTGTTCCAGTGTGGTAACCACTAGTGAAAAATGCCTATTGGTCACTTGAAATGTGGCTACTGTGAGTGAACATGTGAATTTGTAATTCTAGTAATTTTAACTTTAGTTTCAAATTGAAAAAATAACACTTATGGGGCTTGTGGCCCATTGGACAACTCAGATCTAGACTCTTTCAGTCACATTTAGGGTTGAAGTTTAGTTGTCAGAGAAGTATGAAATGAGTGGCAATGATTTGCAAGGCATTTAAAATAAGGAACTAAAGGACTACTGTTTTAGTCAGGGTTCTCCAGAAGAACAGATCCAAGATAGGGTGCATGTGTGTGTGTGTGTGTGTGTGTGTGTGTGTGTGTGTAGAAAGAGAGACAGACAGACAGACAAAAAGAGGGAGATTTGTGTTAAGGAATTGCCTCACACAAATTATGGAGGTTTGAAAATCCAAAATCTTCAGGGAGTCTGCATGCCTTATGCTGGGAGGCTGGAGACTTAGAGAAAAAGTAGTTCAAGTCCAAAGGCAGTCTGCTGGAAGAATTCCTTCTGTCCAGGGGGAGTCAGTCTTTCATTAAGGCCTTAACTAATGGGATGCAGCTCCCCCACATTATGAAAGGTAATCTGCTTTACTCAAAGTCCAAATACTTCAATGTTAATATTATCTAAAAATCACCTTCACAGAAATATCCAGAATAATGACTGTCCAAATATCTGGGCATTGTGGCCCAGTCAACTTGACACATAAAATTAACCCTCATAGCTACTATAATGAGGAAAACACTGGGTCATCTGTGGAAGAAAGAGAAGATATTGAAGCCTTAGAAACAATACAAAGTGCTTTATGTTGTTCTGGAAGAGACTTAATCTCTCCATTTAGATCCTTTTTTTCTGACTCCATATTTATTATGAAAATGCTATTATAGAAATATGACTTAGAAAAATAAGGGCAGGATTATGCTGGGTCAACTTGATTAAACCTGGACACTATATTTTTCTAAATTCATTTTTCTATATAGTTTTGTGTTCAGTTTGGGCAAAAAAGGAGGTTACAAAAATGGGATTATCTTCTGGAGGGTGGGACCCTTGTAGTACAGACTTCCCCTGCTAGGTGAGTGTTCTAGGAACTCAACTGTATCAATGTACCAGATGGTGTTGTTGTGAAAAGCTGCATTCAGCTTCAGTGAATTTTTGTTAAGATTTTCAACACATTTGCCCTCTTCACGATGGGTAATTTACAAGGACACACACCTACACCACACTGAGTGTTCAGTTTTTGAGCAAAAATGACATGACCCCCATTTCCCACCCTCCTATTCACCTGATCTTGCCCGAATACCTTTTTATTTCCCCAGATGAAAAAGTCCTCAAAGGGAAACATTTTGCCAACGTGGAAGAGGTGAAAAATAAAAAAAATGCAGAAGCAGTAAAAGGTATCAAAAACTATTTTGAGCAGTGGAAAAATGGCTCAATAGGTGTATTGAATAAAATGGAGAGTACTTTGAAAGTGACTGAAGTTTTAACATGTAAGAATAAGTACACAATTTTTTATAAATAAATTCCTTTTTTAAAAAAATTTTTACTTTTTGGTTTTTCAAGTACAGTTGTCCCATTTTTGCCCCATTGCTCCCCCCACCCAGCCCACCCCTTCTCCCATAATCATATCCCCTCCCCACCCCGTTGTCCATGTCCATGAGTCATTTATACACGTTCTTTGATTAAACCCTTCCCTTACTTATCCCCCTTCTCTCCCACCCTCCTCTCCCCTCCCCCCAATAACTGTTATTCTGTTCCTTGTTCTAATTAATAAATTCATTTTTTGCACACACACACACACATACCGCCTTATGTGTGAGATTTTAAAGGCAATTGTAAAGCAAGTCAGTACTCTCTCGGGAGGTCATCCCTCTTAGATATGTGACGAGAACATGTTGAGGTGCTCTCTAAGTACAGCTTCCTCTTTTTTTCCTGCTCTCCTTGACCTCTCTGTCTCCCCACCTGATGACAAGCACTGGCCTCCAGCCTATCAGCTGAGGATTCACAGAGGATAAGCCACATGGAGGCATTCTGCCTGTGCTCATCTCCATGACTCCCTCCAATACCTCTTTCTCCCTCGACATATACTCAGCTTCTAAGACTTCCCTGCAGGTTCCAAGTTATCTACCCACATTAATGTTTCAGGGGTACTGGTTAGTGATTTTTTTCCTGATCCACTGAATCCCTCTTTCATACTTCACTTCTCCAGCTCCTCTTATATTTATATCTATAACATCTAATGGCCATTATATAGCTCTTATTCCTGTATTAATCAGAGTGGCTTTACTTCTATGAATAAGCCCTGATAGATACAAAAAAAAAATCTCATAATTTACTCAATTATTTTCATTTGTGCTGCTATGAAGCTGTGAATCCCCATGCTGAATTTTTGTAGTTGCTTTTTCTGAATGGTTTTGCACTTATCCTGCTTAGATCATAGTCAATAGATTAAGAACATTGTGTGATCGTTTTGAAATAATTTGTTAGTGGTTCAAGTTATCCTTTTCAATTTAGCAGGACTGTCATCTATAAGTAGCCAAGTAGCTTCAGGAAGTGAGGACATGGAGCAGTAAGAGAAAAAACAAACAATGCTTGTCACCTGATGACGAAATCAAACGCTGTGATCAATAGGTCATATGGTAGATTTTAATGATAGATAAGACATTTCCCTATGTGCTCCCCTTTCCAATATGACTTTGCAGAACTCTCATTAAGAAGTAAAGCTCTTAGCTTGCTTTGACCAATAAAATTAATGGAAGTGACATTCTGCAAATGCCAAAGACTGGGTCTTGCAAGTCCTTGTGCCCTCTTGTGGTTCTGAGATGGCCATTGAAGAAGCCCTGACCAGCCTACTCATGAGTGACAGACCACATGGCAAGAGTGGCTCTAAGAATGCTGGAGATTGGTCTGACTCCAAAATAGGGATCTTTTTCTCCTCCCCTTCCCAATTACCAATATATTCATTTCCCCTTTGGGAAGATTGAAATAAAAGTTCTAGTACCAGAATTCCCATTTTCCAGATTTCCTACATATGTTAAATTTTTAACAACAGCAACAACAACAACAAAAAAAACAAGAAGACACATTTTCTGGTTTCTCCTTGCTGTATCATAGAGATAGGAGCTGATTCTCATGTCCAATTAATTTTGTGGCGCTCAGTGGTTCTGAAAGGATGACTGATAACAACGGTCTTTTCTCCCCTGCAGAAGATCATGCTACTCTGATAATTAAAACCTCAGATCCCAGCTTGCCTGCAAACATATGATCTTTGTTGATAACCCGTCAGGGACTTATTTCAACTCTTCTCTCTGCTCTGTCACCTAACCATCTGTGAAGCACCTCTCTTTCCCTTTTTTTTTTTTAAATTCTAAAGACAGGTTGAATACATAGTTCAAAAAGTACATAGTTTTGTGGAAATTGGAAAGCTACTCTGATGCTTTCCCTTCACCAAGATAAACTTTCCTGACGCCTTCACCTTCTCAGGGCTTGGAGCACAGAAGTACTACATTACATTTGGGAAACATATGTTAATGTTCCAAGCAAGCAGCTTCAGAAGAAACGCGTTTATCTGCATTTCACCAAAAGCTAACGGACATAGGTATTCTAATCTAAATAACTCACTTGGAGGACTATTTAAGACAATATGGGTTAGGCTGCATCTGTTATATGAGCTTTTATAGTGCCTCTTAGAGAAGAGATTAATTTAAATTTATTTCTGCTACCCTTTGCCCTATTCAATAAGTAGCTCCTCAAATTATTGATCAAACACATCAATTTGCTAAGGAGATTCATTGACCCAAAGTTACAATGATATGACACTACCAAGGCCGAGTTGTATAATGAAATCGGTACTGGGTTGTAGCACTAGCTAGTAGTGTGATGTTCAGTTAGTTATGTAAGCACTCTGAGCCTCAGTTTTCTCATTAGAAAATGAAATGCCTTCTCTGCACTCAGCCCCATTCTTATCTTCAGGTTTTATAGTGTTCAAATAAGACATTATATACAAAAACCTGGGGTAACCTTTGCAGTTGCTTTCCTTCATATAACAGAATCTGATGAAAGGTGGAAATAATTATGTAACTTTCAAGTAGTTTGTGTAGAAGCTAAGCTTTCTGTAGATGGCAAAACCGATTTTGTAAACAAATTGTCTCAATCCATCTCACCTTCTATAAGTTGCTACTTATGAATACTCTGTCTTCTGAAAATAATCACCACGAAGAGTTTAGACCATAGACTAGTTATTTGTTTATTTACAATGATTCTTCACTCTGGTGTCCCTTATACTCACCCATGGCCCTTTAAAAATTATTTGTATGTCATCTCCATCTGAATCAATCCCTGAAGGTGGAGCCCAGTATTCGTATACTCAGATAATGTTAATGGACCGTTCACTGGCTTCATATAAATGGCACCAGCTTTTGAGTCTTCTGCTGTGCCATTTTGCAAGTTGTATGACCTTGGGCTGAGACATCTATAAAATTGAGATAATAAGTACTACATTGACAGGCTGTTGTGAAACTGGGAAACCTATGTAGCATGCTTAATCCAATAGGAACTCAGTGGTGCTAATCATCTTAATTATATTCTGCCATCTATCCTGTACTGTTGCTTCATGAGTGTTTGCCTTGTGGCCCCAACTGCATTCCAAGAGTTTCACAGGTTTTCTCTGGGACAAGATTGTTGTTTACTTTTCTTCTATATCCTCTGCAACATAGAATAGACCGTTAACTGTATAGTATGTGGATGCCTAAGAAAAATTTATTAGCAGAAAAGAATAATCGAAGTTATCTTCAGCTTTGTCTAGTGCAATTAAAAACACCAAAACTGCATTCTGGTAGATGAATCAGAGTTATATGACATTGTTGCAGTATTTTCTCATCTGTAACCAAACCACAGAGAAACATTTTATAAATCAGCCTGTGGAGCCTATTTGTTTAGCGATTCTTTTTACAGAGAAGTTTGGACAAAATAATTTTATTTGTTTATAGCTTTTTTGTATACAAAAAAGCTTTGTATACATTTTGAGGACCACGTTTGGATGATATTTTTAAAAAGATCATTAAGAAGCTCAATTTGAGAAACAGGGTTAATGGGCCTGGTTAGGAAGGACAGAACTCAGGGTATAATTTTTTCCTTTCTTTCTTCCTTTCTTCCTCCCTTCCTTTCTTTCTCCCCCCCCCTTTCTCTCTTTCTTCTTCCCTTCCTTTTTCCCTTCCTTCCTTTCTTCCTTTCTGCAATCTTCACCCAAGGATATGTTTATTGATTTCAGAGAGAAAGAGAAGAAGGGAGACATCGATGTGAGAGAGAAACATTGATCATTTGCCTCCTGAGAGCACCCCAACCAGGTATCAAACCCACAACCCAGATATGTGCCCTGACCAGGGATCAACCCCACAACCTCTTGGTGTATGCAGTGATGCTCCAACCAACTGAGCCACCTGGCCAGGGCATCAGGGTATAATTTTTAAGTGTTTGGTGCATACTGGGACACTGGAAAAATGTAGGGAACTGAAAGGCATTTATTGCAGTGTATGGGTAATGAGAATTTTGGATGGGATGATTCAGGAGTCTAAAGGTCAGCACTGGGTCCTGCATTTATGGTCAGGGAAATGGAAAGAAGGCTAGTACTTAAGCATGATGCAGTGGACTTGAGAAATATAAGAAGGAAAGCTAGAGATGCTGAAGTCTTCTCTATGTCAACCCCAGATATGACTCACATATAGTGCAGTTCTGAGCCCATAGACTGGGATATCATTGATTTGAGTTGTGATGATCTAGAAAGAGCTAAAGGAAGAAATTGAGGGACTGCCATCCCATCTAAACCAAGCATGCTCCATCACTGTGTAAACTTCCTTGTTACTTAACCACACTGAGGTAGGCAGCAGGCAGGGCTTAAAGCAGATGATTGACTTACAGACATGTTTTGTATGGCTGTTTACTTAGATGAGATTATGCTTTAAAAGGCACTTCTATCAGATTCTACTCTTGATCTTATCTCCAGCATCTCTGCAATGTCACCTTTTTGTGCTATCTTTTTTGTCTCTGTGGTTGTTCGAATTTATAAACTCTTGGGTAAAGACATATTGATAGATCTTGTAGTCTCCTTAAATTATTCAACTACTCTTTATCTGTCATTAATATTTCACAATTTAGACATATGTCGGTATGTGATTTCCTTCCAGCCATGCAAAACGGGCAGTTGGATCAAAAAAAATAACAAAATTTAGGTCTTATCCTGAATTATTTTATATCCTAGTTGTTCATTGGCTTTGGGGCACAAGGAAGTTGTATAGGAGCATCTAGCTATAAGAAGTCAAAAGCAAAGTTATTCAAAAGTCAGGAAAACAAAAGTAGGTTTGGTGGGCAATCCTACATCAAAAGATGTAAAGATGAAGACTCTATCAGACCCATCCCCCACATACAGCACCACAACATGGTGAAACAGGTCACTTCACACTGATGAATAAATAAGGCTCCTCCCCTTATAATGTCACAGGTATGACAATTCCGCCTAAAACACAGAGGTAAACACAGAAAGCTATCAAGTTGAGGAGACAGAGAAGTATGGCCCAAAGGGGGGTGCATATCAAGGTTCCAGTGAGAGAACTGAGCAATGAGGAGATAGCCAACCTAACAGATGCAGAGATCAAAACACTGGTGATAATGATGCTCAGAGATTTGACAGTCAAGATTAAGCATGAAAAATGCATAAGGGAAGAAATGAAGGCTATGCTAAGTGAAATGAAGAAAAACCCACATGAAACCAGTCGTGAAGGGAAGGAAACAGGATTCAAATCAACCAATTAAAACATAAGGAAAAAATAAACAGTCAACCAACACAGAAGGAAGAAACCTTGCAAGCAAGAAGGGTCTGGCAAGAAGTACTCAAAGTGATAAAAGGCAAGGACCTACAATCAAGGCTTACTCTATCTAGCAAAACTGTCACTTAGAATTGAAGGGCAGATAAAGTGCTTCCCAGACAAGGTAAAGCTAAAGGAATACATCACCACCAAGCCATTATTATATGAAATGTTAAAGGGACTTATTTAGGAAAAAGGGATCAAAACAATGAACATTAAAATAACAACAAACTCAGAACTATCAACAACAGAATCTAAAAAATAAAAACAAACAAAGCAGACAACAAGAGTGGGAACAGAATCATAGGTATAGGGAGCATTTGGAGGGGTGTCAACTGGGAGGGGCAATGGGGAGAAGGGGGGAAATGGTGCAGTTATTGAGAAGCATAGTTGGTGGGTGCAGAATAGACAGGGGAATGTTAAGAATAGTACAGGAAAGGATAAAGTCAAAGAACTTATATGTACGACCCATGGACATGAACTAAGGTGGGGGGCCTGCTGTAGGGAGCGGGGATGCTGGGCAAAAGAGAACAAATGGAAAAGAAATTGTGACAACTGTAACAGCATAATCAATAAAATATACTTTAAAAAATATGAAGACTCTAAAGTCTTTAAAGACAATAAATCAAATCAATAACCCAGTCATCTGAGTACATGATGTGAAGCAGAAGTAGAGACAGGGCCTGCCTGAACCAAAATTCATATCTACAGTTCTCTCTAAAAGATAGAAGGGATGGACCCCAGGCTTGAGATAACTTAAGCTGCAGTTCTGATAGTCGTTTTATCTGTCTGGGCAAGGCTGTCACCACCTCAAATCAAAATATATATCTAATATAAGAAAGTAGCTACTTCTGCTATTTTCTCACAGCACTCAGAGGGGAAAGGCAAATGAAAAATGTTTGTGAAGCAGTTAGTCAAATAAGAAGATTCTGATAGTAAAAAGTAGGGAAGGCCACTTTGAAATTGATGACTGCATGGGCCTAAGTCCTCCCTGGAGTTCAGTGGCTACAACATGTCTAGATTTATTGGGGGGAAAAAATGAATTCCAGGTTTTTGTTTTTATTTTCCAACCACAGTAAATGGTAAGATTTAGCTTATTAATATCTCATCATCTTTCACCAAGAAAACTGTGACCTGCTGAGTTCAGCTAGTAGTGAAATTACATATTTTACCAAGGATTCCAGTGTCATAAAGAGATGAGTAATTTGTCCAACCTGAATAAATGGATGATCAGCCAGCACAGTCTCTCTCAGTCCATTAGATGGAACTGCTTTCCTTGATTAATGCTCTAAGAGCCCACATATTTGTGACTCAGTAAAATAATAGAGATGAAGCTTTTCCCATTTTAGCCACAGATTCTCCATGACCAGCATGCCTGCTCAGGAGCAATTGCGATTTCCTTTAGGGAAATCCCTTTCCTCTCTCTCTCTCTTCATGAGAGGGGTATGTTAATATCACTGTACCTCTGACATGCTATTTATTACAATGACCGTTTTTGCTTTCCACTCTTGTTCCAGATGGCTTCCATAATTATTTTTTCAGATGTTGAAAAGTAACTTCAGGATGTAAGTCAACAATGAAATTCAGCAAGTAATGACAACAGGCTTTACAGAGAATGGTTGACTGAGTGAAAACAAATTATTTTTTCAACAACAGGTACTATAAGTGAGGAGTCTAGCATTTCTGAGATATTAGGAAATGTGTTCTCAATTATTTGTGATTGAGAATTGCTCTTAAAATTTCTTGGGTAATTGGAGCTAGGAAAAATGATTTTAATAGGTAAGAATCACATCACTCTGAACTAATTAAAACAAAACAATCATATGGAAATATAATTTTGAGTTTTATGTGAATATATAGTTTTTTAAGTATTTTGACAATAATTTTGAGAGGAAAACCAAGCAGATATTATTATTTTCATATTTTTGGTGGGGAAAGTGAGGATTCGGTAAGTTGTGTATCTAATTATGGTTACAGAGCAATTCACTGAAGAAAATAACTGGTCTCTGTTAGTATTAATCTAGTCTTTTGTTTCTGTTTCACAGTAATACATTTTGTTTCCTAGACCACAAGCAATAATTGAGATGAAGCACTAGGAGATTTTGCATCTCCTTCCTGTAGCTCTATCTTGATTAAGGAAGCAGAATTTGTAAATTTTTGTGAATTTCTTGAGGTCTCAATTATAGATTCTAATGTCCTTTATTCACAAAAGAAGGCAGGAAGCAACTTTTCACAATTTGGGATGGTTCTTGAGAGTCATAAACTCAAATATCAAACCCATTGTACAAACCTCTCTAAGCCTAGCTTTGGTTTTAATAAACCCAAAGTTAAGGAAGACAACATTCAATTTGCCAGTACATCTGCATTTTCCGAAGAATTTAGACTTCTGTTCTACTCAGCTTTAGTAGGATGTCTCAGGCTCGGAGCTCTAATAATTTGAATGCTCACTCATTTATTCACTTGTTCGGTCCCTGAGCAGGGAGGACCGGAACTGCTGTGGGCTGGGCAGCTGGAGTTCTGTGCCCATCTCTATCACACTGCAGCCTCTGCATGATCTTTCCAGCATAATAGCTTCAAGGTAGTGAGTTCATTGCATAACATCTCACAACCCCAAAGACTGGCAAACACGCACACAGAGGGAAGGAAGGTAGGTTGTATCACCTTTTCTGACTTTTTCCTGGAAGTGACATATCTTAATATCTGTTGTAGCCAGTTTTCAGAGGTAACTTACCACTGATGATAATTAGAAAAGATACACTCGAATACTACCCAGCGACCCCTTGAGGGATGTTCTGGGGAACATGCTTTATTGGGAGATTTACAAATTAATTAGAAAAGAATATGACCCTATCATTTAAAATTATGAGATAAAAATCTTTCTATTGACATAAATACATGCCCATGATGACTGTTCATTAAAAAAAAAAAAAATCTTGTCACAAAACAGCATATGTGGCATAGTCCTGTATGTTTAAAATTATATACATACATTTACATGGGGATTGAGTAGCGAGAAGTGTCCATAATAATGTTTAAATTGAGTATGCAGCTCATGGGAGATTATGAATGGTATTTTAACTTATTGTTAAAGTTTTTGAATTTTAAAAATATTTATCATTGGCATTTGTGCAAAAAAAGTTATTTAAAACAAGGCAGTAATTCTGATTCTGTGTGTTTTCTTTACTATTTAAACTGGTCTGTGTTAAGTTCTCTAGCTGGCCTTTTTGCTTTTCACTTTATATATAGTATCTGACAGTCATGGGCAGAAGACATTTCTTTTTTTCCATTCAATGATTTTGTATCTTTTTAGGTAAATGGAACCCTGTAGGATTTTTTTACACATTTTATTACAGTTAGTAAACATAAGTTTTCAGAATTATTTTCTAAAGTTGAAGCACACCATTATATAGTTAGGAACCTACTCAATTGCCTCTCCCAAGAGAGATATTTTATCTTCATACCCTTGACTGAGAATGTTCTCTGATTTTATGGTAACGTTATCTGTTTAAATGTATGAACAACTTGGGAGTAATCATGCTTCTCAAGAAACAATGGTAATTGTCAGGCTATTCAGCAAGTAAAATGAGGTCTTAGAATGCTAATTTTAAACATATTTCCTTTGTGTGTTTTTATAAATAAAATGCCAACTTTGGGAGAACATTGCATTTGTCAGAATTAAAATGAAGGAGTAAAGCATTCAAATATTTGCTTTAAATTAATCTTTATTGCCTTTATTTTTAAGTATATTTTATTGATTACGCTGTTACAGTTGTCCCAGTTTTTTCCCTTTACCCACAACCCCCCACCGGTAGCACCCATTTGCTTCAGCAATCCCTCCCATCTTAGTTCATGTCCATGGGTCATGCACGTAAGTTCTTTTGCTTCACCCTTTCCTATACTATTCTTAATATATCCCTGACTATTTTCTTCCTACCAATTATGCTTCTTGATCCCTGCATCATTTTTCCCCCTTACCCCTCCCTGCAGATAATCCTCCAAATGATCCCCATACCTATGATTCTGTTCCTCTTCTGGTTGTTTGCTTAGTTTGTTTTTGCTTTTAATTTTTAGATTCTGTTGTTGATAGTTGTGAGTTTGTTGTCATTTTAATGTTCATAGTTTTGATCTTCTTTTTCTTAAATAAGTTCCTTTAACATTTCATGTAATAATGGCTTGGTGATGGTGAATTCCATTAGCTTTACCTTGTCTGGGAAGCACTTTATCTGCCTTTCCATTCTAAATGATACCTTTGCTGGATAGAGTAATTTAGGTTGTAGATCCTTGCTTTTCATCACATTGAATACGTCTTACCATCCCCTTCTTGCCTGCAAGTTTTCTTTTGAGAAATCAGCTGATAGTTTTATGGGAACTCATTTTTAGGTAACTCTTCTTTTCTGTTGCTGCTTTTAAGATTCTCTCTTTATCTTTAACCTTCAGCATTTTAATTATGATGTGTCTTGGTGAGGTCCTTTTTGTGTTCAACTTGTTTGGAACTCTTTGTGCTTTGTATATCTCTTTCCTTTACCAAATTAGAGAAATTTTCTTTCATTTTTTCAAATAAGTTTTAAATTTCTTCCTCTTCCTCTTCTCCTTCTGGTACCCCTATGATTTAGATATTGGTACATTTAAAGTTGTCCCAGAAGTTCCTAATCCTCTCCTCATTTTTTAAAATTCTTGTTTCTTATTTCTGTTCTGGGTGAATGTTTATTTCTTCCTTTTGTTCCAAATCATTGATTTGAGTCTGGCTTCCCTCCCACCACTGTTAGTTCTCTGTATATAATTTTTATTTCACTTCGTATAACCTTAATTTCTTCCTTTATTCTGTGGCCATACTAAAGCATTTCTCTGAGCATCCTTATCACCAGTGTTTTGAACTCTGCATCTAATAGGTTGGTTTGGTTATCTTCATTTTATCTAGTTCTTTTTCTGGGGTTTTGTTCTGGTCTTTCATTTGGGTCTTATTTCTTTGCCTCCTCAATTTGTCAGCCTCTCTGTGTTTGTTTCTGTGTATGGGTAGAGAGCTGCTCTGACTCCATGTCTTGGTAATATGACCTAATGTAGTAGTTGTACTGTAGGGTTCAGCCTCCTCTATCACCCAAGCTGGACACTTGATGTGCACTGTTTGTGTGGGTTGATTACACCGTCCCCCTGTAGTTGAGTCTTGGTTGCTGTTGGCAGATTAATGGAAGGGATTTACCCAGGCCAGTCAGCTGCAAGGACTGGCTGTGACCACTGACCACCAGCCTCTGCCTTCCATTGAGTATCAACTATGAAGGGGTAGGGTGGTAGTGCCCCGAAGTGGTCTGTAGCTATCCACTGGGTACTCTGACCCTGGGGTTTCCTGGATGGTGCAGGTCAAGGTCAGCCCCTACCTGTGTTTTGCCTGGGGCACCCTGCCTGAGCTAAAAAGCAATCTGAGATGGCTGCTACCTATGCTGGGCTTGGGGATCCTCAGGCAAAGCCAAGCTGTGAATCTAAGCTCGTTGCTGCTAGTTTTGGGTGTGGAGCTCACTGAGGCCAGTTGTTACTTGCTTAATAGGATTTAGGAAGTTGTGATGCTTGGGCCAAGACCAGCCATTCATAATGGAAAAGCTCCTTGGGTGGGTCTGTAAGTTGAATTGGGTAAAGTCTCTGGGGATCTCAAAGGCAGGTCAAAGAGTATTAGCCAGGCTGATGGAGTCTCAGATATGGTACCAGCTTGCTGGCTCCATCTCAATGGATGTAGTTTCTTTAATTCCGTAGTTGTCAGACTTCTTCTATTCAACTCAATTTCTGACAGTTCTTGCTGATCGTTCTTGTATATTTTAGTTGTAATTTTGATGTCATTGTGCAAAAAGGTGAGCCATGTGTTCCTATGCTACCATCTTGACCAAATCTAAATTAATCTTTAAAATCAACTTATGAAAAGAAGCTAAGATCCTGGGCTTAGAAAGGTGGTTTGTTTTAATTCTTAGTCTGGGATTAGTACATTTCTTTATATTTATGTTTATTTTCAGTATTAATCATTATACACAAGTGAGCATAAGAATTGCTAACAGTTATTGAGGATTTAGCATTAATGTCAGTCTGTGCACTATATTTTAACCTCCATTTTTTAATTTTCCAGAATGATACATTACTACAACTATAGTTATCTTCATTTTGATGAAGATAACTTCATTAAAAGTTAAAGAGTTAAGCCACTTTTTCTAGATTAAAAACATAGCAAGTGGTGGATATTATACTTTGACTCGCATTTGCTTGACAAAACATCCAAACTCTTAATCATGGACTATTATTAAATGTTTTCAAATAATGGTTTTAGAACTCACTGTTCTTGGGGCTTTTTGTTTTTGCTTTTTAAATTTTATTTTAAAAATATTTTTAGAAGCTCTGTATCTGCTTGACTTTGTATTACTCTGGTAACGGATTATCGTGTGTGCTTGCTGCTGTATGTTTAGCCATTGGCCATCTCCTAAAACACACTCTGATCAACTCTCAGATAACAAATTATCTTTCATTTCATGGCAAATTGATTCTTACACCTCTCTTTGTTTTAACAATGGAAACTCACAAGCCCATATCTTTACTGAATGACATTTGCTCTAACAACACCTGGCAGGTTTCACCCCAGCAAATACCCAATGCTGGCAATTAAAGATTAAAACTAAGGTCATAATCATGGTGGGACCAGTGTAAGTGAATAAGTGAGCTAAAGAGTATAAGGCTGGTGAGATCTTGCATGCTCAGCGTAGACTCTCATGCTTCCTTCAGAAGTATCGTGGCAACTGATGGGAAATAAGTGGAACTTGTCATAGGATGCATTTGTCCTTCTCTGTGGACACCCCTCCCCTCTCCTCTCCTATCCCCTGTGCTCTTCTTTCTTGCTTCCTTTCTTTCTTTCAGGTCCTACAAGTCCCGTTGTTCTCACTGAATAATTATTGACTCTTGAACTCCAAAGGCTCTGCTAAGTGTTTTAAATGTTATCCAATCTTGACAGCAGCCCTCTAGGGCTCAGAAAGATTAAATGACTTCCAAGGTCACGAGCTCAGAAGGGACTGAAGTGAGATCTTATTGAGAGCTGCCTGAATTCAAAGATAATTTTTTTGTGCCTATACAATGCTCTCTTTTACTAAGTCCCCCACAATTATAAAACATTCTTAGGAAATATTCCAGCAGCAAGAATTTTCCTAAAATGTAAATTTTAGCAATGGTATGGTAGTCTTTCTCTCATAGATATTTGTTATATTCTGTTTTTCTTTTACTGGTGATTGGAAACTTGTATAGTTTTCTGGATATTTTATGCATGAGAACTCTCTTTTGCCTTTGAATAGGCCTCAAGTGGGAAAATACCTATTTTACTTAGGTGTAAGAACAGCATTGTTTATTTTCCTGATAGAAAAATAGAGAGACTTACATTCAGAGGTATCTTCCTACTTAAGGGAGTATCTACCTTTTCTCCTGGGGATAAAAATTTAGTATCTCCTAAGGATCCTCCAGATGTACAAATTGTATTATGACCATCTAGACTTTTCTTCAATTTAAGCTCTTGCTTGAAAACTCTACTCCTCAAAATTAATTTCAAAGAGAAGAGATTTATTTTATATACATATGCAATATATGTAATGGATGGATGGATGCGTGTATGTGTGCAATATGCATGTATATATTTAAGCAGTATTTCTTTTATGCCTTGTATATTGGGAAGTAAAATATCACATGTTGATTAGGGGGAAAAAAAAGAGAGATGCTTATAAATAAATGAGCTTTATGCCAGCTTTGCTTTTTCATTCTATTGTTTTGTTATGAAGGAAGGCAGCTTAGTCTGTTTATTCTAACATTGCACATGTGTAGAGAGATTATTCAGGCAACATTTTAATTAATTTTTCAAGAAAGGGACATCCTGTCATTAGTCCTGTGAGTTGTTTTGTTGAGACTACAGTCTAGAAGATAAATTTTGGTTGATCCTTAGGTTGAAAAAAAATACTTTATATAGCAAGAAGATAATAAACCTGATCTAATGATGAAAATGTGTAGCAATGATCGTGGAGTTGCTGTTAAGCGGTTGTATGACTAACAAATTCCATTTCGTAAGTCCCTTTTTTTCTATACGTGGGGATATGAGAATTCTTCAAGGCCAATGGGAGGGTAAGTCAGGCCTCAGACAATGGTCTGTAGGGTTAGGGTCACATGGTGTTGGGGACATATTTGTGAAGATCTGATTATCTATCTGTTCAAATATTTTTATTTCATGAATGAGGAAAGCAAGTTGAAGAAAAGTCTCATTGGATGTTTCTGGTTTTCTAACAATTATTTTGGCTTAAAGTAGCATAACACCATCTCAGAAATGTCCAAAAGAGGCCAGAGATGGGTAGAATTCATATTTCATTCAATGGAGATGTCAGCTTTTTTTCTTTTCCTGAAATTTTTCCCTTGGATTTTTATCCCCTTCTCGGCATGCTAGTTTAACCACAGCATACTCTCCTCGGGGTTGCAGCGTCCCGTCACCAGAGATTTCGGTGTGCTCTTCCTCACTTATACCTGGGGGGCAGGAGAGAGGTATTTCTTATAAATATCAACAAAGTGTTCTGGCTTTTAATATATTTAGAAAGAAATAAAAACATGGCCGGGGTAATTTAATGATCTGTTAGTCTTCACCCTGCATTACAAATCTCTTAAACTAACATTGTGGCAATTTAGATAAAATTATAGTCATTTTCCTCTAACTGTCACCCCGTGGAAGATTCAAGAGGTGTGAAAGGTGGAGGAATACGGAATGGGCAGGCAGTACAGCACTGCCCATCACGTTATTTTAAAAAGCCCTTCCATTTGTTCCCTAGTTTTCCATCCTAGCTTTATGCCTCCGTATATTAGTTTTGTCTTCCCTCCCTCCCTCTGTTTTATCTCCCACTTCTTTCTTTCCTTTTCCCTCCCTTTATTTCTTTCTTTTCTTTCTTTCCTTTTTTATTACATTATTGTGGTAACATACAAATAACACCAATTGACCATTTTAACCATTTTTAAGTGTACAATTCAGTGGCACTAAGTACATTCCTAGTGTTGTGCAACCATCACCACTATTTCCAGAATTTTCTGCATTGCAAACGAACTATACATGTTCAGCAATGGTTCCCCAATCTCCTTTTCCTCTAGCCTGTTCACCTCTACTCTACTTTCTTTCTATGGATGTTCCTGTTCTAGGTGCCCCATTCATGTGAAATCATATTGCATCTGACTTAGCATAATGTTTTCAAGATTTTTCCATGTTGTAGCATGCATAATTTCATTATTTTTAGGTTAAATTTCGTGGTGTGTATATACCATATTTTATTTTTTTAATCCATCAGTGAACATTTGGGTTGTTTCTACCTTTTGGATATTGTGAGTAATGCTGCTACAAGAACAGTGCTGTCAGTTCTTTTCTGTATATACCTAGAAGTGGTATTTCTGGATCATAATTCTATGTTTAATTTTCTGAGGAGCCACTAACGTGTTTTCCAGGGTGGCTATACTACATTTCCATCAACAAGCACACAAAACTTCTAATTTCTTCACATCCTCCCAACAACTGATTATTTTTCCTTCTTTCTTTATTTATTTTTAAATAATAGCTTCCATAATGGGTGTAAAGTGGTATCTTATGGTTTTTTTTTTAATTTTTAATTAAATGTATTGAGGTGACATTAGAGAGTAAAATTATGTAGGTTTCAAGTGTACAAAGCTCTTAGGCGTTGCCTGTACTATTGCACTGTGTGCCCACCCGCTGAAGTCACATCTTCCGTCACCGTGTATTTTACCCCCTTTACTGCCCTTTCCCTTCTGGGGACCACTGCTGTCTGTGCCTGTGAGTTTTTGTTTTGTTTGTTTGTCCTGTTTGTTCATTTGTGGCTTTCAGTTTTATATCCCACATAAGAGTGAAATCATCGAGAATCATATGATTTCACTAATGACAGTTTTAATTTTAATTTCTCTAATGGCTGCTGATGTGAAACATCTTTTCATTTGTCCATTGTTCTCTTCTCTCTTTTAATTATTTTCTCTCATCCTCTTCTTTATCTTCTTCCCTTTTCAATCTTCTCTTCCTATTTCACTCCCCTTTATCTTTCCCTTTTGGCCCTATATTGACTCTATATACCCAGGGTTTTGTTCCTTCAAAACCCAGACTAGTTCAGAGTTACATGTCTAGTAGATAATGGTCAGCCTTCAGAACCATGTTTGACTCTGATCTTAAGCTCTTAAAAATGTTACACTAACTTAAACAACAGAAACTTGAGATTTTTCTTAATGTGCATTGACTAAAAGGCTACTATGCTTGAGGCATTGTTCTTGTTTCTGAAGCTACATCCTTGAACAAAACAGATAATCTCTATTTTCTTGGACCTCACAATATAGTAACAGTAAATAGAAAAGAGGTTTTAATGGCTTTTCTGACTACTAAATGAATGTATCACTTCTTCCTGGGCCTCAGTTTTGTTAGCTATAGAATTAGAACATTTTATCCTGTTATCTAGTTCTAGCATTCTATGACCTTGAGAATTATGTTTATTAATATTTCCTTTAATTTTATGGTTTTTCTAGGTTTCATTTTATACTGTTTTATTTGTCTCAGACTGTCACTAGCCATGACTGAAATTAAGGAAGGACAGATCTGAGAGGTGACTACACTGCTGCGTGAAGGCCTTGGCTGGGTTAGCAGCAGTGATCTGGTGCAGCTTTGCTCTGCCCGTCAATGTCCTCCTACCTGTGCCAGCCAGCCAGTGGCTTGAGGGCTCACTGCCATTCCCGTAATGGACCCAGGTGATGGGGTCAGGGCGCCATGTGTCAGAATCAAATGAACTCATCAGAAATTGTTGCCAACATCTATTCATGTGTTCCCATCAAATGAATTGATCCACCCAGTTGGTCCTCCAAAGAGGTCATGGGTCCGTATGGTTGAGTTCTTAAGTGCATGCTCTATAATTTAGGCATTTCAAATATGAATGTTTTCCCCATAAAGAGAACATGGAAGATACTGGAATGGGGATAAGAGGATTACTAGGATGGATTTGCTGAAAATGGTTGCTATTAGATACCCCTCTCAATTATTCAACATTAATTTTCAACAAATAATTACTGGTACCTTAGTTATTCAATTATATACATACAGTTTAAGACCCATATTGGGGATACATAAATTATCAATAAAATGTTTCCCTTGTTTTTAAGGAATTCATAGGACTTACATACACATGGAACTTTAGTGAGTTCTTTTTAGATAAAAATTAGGTATGGTATGTAATGCCAAGAAATCTATATTTTCAAAACACAGAAGTAACAATGCAGAAGCATAAATAAAGACCTTGTTAATGTATAAAATATATAAAGATGCTCAGTTTCAGAGGGAAAGAACATAAAACTCACATTCAGGTAATAAAACACAGAAGACTTTGCTGTCTTTGGAATCTTGTAGACTGCACAACCTGGCAATTCAATTCAAACCATGTGATAAGTAAAAAAAATAATCTCATTGCTTATTCTCACTTATGCAGGGAAAGAACAGTTTGACTCTCTTGTAAAGACATGTTAAGTTTCTATCAAATAGGATCCAAACACCTAGCATTTCAATTTTTTTTTCTATTTCAAAAAAAAGCAGCCTTTCCTTTTGAGGAATCTTGTGTACCACTGGGCTGCAAATCAATTAACTGACAAGATTAGTCTTCAGTTGGAAGGAGAAGTCCAAGAACATTACAATGTGTCTAAAATATGCCACACTTCCTAGGAGATGAAGCAACACAAAACTAGGTAAATTGTCTCAAGAACAGTTCTCCGTATACACTTACTGTCCAGATGCCCTGTGCAGTTTACTCTGAAAAACTCCACAGTTGAATGGTGCATGTAACCAACATATCTTCTCTGCATTATCCCTACACATTCAAATCCTAAAATGAATATGGTACTCCAGCCCTTTCCAGGAAGAAATTTGGCCAACAAGGGGGGAAATTTCATAGCAGAAACTATCTGTGTGTCTGTTCCCTGTAGTTAAATTCTCCTGACAACTGAAATATTCTCATATATCCTAAAGCTAACTAATGTGGTATTTGCCTTATTTCTTTAGCAAAAAGGGTAGGTGTAGGCAGCATTAAAATAACAATAAAACTCAATTGCTTGTTTAAATGGATTTCCATTTCTGGCACTGAAGGATGTGATATGGACTTAATAGGCCATGGCTAAACATTATGTGGTCATGAAGAGCAAATTGCTGAAAATAGCAGAATGTAACATACTTTTCCAGGCTGGTAAGTGTAGGTGCTGCTGGGATGGCTCAGATAGTCATTCCAACAAGAACTGGAAAGATAGTTTCATTTTTAAGAGGACATCGTTGTAATTAAGATAGATTTGTAGATTTGAGTTTGAATCCTATCGTTAAATGAAATTAGCTGTGTAATCTTAGGGTCTCATGCATATTAATTAAAACCTCAATTTCCTAAAACCTATAAAGTGGGTAATAATCCTTCTCTTACAGAGTTTTAGGATTTAATGATATTTTGAATATAGGCAATGCATATATGTGCACATATATTATGTATAGCATATTTATATACACTGTATGTTATATTTATAGTAGGTTTATATATACAGATACATATAGTATTGAATAGTGTCTGGTACTTAGCAAGAGCTAGTAAATTTTATAATTATTGCTACTCTTCTGATTGAGACTGAGCCTCTCTGTTACCGCTGTTTCTTCCTCTTTATTTTTTCCTCTCTGCTTTGATTTTAGCCAAGTTCTGACTGTGCCTAGAGGACTGACTTTATTTATTTATTTATTTATTTATTTATTTATTTATTCGCTTATTTATTTATTTATTATTTCTTTATTTATGTAGCTTTAAAGCATTTCTAAAGCTCTTTCAAAAAGTCTGTGCTTACATTAGATACTGGGTAGCCTCTCTACTTTTTTTTTTTTTTTAATATCCCTTTGTTGTCTCCATTCAGCACAGTTGGAGCAATCGTGCGATGTTTCCAAGTTCTGCTTCTATGTGTGGGTCTGTTTGCCAGTGTTTTCCTTACGCACACAAGAGGGAGAATGCACTACATTTCAGAGGCTCTCTCCATTCCTTTGCTTCTCATCCTGAGATATACTGTAGGCCCCCTGTTTATTCTCCTTCACCCAGATTTCATGCCAGCCTACATCTGTGATTGCTGCTGTAACCGCAGCAACCCTGAAGAAAGACAGTTTTTGGAAGATTTTCTTTCTTGATTTTGGAGCATTACGTGTGCTTAATTCACACACTAGAAGCTCCCATGGGTCCGGAAAGATAACAAAGGAGAAATGGAGAAATAAAGAACTCTATGAGCATCTTAAAAATAAATAAATCAAACATAAAGGGTAGAAACAAACTGCTTTATTTCATTGCATTCAAGTTCAGGACAGCGCAGATTTTTCTGGACTGCAAGGTAAATAAGAAGGATTCTGGGCAGAGGAGAGCAAAGGAGGAAAAATTGGGACACCTGTAATAGAACAACAATAAAATGTTTAATAAAATAAAGGATGCAACATATCACGTGAGGAGCACTGAGTACAGTATAAAACTTGAGTTGCCACTTTCACCTCTGGTCACAAATACTTGAGTCAAAGACTTAAACAACCCATCTGGCTGCTTCCTAATCCTGTGATTTTGTGCAGTTCACTCACCTCTGGAGTGTTTTTTGGGTTTTTTTTTCCTCACATGTAAAATCTGAATAATAGTTTCTACCTCATCAGAGTGTTCTGACTCAAGGTCAGAGAGTGGGCTAGGTCATGTGATGACATTGGCTTTACCCTGAGAGAAATAAGGAGAAATACCCCGTGGCTGCCTCTATCCAGGTTCTAGACCACTTCTCACTTAACTCTTAGAAAGGTTCATGTTGTGGACTGCTACCTCTTGAAGAGAGAATAGAATTCCTACTATCCCATCAGTTGGAAATTTTAATTTTTAAATTTAATTTTTCATTTTAAATTTAAAATTTGGTATTGTTAAAACGATATGGAAAAATAAGCATTTCAAGTGAAAAATATTTTTTTAAAAAAAGCCAAGAGAGAAGATGTAGAAGTTCAAGTCAAGTCCAATGTAATTAGTATTGAGAGTCTCTACCCTACCACCTCTCTCTTTTCTGACAAACACTGGAATTGAGATTTACTCACAGTAAAATTTTTAAAAACTATCAAAACACTTTTTATGTTCTTAAAAATGTGTGTGGCCTTCCCAGAGGAAGGAAACACTAAGATCTATTAGTCATTATTACAGATTTGAACTATCCGCAGTGACAGAACAATCACAATCTTTAAAGGCAGATTACACAATGCAGTGGTTAACCATCTGCTATTTTTTTAATTGAGGTATAATTTAAATATAATGCACATTTAATTTAGACTACAACTGCCAACCCAATTAATATGTAAAACATGTTTTCTATTACACAGAAAGTTCCTTTTTCCCATTTGTACTACAAATCTAGATTAATTTCCTTGTTCTTGGACTTCATCTAAATTAAATCATGCAATATATGTACCTTTGTGTCTGGCTCCTTTTATTTAACATAATGATTTTGAGATTCACTGTTGCAGGTAGAGCAGTAGTTCATTCCTTTTACATTGTCTTTGTCCGTGAATGTTTTCCACCAGAAGATAAACAACTTTTCGTTTGTCCAGTCCCCTGCTGATGGACATTTGGGTTGGATCAGGTTTTTGGCTATTATGGTATCCATAAAAGCTGCAATGAATATGTACAACATTTGTTGCAAACAGAAATTGACATCCCTATGTTTTAAACCTCTAGAAGTAGAATCACTGTGTCACAGGGTAAGGGTATATTTAACTCTAGAAGAAAATTACCAGTGAGGTCTCCAAGGATTTTAGCATTTTATATTCCAGCTGTGATTGTGAGTGTGTCTGTTTCTCTCATTTAGTTCTTTCTCCTTTTGTTTTATTTCACTTTTGCTCTAATTGAATGAGTAACCATTTAATCTTATGTCTTCTTGATGAGTCTTTCACTTTATCGTGTTGAAATGCCACCCTCTCTCTTATAATACTCCTTAGTGTTTGCATAGACTACATTTCCCCATCATCTTTCTTCAAATCTTCCTGTGTTTTGATATGAAAAGCACATCTCTAATATACAGCATATATATAGTTGGGTAGAGAAGGAAAACTCTGACTCCAAAAAACCTCCGCTGCCTTGCGGCATACCTCTTCAGGGGAAAGGCTAAGGGAGTAAACCCCGACAGAAAATCCGGAGCCGGAGTCCCTAAGGCGGTTTGACGTTGTAGTCAACACCGGCAACTCCTGCGGCGCACCTGAACCCAAGCTGTATCGACTCTGTCTTTCCCTTGGACCCTTCAGCTGCGAAGAGAGGGGGGGTCTGCTGCATGGGCAACAGCAGACCCTCCATATTACCCTGCCCAGGCTCTGTAGCTTCAGCGTCATCACAAGATGTCGATTCAACACGGGAGGAGACAGATACCGTGTCACTCCCGAGTCGGACTGCACAGCCATTCTCGGCGGTGCAGATAGACTCTTAAGAAGCTACACCATCGTCTCTCGAGACGGACGGCTGCCGACGACGATATATAGTTGGGTATTCTTTTCAATTTATTCACAAAATCTCTCCTTTTTAATTTTCGTAATACATACTCCACTTATATTTACTGTATTGTTATTATATGGGTTTAACACATCTTCTTGCTCTTTTTTTTTTTTTGTTTATTTCTCTTCATTTCTTTGATACTCCTTTCATACATTTTTTCATGTTATTTCTAGCTATTTAATTTTACCTATTTTATTATTATTTTATCTAGACCTCTCTGCATGTTGCCATTATGTCTCTTCTGATTATGACATGAATTTTCAATTTATATAGTCTGTCTTAATGTTTTACCACTTCACATATTATGGAAAATAATCTTAAAACAGTATACAGCAATTTCCTTTACAACCTCCTTCCATCTTTCATGGCTTGTGATAAATTTTACTTCTGTGTATATAAAATCACAATTTATACATCTTTAATTTTTTTCTTTAAAGAGTCAATTGTCTTTAAAAAGTAACAAAGGTAAAATAAAATATATTATATTTAATCATGTATTTACTCTTTTCAGTTATCTTATTCCTTCTTGTAGACACGGATAGCCTTTCAATTTTATTTCTCCTCAGCTTAACAAACTTGGCTTTAGTATGCTTTACATAGTTTACTTTAGCTGTTGATGCATTACCTGAGGTATCATTTATCTGAAACATTTTTATTTCACAGAATTTCCTGATGAATAGAGAATTCTAGTTTAACCAACCATCTCCCTACATCTAGTTCTTTTAAATAATTGTTTATGTTGTCTTTAAGCTTCTGTTGTTTCTGCTGAGAATTTAGCCATAATTCTTATTGTTTTTCCTTTGTATACAATGGGTATTTTTTCTTCTTCCAGCTGATTCTATAGTGTTCTCTTTATCTCTGGTTTTCACTGGATTCAATAAACCATGGTTTAATAAGAATTGAAAATACCTAAGTATTTCTGCTGTGCAATAATTTTTTTATAATTTGAGTGATTATTCTCTCCCTTTTCTCCTAATTTCCAAAAGACTTCACAAATACTCTGGTTGATTTTAAAGCTTGAACTTTTTTTTTTTTCTCTAGCATTTGTTAATTAGTTCAGTGGCTTTATGAAACTTCTCCTGAACAATTCCACAGGTCTTTACCCAAACATCACAAAATTCTTATTTCTGGCCATAACTTACATCTCTCCATTTTTTCTTGACTTTATTTTAACCTGTTTTCATTAATGTCTGTTTTGGGGGGAAATTTATTTCAAAACTTATGTTTTTTCTTTCCTCAGACTTCTCAAGCCTGTGTTCTAATTCAACTTCCAATTTTCCATAGATCTAAACACCAGGACAAGAACTTTGACTTATAGTTGTAGAAAGGAAATTCCACATGTTACATCATGAAATTAAGAACATAGTCAAGGTTGGATGTTCTCCCTACCATCTGTATCACTAGTGAATATTTTTCCTATAACTTGTTCCCTCCTTTATTGACAACACCTGATATTTCTCCTCACCCTAAATAATATTATTATAAGAAGGAAATAATTAGAAAAATAAAAATTATTATTATGTGTGTATGTATCCAGTCTTAATTTTTATAGATAAGCTTTCTATAATCTTATAATAATACAAAGTAATTTTAATGTCATGCTATTATTGATAAACTATCCTAATGCCACCTTTTCTATAATTTTCTAACAGTTTTTCATTGTGGGCTCTTGCTAATTTTGCTCAGGATGACACATGTGGGTGGAGGATTAAAAGAATGAAAAGATGTTTACTATTATGAAAATAACTTTTAAAATGTATTTTGCCAAAAAGAACTTCATAATATTTCATTTTAAGTATGGATAATTTACTAAAGATCATCTGAGTCTCTTCTAAGGGTTTTGGTTAGAAAATCATTTTAAAATAAACTAAATATAGATATTCATTATGTAAAAATATTGAAAATTCTGTAAGTTGAAAAAGTCTTTGGGTTCAAGGGCAAAGTCATTGTGACATAATATTATACTTTTCAAACAGGGACAAACATATCAATGTTGTCTGCCTGAAATATTTTATTCAAAGCTTGACTTTGGCAGTAGAATGTCCCAAGTGCAGGTCACAAATTATAATGAAAATTTATTGCTAGCAAGACTAAATGAGTAGATCATTGATCTGTTTAATAGGCAGTGGAAAACTAATTTTTAATCAGCTCTGCCATTGCACATTTGTCTATCTTGGAGTCATATTTGATAAAATTTTCTTATTTTATATAACTTTCTTACATTGCAAAGCATATATCCTAGATTGTCTAATTCTAATTATTACTGCAATTACTTACTGTGTTGGAATCACTGTCTTTGTGAAGTATCCCTTTTTAAGTCTTCATTTTCTGTATCTATATCAAGATTGATCAATTCTATCCACTATGAAATTGTGGATAGGGTGGTAGCCAATTGATTATACTATCACTTGGTAACCAAGCTTCCAATTACGTGACTCTTTTCAATATTGTAATGAGATACATAAAGTGACATAGTTTTAGTTGCTTTACCTGCTCTATAGGAGTTCTAATATTTGAATAAAGATTGGGTGAAATATTTTGATGATAAATAAGCACTGAATTCTCTGTATTTTGAAGGAGAATATGGTGGGCTTTTGAAAGGACAGACTGTACTCCCAATTGTGTGTGTGTGTCTGTGTAGTATTCCAGGATATTGTGAAATTAAGGTTGAATTGTTTCTGATTTATAAAATAGTAGTTTGGAACATCTTTTCTATTAATAACATGACATAATGAAATAGTATATTGTATTTATACCTCTGTTTTTCTCATTTTCCTTTCATGCAGACTTACTGGTCTACCTGAACAAGCTTTTCACATTTGAGAAGCAGAGTAGAAATGAGATTTATCATAGCACCTGATTCTGGAGTCAAGCAGCCTGGAGCAATGTCCCAGCTTTGCCACTTGATAGCTCTGTGACCTTAGGTAAATCACCTAACCTCCCTTTCCATATCTGTAAAAAAAAAAAAAAAAGGTTGATATTAATACCATTCCTCCTAGGGTTTAGTTAATACTTTAAGAATGTAGAATAGTATTGGGCATACATCTTCCATTATTATATGATTTAACTATTATTAACCTATAATGGACCCCATTTGACTTGCCTTTGAGCACCTCTGTATACCTCCTTTGGTAACAATCCCTTGAATTTTCTTTGAACATACTTTCGATTGTACATGGTTCTTATTTTAAAAACATCAGTTAAGATGCCTTTCCTCCTGTAGGCAAAGGTTGAATGAGTGACCCTCTTAGGTCAGAATTTCTCTCCCATGAGTTTAACCTTGGGCAGTTACACAAGGACAGATTTGTGGAGAATTGTCTTTGAAGCTCATATGCACAATGGATGCTGTTCTTAAGAGAATATTCTTAAGTCCTTGCCACTCAAATCCTCAGAGTTGTCCTGTTACTGCATTTACCTTATAAAAGACTATTCAAACTCCCTTTTGATTTTCTAAATCCATGCGATGAATTCCTCTTTATCTCTACTTCAGTCAAAGTTACTTTATGTCCTTGTAATCACAGAACCCTAACTGGGCCACAGTTTTTTTACTTTTTAAAACATTTTATTTTCTTGTATTTTTTCCATTACCTCCCTCCTCCACCAGCCCCACCAAAAAAGCCTCTTCCACCTTTAGCTCCCCTCTCTCAACCACAGTCACCACAGTGGTATCCATGTGCCATATTTTAATAATATTTCCTATTTTGCACCTCATAATCATTTTTATTCATACTCTGACAACTATAAGACTATCACCTTTTCCATTCTGCAGATAATTACCTTTATTATTATTATTATTATTTGTTCTGTACCATATATTCAAGTATCATATATTTCCCTATATGGTTAGATTTATTTCTAAATATTCATCAATTTTTACTGTAATATAACAAAAAAAAGTCTGAATCCTCATGTCCTAAAGGGATAACTCTTTATCTCTAGATTCTGTAGGTTGGAAAATTTGTCTGGGCTTATCTGGGAAGCTGGTGGTAACAGAGCTCAATCATGCCTTTGTGTGCAGAGGCCAGTTTAGCTGGAGGATGGTTCATTGTGATGGTGGTAGTGGAGGTCTAGAGCTGAGATGGCTCATCTCTTCTATGTAGGAACAGCAGCATCTGGCAGGGTAGCATGGCCTTGTTCATATAGCTGAGGGCTCCAAAAGCAGTAACACAGGACCAGTGCAAGGCCTTCCTAACCGTCTGCTTACTGACATCACACTGGCTAAAATCAAGTCACGTGACCAAGCCTAGATTTAGTGGGTATGGGAAATAGACTCCATTCCTTGATAAAAGGAGTTATGGCATTATAACCATCATTACAATCTACTACATATACAGATTCTTGGAGCTGGAATTTGTCAAGGATGCTTAAAGATTCACTGCCTTAGATAAGAGGTGCTGGAGAGATGGCTGGTCGGTTTTTTTTTAATGCTTCATGTGATTACAAACATACTACTTCAAGAAGCAGCCTATTCACATTTAGAATAAATCTAGTGATTAATTTTTTGGTACTATAATCTTCTTTTTTTCTAATTCCTACATGTGAGTCCTAGTTCCTGGTGGGATAGAGTAAACTCACCTTAATTTTTTCCCCATGAAACAAACCTTCATACATTTTATTCTATTACTTATTTCATATGGAGATAGTTTCCTCTGCAGCCTCGTCACATTCTCTGGATACATTAGTTTCTCTTTCCTGTTAACTTATAAAATGACAGAAAACATAGTAGATTACAGTAGAACTACTACATAATATTCAGGAACTATTTTAATTTTGTAGTTTTGAAGAAATTGTGTTGACTATTGAGAATTTAAAAAGAGACTTGCAAAAATGAGATCAAGTAAGATCTTTCTAGGAACTCCACTTTTAAAAGACCCACATTTTTACCTTCTTCCACTATAAATAGGAGACTCAATGGGTGGTTTCATTGAAAAAATATTTATTTTTATAAAAATTATTTATGAATTATATAAGTTAGGAAAAAATCATTTATTTCCTCTAAGGGTATGCCATAATCTTCTCCAGAGTTCATTAAAAATATTGTGAATTAAAAAAATATGCATAAATTTCAAAAATATGTCATGCATTTATTATATGAAATGAAGTATTTCAGTAATCATTAATGTGATTTGAGATGGGAGCCATATTATGATTGATTTATTAATTAAGTATTTAAGGAGCCAACTTCTGAATTCAACAAAATTGCATTGAATATAATGTATTATGGAAGAGCTACATTAGGACAAGTGTTGGGGGGGTGGGAGAAGTGAGGCTGGGGTAACTGCAGTGTGAGTCTATGTTGTATTCACTGCTGGGCTTTGAAGGTGCTTGAACATAATTAAAGGTGAGGTGAGATGGACATTGTAAGTTTAGATTTCCTTCCTCCGGCAAGTAATACAGCAAGTAAATATATAAGACTTTTGAAAGAGTAAAACTATTACCAGGAAAGTATAATTCAAAGATTTGTTACTTGATTAAGTTCTCAGTTGATTAAAAGTGTTACTAACCTTAGTTCTATCCATTAAAGAAATGATTATAAAATATATTTTATTCTTTCAGTATTAATGTTGATATTATTTTACACTAGAATTGAAGTTAACATATTTTCAAAATAATGTCTCCTGTTAATGGATAATAGGACACACTATTTTGATTAGGCAAAGTCCGGCCTTGAGCACTGGCTTTTTTACAATATGAGAATTCATATATTCATAATTAGGTTTCTAATGGCTTTGGCTATGAAAGACTTAAAGATAGACATTTTCCAGGAAATAATGAATTTAAATATTGAAGGAGAGAGGTGCTGTTTATATGATTTAGTTATTCATTTAAAAAAATGGGTAAAGAATATAGTATACCCAAAGACATTTTCACCTCTTGACTGAACTACAACTAGTATCTCCTAGTGTTTTCTCAACCTGGCACTCATATTTGCTTAAAATCCATTCCACACAGGTGAATAGTGTCATCTATTTTTAAAAATTAACCTCATTACTCACTCCACAGATGACATTTCTTGTGTGCTAAACGTTGGGTTTTCCCACAACGTATGCCAATTCTATGTGAGTAATTTTTTAAAAATCTGTTTTATAAACTAGAATTCTGTATAAATTTTAACTAGATCAAAATTTTCATCTGAAAAAAATAATGTGAACTCTTTTTTTTTAATAATAAACAAGTTCTCTGTGACTTGCTTGGTTTTCTTCTCCCGCCCTAGCCCTGGCTTATATTTATTTCTTCAGCTTAATTGACCTGTCATGCTGTTAGATTCTATGTCCTTGTCTACTGCATAGATTCTTCATGCCCTTCTTTATCAGGCTAATTAGCTGTAATTTAAAACTCAGCTTATGTGACATCTCTATGTAACATTTTCTTATGCCCAAGTAATATTAGGGACACCTAATTATTTTCCAAGCATATGACTCTGGCAAATATCCACAATATATTTTATGATTCCTTAACAGGAAATTTTCTAAAATGTATTAGATTTCCAGGGCAAATATCAATAAGTATACTTTCTAGTGAGAAGTCCTATAATTTCTTCAGTTTTCTCAGCTTCATCAATAGCAAGGATCTAGAGCTCAACAAAAGTTAAGTTCTGATATGTCAAACTAAACAGCTCTCTACTTTAAGAGGGAGAACAAATTTTTTCCTTCTCTATATCTTTAACCCCTAACAAAGTTTGTTATCTGTGTACAATAGGAACATAATAAATGTTGTTGACTTCATGAAGAACATCATATTCTATCATATGATTCAATTAATTTGTGGTTGTTCACATTGTTCACTTTATCCCAATATTGCCAAGGAGTACATACTTAGTATGAGTCATACCCACTTTGCCAAAGACAGCATTTTAGTTTGGACTATGTAGATGTCACTAGATGAGTACCAACATCTTCCTAGGAGTGAGGTCCTTGCCTGTTAAGAATAAGCATCAACCACTTGTTCCCTGACTGAGTGGAATGGTCCCATTGGCTGCTTCTGTGAGACTTAGGGTCCCAAAAGAATTCATAAATCCAATGTAAACCCTCCTCCCTAACAATCAGTCACTTTTTTGGGAAAAGTGACTACAAATTTTAATGAAAAAATAAATATGATAGTGCAGACAAGATATAAAAAAGAAGAAAAATAAAGAGGACTAGCTCTCTCAAGTATTTAAAGAGCATTATACTGTCACAAACAAATGGACATGTCCTTGGAATAAACCGCCCAAACTCATTGGAAAGCCCCAAATATAGATTGGAGTGGATTTTGTGAGAAAAATAAAAAAGTAACATAACCTCCTGAGGGGCTTGCTGAAGGATTTCTCTTTACTTAACAATATAAATTCAACCTAATCCTTTCAAAGTGTATTTTGAGAAATCAATGTTAAACATAATCAATTGAATCAAATTTATTATTGGCAGAAGATCAAGACCACAGTTATGGAAGACCCACTCCACTTTTGTTCTACCTAAGAAAATGATAAACAGTTCTTACTCTCTATTTAAGAAGTACTGTAAGTTTTTGAACACTTAAATGCCTGTGAGGTGCTACATTCTTTAAATGTACTAACATTCTTACACAACCCTCTAAGCACTATATTTATTTTTATGAAAGTTGGAGAATTTAGGGTTCTGACTTCAAAATTAGGCCTTTGGGTGTGGGCTCTACAATTTATAAAAATTAATGACTCCATCACTATGAAACCCATTCTGGTTAATGTCACATGGTACATTCAAATGCATCCCCTCACTGCTCGCCCTGGTAAAACACCACTGTGCCTAGACTCTGCAGACACAGAAATGGAGCAGGACTGTATGGGGAGCTCTCATATCTCACTGCCTAGAAAGCCCTCTCAGGCAGTGACATCCTGCTACTCTGACAATGTAGTACTGAAAGATTGTCTATTAAGGGCTATGTCCTGCAATTCTATCTTGTGATACCCTGAACCTTAATAATATTTCTATCTGGTTTCTTTCATCGTTTGAATTGTGTGTTAAGTGTGGGGTAATGGTCTACAGTTTAGAGAACACCAACTTCTAAACCCTGGTTCCTTTCTTCTGATTCTTTATTTTCCTCTGATTTCTCAGCATTATCCCCTTCGGGTCAGAAATTGTTCCTTATGCATGTTCCTTCTCACATAGTAGTCTGTTGTCTACATTTTACATTTTGAGGCTTTTGGTTCTTTATATTTAGAACAAAGTTTTGAAATTAAACAAACAAAATTGGGATGCAGAGAAGAAAGAATAACATTTATTTTTTTCTTTCTAACTACCTGACTCTTATAAAAAGTCATGACTACAGACTTACTCAGGTGTCGCCAGCAGCTTGAAAGCTGAGATCTGATTCCTGGTCCTTTGTGTTTTACATTTACCCTGAAGATAGTTCACATGTTATTACTTCATATAAGCTTGGATGGGAGAGGAAGTAGGAAAAAGAAGGTAAAAATAAATAACTAAATAAGAATTGAAAATAAGAACCTATAATTTAATATCAAAGAATCATATCCCTGCTCATGTAGTCTGCCATATAATCTTCCCAATAATACTGCAGAGTTTATACTATTATCTCATATTATTAAAGAGGAAACTAAAACTTAAAGTAGTTAGGTATCTTTCTCCAAGTCCCACAACCAAAACCAGAGCCAGGATTTGCTGCATATTCCCTGATTCCAACACCTGGGCTCTAACCATTTATATTACACTGTTCTCCCAATGATATCTAAGCAACTTGGAATTATAACTAGAAATTAGAGCTTTAATAGAAAGACTGAGGTTACTTTTTAAATTCATCATTAACAATCCCACATTCAAATTATTGAAACTCACTCTAATCAAGAATGTATTATTCATCAGATATGTTTGCAAATACTTTATCAGTATTAACTTCCTTATTACTCACAGGAAGTACAGGTTGTTGTAAGGTTTCTATTTTACCGTTTAGAGACTAAGTCAGAAATTTGGAAGCTCTCCTAAGGTTACACAAACTAATAGCATCTTAGGTCTGGGAACTTTAATATCATGAAGGTACTAAATTCTGTTTCTAGAAGTAAGCAGCAAAATATTCCAAATCCCACTGCTCAGGCTCATAGCATTTAGCATCTCTGTGTAAAATAGGATCCACCAGCCATATGAATCCATAGCAGGTTTTTCACTTGGATGCTCTGTCCTGGACACAGATTGCATTTTGGCATGGTGGCAGCACTATGTCCATTTGGAAACTGAGAATAATGGCTTACTATTTCTCCCATTAAGTAAAAAGACCACATATAAAAGCATACACATACACGCACACACACACACACACACACACACACAGCACTCTTCTTTTGTCTCCACTTCCACCTCTATCACTGTTCAGTCTCTTTCCCTTCATCTGCTGAAGAGTTGTCTGTACTCAACTGTCCTTCCATTTACATCTTCTGTTTTCTCCTGAGCATTCTATCACCACTAATTTTCTGAAATTAATTTTATTGTGGCTACTAACAATCTCTACTCAGCTGAACCTAATGATGAATTCTCAGCCCATTTAAGTTGATCTAGAAACAGTTTGACAATGCATCCTGTCCTGGGACAATCCTGGTTTGTGTCTATTGTCTTGGTTAATTACTTATAGCATCCACTTTCACTCTCCAAAGCATACCAAGTTTGGATGATAAATTATAAGGTCATCCTAACAGTAGTTTATGAACAAATCAGTCCTCCATGAAACACTTGTTACTATTGGATTCCAAGTTACCACACTCCTGGTTTCTTCTCCTTGCCTTCTTGACTTCTTAATCTTTGCTGATTGTTCTTCAAATACCCATGTACCCTAATACAGTAAGACTCTGTAATAAGAACTCCTCTTTTCTATATATCCCTTCATATTGGATAAGCTCATTTAATTTTATAACTTTATGAGTAATGCTAACTCCCATATTTCTACCTTTAATCTAGACTCCTTCCTACACCTTTAGACTTCTATAGCTACTCTTCTCCTTGATTTATCTAGTAAATGTCTACTAAGCACCTGAAATTATGTCAAAAAGCAAATGTTTACTGCTACCCCATATCTATTCCTTGCCAACCTGCCCTCCACAAGCTTGTTCAGTTAATGAGAATTTCATTTTTTTCAAGTTCTCGGCCATAAATCTTTGAGTCAATCTTTAGTTCTCTCTCTTTCCATGATAGATATTCAATCTAAACACCTTTGTCAAGGAAGAACCAGAATTCTGTTTCTCTTTGTCAGCTGTGAAATGCCTGACAAGTTTTAGCTGGTCCATTGATTCCTCTGTTAAATGAGCGTGTGTATTATGATCTCAAGGGACTACTGCATAACCAAAATACATCACCATGGACATCCCTGTATTTAAAATATTAAAATATATCCACATAATTTGGTAGTCAATCCATGAGGTTCAACACCTATTCTTCTATCTACATGGGCCTGTGGCTGCTTTTGCTTCTTCCCCTAAGTCTCCAGACCTTCCTGTAGTCCAATGTCTGAATGTCCCCAGCACGTCATTCCAGAGCTATGGGCTGGCATCCCTTTTGAGTGATCAGTATTCCAGCCATTATAAATGCAAAATATTTTCACTCTCACTGCTGCTTATCTCTCAGTACAACCAGAAGAAGTGCGCTGAGTACCTATGAATAAATTATCATTGCTAATTACCATTAGACAAACTTTTTAAGCTCTCTTTAACTCACTTTTAACAAGGTGCAGCTGCCACTTCGTCATCTGAATGATTCATTTCTGTTGGCCACGCTTTGTTATGTTTTCAAAGATAACTTATTCCTTTGTGACTCAGTAGCTTTTTCTACATTACAACTTCAAATAGCTATTTTCATTTATACCCACATTCTTCCCTACTGCTTTGATGGAACCTCCTTCATATGCCACTCGTGGGTATAGAATATCAACAACTAACTTCACCCTAATTCAGTTTCTTTTTTTTTTTTTAACTGATGATTAAGAAAGAAAACTGATGAATAAGTTTATAGATTAAACAAGGTTCTATTTTTGGTGTCTGGGAGCAGAGGCAGAAGGAACAAAGTACTACTTTAATTTATGTCTCCATGTGGGGAGAAAGGCAATGGTAATGTGAGTCAGGTTTCAAGTAAGAGATACCTTCATACTCTTTACAAAGCTTCAAATAAGAAACTCTGGAACAAAGCCTCACTGACTCGTTCGTTTGCCATATATCTATCAAAACTTGTGTTCATTGGCTGTCAATTCATTTAGATCTTGTTCACTTAATAACTACTATAAACTCTGTACTGTATACTCTTAGGAAAATAAAAAAGACATGTGGATCATCATTATAGGTTCTTCTTCAAATTAATATTTAAAGGATATTTTTCCAACATTTATTTTTTTTCTGAAAACATGACTGCTATAACAGGGAAGACTTAGGAATTAGAACCTGGGGAATGGATTAGACACTTCTTTGTTATCCTGATAAATTTAGTTCTGCTAGAAGTTTTCATACTCTTCTAAACAAAATCAATGACCTACAATACCCAGAACTACCTGCCATAAAAGGCAATTTGATGAGTATCTGTTAGGGCTTACTGGTGCCTACCAGCTGGAGGCCTCAGGTCCAACCTGATAGTTTCTCTGGATAGCTCTCCCAACCATACTTAGTCTTCCCCTTGAAAGAAAATTCCTCTACTCCTTTACAATCCCCAAAATGTGGTAGTGACCAAGGATTAAATGTAAGGCCCCTTTCGAAAGATATCCAGGGATATTGACTAAGTTTGTTTCTAATGCTAGAAATTCAAATCCAACATAATTTCATTGGTTCAGTATCACTTTCTTGATATGAATAGTTTACCTCTTTTATTCTTAGTTTCCTGTCACATTCTTGCCTGAATTCATGGAATATTAAGGAGTAAGTTATTTTTACCCCAGTAAGAATTTGTAAAAGAGAATGAAGGCATGGTTAAAGTGGTAATATTTATTAAATTATCTACAAAAATATTACTGAACTAAAGTGAGATATTTTATACCCTGGAATAATATAAATATAAATGCATATTATTATTCAATGTATAGGCATTAATTCATGCACAAATATTTATTGATTTCTTCTCTATGTTAATTTCTGTAGTAGGTTTGATATGCCATAATAAAGGGAATAATCCCTGTCCTCAAGGAGTTTTGGGGACAAATGAGATTCTATTAACATTTTATTGTTGAACTCACAATGGCTGCCAGTGCCTATCAGTAGTCTTGCTACACATTAGCCCTCCCTTATATTAAAATATTCCTTAATAATTTCTGCAAATTTCTCAGTAGCATCCATTAAACATTGCCTTCCAGGTATTTCTAAATATTCTCTTCACCTAACTGTGGCACTAGTTCAAACAGGATTTAACTTTGTTAAAAGGAAAGCTTACACTTAGAATGCCAGACAATAACTGCTTAAAACAGGAAGGCATGCTCATCATGGATTCCATCTAAAATGCTTAATACACAGTATTCATGGATTCCTCCTGATCTCTCTCTCCATCCCACTTTTCTCCCCTTACTTAGGTGTCTGCTAAAATGGCACAGTGGGCAAGGATATATCATTTACTATAGAAAGTTTATAAAGTAGTATTGAGAGAAAGAAGGAATTAATAGCATAGAAAATAGTAACAAACATATTTTGGTCATGGTTAACATTTAGGAAACCTTAATGGAAGACAGTAATTCAGGTCATGACTTTCTTTTTATAGTACTCTATAGAATTTTTACTTTCCCCACTGTTTAAATTTCAGTGTAGTTATCTGAGCAATTGTGATTTGATTTATGACAGTGAATATCAGTAGTGAATTGCATAACATCAGAAAGACGCGCCCAAAACATATGATTGTATTTCTGGCGGAAGGAAAAGTGGCCTTCTCCATAGATGAAGCTCATCAGCTGTTTGCAATCCACTTTCCAGTTTCCTCAGGCTGCATCTTATTGTGTCAGCATCTCTAGAGAATACTGCCTATTATTTCTAAGTTGAAACACAAAGGCATTGTGTACTCTCAACCACCCCCTTGATATCACCTGGGCCCTGTGAGTCAAATCCATTCCAGGTCTAGTCACTCAACAAACTCCTCTTTATACCTTTTTAATGAAGGATAACTGGGTAGGCAGTATTGTCATTACTTCTGACATAAAACAGAGATTTAAGCTAAATATAAGATTAGGTAGGCAGCAGAAGTACTGCCATCAGTACTTAAACCAGTTTCACTAAAACCATTCAGACACTACTGTAGGGAATAATACTGCATTGCCAATAGAATATTGCTAAATCCAGTGATGTAACACATCCTTTCTCCCTCCTTACTCACTAAGAAAATAGCCTTATGATGGAAATGGACTGGTTGAATGAGTTCCAATTGCTCTAGTCTCAAAAAGTCATTTTATAGATGCTTTGAATGTGACCATTTAAAAGTATAGCCTCCAGATAAATTTTGCAATTCATCTCTATTAAAGAACTGGTGACTATTCATAATAAATGGATAATTATTCCCAATAGCCCTTTATCATACAAGATTATTATAACTCCTGGTTATTTAAGACATATTGTGCATGATGTTTCATAATTATAAATATACCCCTGCCCTTTTTTCTTCATTTTGAGGTCTCTGTAGACAGCACTTACTTCTTATAATCAAATACAGAAATATGTTTAAGAACATTAAATAACTCTAGCAGGGTGAAATTTATTTTCTTTTTAATATATAGGATAATTTTTACAGAACCAATGAAAATATGAAGTAGAAAGAATGAAAATCCATCTTTAATGAAATTCTAAAACCTAGTATTTCCTCTAAATTTTATCTGAACAGCGAATACGACCAGCATTCATGTAGCAAAGATATTTGGCAGTACTTTTTACTGAGACTGTAGTGGCTATTCTCTGCCCTTGGTAAGTATTTTCTTCTCCTCTTCCCTCTATTCTTCCTCCTTCTCTTCCTTCTCTCCCTCCTTAACACCTCCTCTTCTCTTTCCCTTCTTTTATTTATGTTGTCTTAACAATAACCCATGTTTTTGTTCCCTTATATATTTATTTGTTTACAAATTTGGAGGTTCTGCAACTTTGTATATGTAATATATATAGTATATATAATATATAAATTATTTATATTTAATATGCATATGTATAATATATATTTTATATACTTTTTTTTCAATAGAACTGGGTTTGGAACTCCTATTTTGGAGAGTTCTGAATCATCTTGATTTGGGTCATCACCCAGAGTCCTAGAGATTTATAAGCAAAGTAGTAAATTCTCTGGGTTGTTGGGGCAATACGTACAGCTTGAACTCTTTCGCAGTTGAATTTGATCTCAGAGTTGGTGCCAACTAAAATAGTCCTGGTACCAAGTAATACAGAGTTCTTCATTTTGGGGAGAAGCATTGCAGGGTAATATACTACTGCACAGTAAGGGTAGGGCAAATTGGTATAGGCACCATTTATTGGGTGAGAGAAATATTGGCACCAAGGGAAATGTAGCAAATTCTGACAAGGGGCTTCTATTGAAAATATAGTTTGCATATCTCCACTTCGGATCTCACTTGGGTGATCTTTTACTCTGTACAATGTTGTGGCTAATGAGCTTTTTAAATGAAAAATGCTAAATTAGAAAAGCATTCTATCCTCTATTAAAAAACCGTCAAAGCCCAGGTTCCTGCCTCAGTAATTAAACTCTAATACAGAATATTCATTATGGTATCAGTTCCTCATTACCTGTGCCTATGAGTCTGTGAATATCTGTTGACACCTAGAGTTCAAATTCATTATTGTGCTCTTACATTAAAATAACACCTTCTATCCAAGGAATCACCAAGCATGGCAAAAACATTAGCCCCATCATTATTCGTGAATCTTTAAAGCTGTACATAAGATGCACTGTAAGATGAATTACCCTGCGTCTTTTTAATTTATTAAGGATTTATTTTAGTAATCACTTGCTGAACAAATACAAGAAACAATGAAATGATTATTATTGAGATAAGTCACATGTGTCCCTACAGGTTGTTATTATCCCCTCTGTTTGAAGAATTTCATACTCTAAATAAAATATGATGGTAGAAAAAAGATATAAGGACAGCGCATAAGAAATAATTAACTGACATATGTATTCAATTTAGAGTGCTTTATTTTGTTTTATTGACAGTTCCTTTGTAATCACTTTTCTATTGTTCAGTGTACATGTGTCTGGTTGCACAACCATGTTGTTAGTTCCTTGAAGGAAATCTTCCAGCTGTGTCAGTGTCTGAACATCTCTGAGTGTCCTGAAGTTAATACGAGTGCAAAGCTAGCATCTTCACTGACCCAAAGCCCAATGTAAAGGCAGAATTAATGTACAACATGGGTTGATGTAAGGAAGCATATAGGAATAATAGATGATGTTCATGTAGAGTCTGATATGATAGAAAGGAATAAAAGTAGAAAGAAGGCAATATTGTGATTCATTGGTCCATCTTGCTAACAGCTTATTATCATTTTCTGTATAAGTTCAAAACAGCCTATGCTAGAAAAAAATTTTTTTTTGCCTAAGTAAGTAATGCATTCCAAATACTGGTATCCATATTTTTTCCACATAATTTTAGTAAATTCCAGCTATGCCAAAATCCATCAAATTGCTATTAAGCCTAATAAATGATGCAGAATGAATAAATTGCCAGATTTTGCTTGGGATCAAAGGTTGTTTTGCAGTATATCCAAGTACTTGCACTGATAATCCTTAAAAAGGAAAAGAAACAGTGTTTCAGTATTTTCTACTCTGTATGAGATATATATAATAATTTAAAAAACAAAGCTATTATGGGGCATTTGGGAGCTGGGTTTAAAAACTTGATAATTCTTTATTTTTCATGTTTATAAATTGCTTATGACACCAGACATATATAAGGGAAATGATTAAGCATGTTGCCTGAATGTGTTGGACCTGAGAACCTGGCAATAAAATTATGTTTGACCTACAGAGAGATAAAGAAAAAAATTCCCAGCAATATTTGTACTCGGATCTTCTGAGATTGTGTCATCTCAAATCTCTTCCTATGGCGAAGCTGAATTTCCTTGATGATACAAAAGCTGTTGAGTAGAGAGAATCATTTGAATTGTCCCTGAAGCAGGCCATTAGTACAGGAAAATTGGAGACCTGAAATGCTCATTAGCTGCGGAAGGTGTACACATCCAGGACAGGAAGAGAGCAAGGGTTCCTCCTGGAATTGCTTTCGCCTTTTATTCTCTGAACTCCACAGAGCCGTGCGGCTTGGAAACTCATCAGCTAAATTCCAGTCTTAGGACCTCCCCAGAAGGTAAAGGGAACATTAAAGTCAAAGGGTAGGGCAGCTTGTTTTAAATTAGGAGAATAAAGCTTCCCCATTTCCGCTCATTAGTACCTGTCAAATAGCAATGGGGGCTGATAAACATGCCCTCCTGATATACTAGAGGATAATTTCTAATAGTAACATATCTGTCTGCAATTGCTATAAGCCTTTCTCTCTGCTCAATGGGCCAAAAGTGCTGTTAGTTGTCAGGATTACAGTAGTCCCTCTCTATATCGCGGTTCACTTATTGCAGCCTCACTGTATTGCAGGATTTTTAAAAATATATTTAATTATTTATCTTGGATTTTTTGCTATATCATGGGGTTTTGCGGTACTGTACAGTAAATACTAAAATAAATGTAAGGTTCCTAACTTCGCAGATTTTCACCTATCATGGGGGGTGGTCTAGAATATACTACCTGCGATAAGTGAAGGACCACTGTATATGTAAAAAAATATGGCTTAATTGATAAGAGTTCTTTAGTTCAACAAACTCAGAATCATATATAATGCTTACACTAATGTGAATTGGGGTACACTACTTTATCCTGTGCCTCAGTTTCCTCATTTGTAAAATAGGAAACTATAATAAAATATAATAAAACCTATCTTAAGAATATGTGGTACTATATATATATGTGTATATATATATATCGTTGGCAGCCGTCCGTCTCGAGAGACGATGGTGTAGCTTCTTAAGAGTCTATCTGCACCACCGAGAATGGCTGTGCAGTCCGACTCGGGAGTGACACGGTATCTGTCTCCTCCCGTGTTGAATCGACATCTTGCAATGACGCTGGAGTGTCCTCTCCAGTGGAGCTGAAGCTACAGAGCCTGGGCAGGGTGATATGGAGGGTCTGCTGTTGCCCATGCAGCAGACCCCCCCTCTCTTCGCAGCTGAAGGGTCCAAGGGAAAGACGGAGTCAATACAGCTTGGCTTCAGGTGCGCCGCAGGAGTTGCCGGTGCTGACTACAACGTCAAACCGCTTTAGGGACTCCGGCTCCGGATTTTCTGTCGGGGTTTACTCCCTTAGCCTTTCCCCTGAAGAGGTATGCCGCAAGGCAGAGGAGATTTTTTGGAATCAGAGTTTTCCTTCTCTGTCTCAACAAGTATCTTCTAAGTAATAAAAGGAAGAGAATCTTAGGAATGAAGATGTTTCATAGAACATGGCTTTTGCTTTTTTTGAAATGTGAATTTTGAGACCTAGTAAAGGGCAATGGTATCATTCCTTTTATATCCAGAACTTACATTTTATAGTTTTAGAAAACACAATCTTGATAAGTCCCTAGAAAGAAAAGAGTAGGGATGTGAGCTCTGCCTGAGTTTAGGATTTCTGTCTTTTCCTCCCTTTACAGATTTGGTTGAATTCTTCCAGAAATGACTGTGAATAAAACAGGCCATGGGTCCTCATGAGCTGCCTAAATGCCTGCTTTCTCTTCAGTGTAGATATCATTATAATCACCAACATCTCCACAGAGGACAATCATTGAGTGATTTCTATATGCCAGATTCTCTTCCTATTTATTCAACTCTCATAGCATCTCAACAGATTAATTATATTTATCCTAATTTTTCAGATGAGAAAACCAAGAAAAAAAAATGAGGTGCTGAAAAATATGTGACAGCACAAAGACTCCAGAGCCTGATCTCTTAACAAATGCTCTCTTCTGCTCCCCACTGTTCCAGTAACTCAGTTCGCCATTCCCTTATACCTACCCCCTTGAAGTCAAGTGATGAAATTCATTCTTCTTAACACATGAGCCAGGAAGTAAGGTAATATTGTACAATCTTTTTTTCTTCCTGACAGAAGGATTCTTCTGTTGTCTCCCAAAGAGATTTGGGACAGGACTTGCCACATAGGAGTATAAGAGGGGGATGAGTAGAGATTATTTTCACATGTGAAACTATGAAGCATGTGCTTCTCACAAACTACAAAGTTCAGATGCCAGGACACTTGGGTGTCAAACCCTTTTCTTCCTAACAATGCAGATCAGTAACCCTTTACAGCTGTTGAAACTGGCTAGACTTTGTCCATCTTTAATGCTGCTATCCACTATTTGGACGTACTCTGTCCTAACTTCCTAGATGATTTTGTTACTCGAATCATAATATTCCTCTCAACTCCTCTCTTAGCTTTATCCCTTGAGATGCTAGCAAGTATGTTGATGAGAATGCCTTGGCCTCACAATTCTGCTGTTTCAACTCCAATAACCCTTACCATGCTTCAATCATAGCTACCCTCAGACTTGCCTTAAGTCTTGACACCAGGCTGGCTTCACACACACAATTTAAAATTCAGAATCACCAATAAACAACTTATTTTCCTTTATGACTCCTTTCTTTCTTCTTCCTTTCTTCCTATTGAAAAATAAATAATAAGCTTTTACTCAGTAAACAAAGATTTGATAGTAAGTCACACTGTATGAGTCAGAGGACCTAGTTTGGGAAGATAGACATGGATGTATAATTTTAATGTGTCTCAGTAATAGCTGAAATGATTTTAAATAAATACTAATGGAGTCTAGAAGTGCTGAACTGTTATAAGGAGTATTTAAAAGGACCTCTAAATACACTGGATTTGGTTCTTGCTGAGAGTGAGTGGGTCATCTGCTGGGCACATAAGTAGAAAAGAAGGCATTTGAAGCCTATAAAGTAAATGTGAATAATTATGTGTTTAGAGACCAGATTGAAAAAAACCAGTGAAATCGTTTAGGTAAGATATAATTGGGACATGGACTAAAAACTATGGGAATGGAGAAGGAGGAAAAAAATTATAAAAAGACATTTGCCAGATTTCAGCAGAATTTGATGATGGATGTGAGAATAAAAATGTGGAAGTTTTAATGTTTCTACCTCGGGAAACTCAGTTATGACACAATCAAATCATACATAAATAAGTACTTTCAGAGAATAATGGTAGGACAGAGTTTGCTATTCAGCTGGTACACACGGGTCTGGCTTACCAGTTGTTTATTGCCTTTGCCGAGTCCTATCAGCTAAACACCTGTTACATTGAGTTGGAACCTGTGCCATAATGATTGTGAATGTTTTCAATATCATTGCTGGTCAGAAATAATATGATCAGTTTGGGAAATGGGCTTTGTTTGAGTTGCCTATTGTAAATTAAAGTAAAGAGATAAACAGTTGGAAATATGATGTTGAAGCTTTAGAGAGAGATCAGTCCTGACGGTATAAGATTTAGAGTCATTAATATGTGGATAGTCATAGAAGCCAAAGCTAAAAATGAACCATCGAGGAAGTATGAATCTCAGTCCACTGAGGTGAGTATCTTCTTGCCTTTAACTTTCTCCATTCCCTAATACGGGTCTGCTGCATGGGCAACAGCAGACCCTCCATATTACCCTGCCCAGGCTCTGTAGCTTCAGCGTCATCGCAAGATGTCGATTCAACACGGGAGGAGACAGATACTACCATGTCACTCCCGAGTCGGACTGCACAGCCATTCTCGGCGGTGCAGATAGACTCTTAAGAAGCTACACCATCGTCTCTCGAGACGGACGGCTGCCGACGATTCCCTAATATTCACTGTACCTGCTTTTGTGTACCATCTTGATCTTTAGCTCCATTATATTCCTTACCTCTTTTGATTTAATTTGCCCCCATCTAGATCCCATGATATGCCATTTCAGTTATGTGCTTATTTCCTACCTAGAATCAGATATTCTTCCAGCTTTTTCCATTTTTGCTTTACCAATATCTTTATTCCCACACTCCAAAACATGCTCTTCACTTCTCTTTATCATGAGCAGGGGATTGTGATATAGTCTTTTCTATAAGTCAGTCAGGCAACTGCTTGGCTAGCTACTTGCTGAGCAGCCCAGCACCAAGGAATAGGCAAGACTCACACACAGTAACTATGCTATTCACTCAGCTTTTACTGAATACAGGTTCACTCAAAGGGGAACATCAACATACATTAATATCCTGCTCACACTCTAACAATCTAAGAGAATTTTAACACATACACAGCAATCAATGGGAGATAACAAACTCTAGTCCCATGACTCTCAGTCTGCATGTCTGGGAGCACAGTGGGCAAGGGAGTTGTCAGCATTTTGCAAGGAAGGACCCCTGGAGCCAGGGGGGCAGCAGGGCAGGTGAAGTCCTCAGTCCAGCAGGGCAGAGCCTCTAGCTGCCAAAGCCAAAGGAGATCAGCGTGGCACGGATCAGCTCTCTAGTGTGTGAAGCTCAGCTGTCTCAGCAGTGGTCTGGAGCCTGCCTCAGTTATACCTGGAAAGTGGTGAACTCCACTCTTCCGGGTCTTTTTGATAAATGTCTTAGCACCCCTGATATCAAGTGTGGAATTTCCCCAGAAGCCTATGTGTGGTGCATGGCTATTCTGCTTGACATCCCTGATGGCAAGTGTGGGATTTCTCCAGAAGCCTACCTATGGATGGTCCTGCTCTGCCCATATGGCTATTCTGATCACATGTGCAGACATCTTAGGTGTGTCTCCTTGCCAGATGTGTCTGCTATGACTTAGGTAGTTTCCCTCTTAAGCCAAAGTGTCATGGATGACTGATAGCCATTTTGGTTGACGTGAGTGACTTCACTTTGTTTTATATACTTTATGATATCTTGATTGGACCAATGCCATTGTATTGGTCTTGCTCTCCACACTCTTTCACCATTTTCAGTAAATAGCACTATTCTGTACCATGGAATGATCTTAGACTCCCCTCCTATCTCATCTTTTTTTCATCCAATCACACACCACTATTAAGTCTGTCCATCTAATAGTTCTCATATCTAAAATGTTTCTTCTTCCTTATTCCTGCTGCCACTGACTTAGTTTAGTCTTATTATGTTTCAGTTGGACTATTGCAAAAACCTTCTAAATGGTCTCCCATTTCCTTAGTATCACCCTTCTGATCTATTATCTACCCTTTAAGAGCAGAATTGTTAAAAGGGTCATGTTGTACACTTATTTAAAATTCTCTAATAAGTCTTTTTTTCTTCATGATAATATACTTAATATGTCAAACCGTATTTTTCATCATCTTATTTTTGCATATTCATCTGTCTCATCTGTCATCACTTTTCTTTCATATCCTCTAAACTTTCAACTCTTTGATGTTTAAAACTGTGTCCTGTGCATTCTTTTATCTCCACTTGTGCCGTATCTACCAAAAATGCATAGTATATTATTAACATATGACAACTGAGTGTATTATGCTATTAAATAAATACATGAACTGAAAGATCATGATGTACATCTAGCCCCAGGCTACAAAGCATCAAAGCATTCCTATATTGCAAGATGAATCCACAAATCTGTGTGTTACATCTACTTAAAAGTTTGTTTTTGCATCATAGTGGGTCTTATTTCTTTCTTTCTTTCCTCTATTTTCAGTGATAAATTTTACAAGTATTTCCTACTCCTTTTCACCATCCTTTTTTCTCATAACATAACCCCTCATGTACTTGCTTGGGTCAATGTCAGATAACATAGAGTTGCCTCCTTTTGTTGTCTTGGAAATCCCATATTTCTTCCTCTACAGCCTTTTATTTTGAATGAATGGCCCCTGTCTATGCTTTTCCAATTTAGCTAGAAGCTTATAGATATTATTAGCATTTTTGAAGAAGCAGCTGTTTATTTTATTGGTTTTCTCTATTGATTTCCTGTTTTCAATTCCAATAATTTCTGTCTAATTTTATTGCTTTTCTCTTGTTTATTTTAGATTGAACTTGTCCCTCTTTTTCTAGTTTTCTATGGTGGAAACTTTAGATGATTGATTTTAGATCTTTAATTCAATGCTATCAATTTCTCTCTAAGCACAGCTTTCACTGTATCCCACAGATTTTGATGTTATATTTTCATTTTTATTTAGTTCAAACTATTCTTTTTCTTGAGGTTTCTTTTTTTGACCCATGTGTTGTTTAGAAGTGTATTGTTTACATGTACTTTGGGATTTTCCACTTATTTTTCTGTTATTGATTTCCAGCTTAATCACATTGTGCTCTGAGAGTAGACATTTTATGATGTTTATTCTTTTAAATTTGTTTAAGTGTGTTTTATGGCCCAATATGTGGTCATTTTTGGTGACTGTTTCACATGAGCTTGAAAAGAATACATATGCTGAAATTTTGGGTGGGATATCCTATAAAAGTCAGTTATATGCAGTTGATTGATGGTGGTGTTGAATTCATCTATGTCCTTACTGATTTTCTGCCTCTTAGATCTGTTGATATCTGATAAAGGTGTGTTGAAGTCTCTAATTATGATAGGGGGGTTCATATATTTCTCTTTGCAATTTTAATATCAATAGCTTGTGCCTCCCATAGTTAGATGTTCTGTTGAAAGTTGCATGCACATTGTGGGTCATTATGTCTTCTTGAAGAATTGACCCCTTTATCAATATGTAATTCCTCTTTATCCTTGATAACTTTACTAGCTTTGAAGTCAGCAATGTCTGAAATTAAAATATCTACTCTTTCCTTCTTTAGATTAGTGTTAACATGGTATATTTTTTTCATTCATTTATGATAATTTTAATCTACATGTGTTTTTATATTTAAAGTACATTTTTTAAACTTTACTTATTTTTAGAGAGAGGGGCAAAAAGAAAGAAATAAAAAGGGAGAGAAACATCAGTGTGTGGTTGCCTCTCATGAGCCCCTAATTGGGGACCTGGCCCACAATCCAGGCATGTGCTCTGACTGGGAATTGATCCAGCAACCCTTTGGTTCTCAGGCCAGTGCTCAATCCACTGAGCCACACCAGTCAGGGCTTCAAGTACATTTTAAAAAATATATTTAAAAAGACACATACATCTTGTTTTCTGATCCTCTCTGAAAATCTCTTGTAACTGGTTCATTTAGAAATTGACATTCAAAATAATTATTGATATCGTTGAATTACGATTATATTTATTACTGTTTTTTATTTGTTATCCATGCTCTTTTCCTTTTTTGTCCTTTTTTGTTGCTGTCTTTTGCATTTTTAATTGAGTATTTTACATAAACCCTTTTTTTTTTCTTTCTTAGTATATCAGTTATACTCTTTTTGTTTTACTTTTCTACTGGTTGCCCTAGACTTTGCAGTATAAATTTAAAGCTAAGCCAAGTTTACTTTCAAATAACACTATACCTCTTCCTGGGTACTGTGAGTACCTTATAATAATAAAATAATCTTAATTTATCCCTCCTATCCCTTGTATCAGTACTGTCATTATCTTCACTTTTATGTAAACATTCATAATTGAATACATCATTGGTATTATTACTATGAACAAACTCTTATCTGTTAGATCAACCAACTATTTTTAAATGTTTGTATTTTACCATAACTTATTACTTCTTTGAAGCCCTTTCTTGCTTTATGTAAATCTGAGTTTCTGGCATGTTACTTTTATTTTTTGTTGCAAGGCAGGTTTACTGGCAACAAATTCTATCCATGTTTGTCTAAGAAAATCTTTACTTTTTCTTTAATTTGTTGTTGTTGTTTTTAAAGACATTTAGAGTAGTTTTAGTTTCATCTCCTTTATTTCTAAAGGATAATTTCACAGGGTACTGAATTCAAGGTTGATGGATATTTTTTCGCAGCACTTCAGAAAATTTTCCTCCACTCATTTCTTCCTTGAATGATCTCTAAGAGGAAGTTGAGTGTAATTCTTTTTCTTAATCTCTCTATAGTCCTCAGTTGCTGAAATCTGAGTTGTCTATTTTCCCCTTAAGATGGACACGTGCATCAACCATAAAACACAATTCATGTTATTTTATGTCTCATTTCCTTCTTGAAATTCAAGATAATTCTGGTTCCATTTGAGTTACCTTTTTCTGAAACGAATGGTTTTAAATTGTTGACTAATTTCCTGATCTGGGCATTTAAGTGATAATATTTGGTTTCCGTGTCTCCTACTTCTCTTGACTCCATTATAGCATTTTATTATAGTACGTATCCATATATAAATTATGAGGTCAAAAAAGTATATCTGCAGAGAAGTGGGTTAATATGTTTATTAATAAGGATTTCTCTTTGACTTTGTGCCCAATTATGAAAGATAAATTTTCCTAAGAAATTTGAAATTCAGAATGAGAAAAATCATCTGCATATAATGATCTCTCTGATTATACCATATGATTTCTAATATAGAGGAAGATTCTTTTTTTTTTTTCTGTGCTCTTTGAGCGCTTACATTTCCTGCACTGTTTTTTAAATGAAGGAAAGACTTTCTATAGTAAAAATCAACCCCAGCATGCGATTAAAATTGCTAAGAATCCACCAAACAAAATATCAATGTTAAACCCTGCAGTTTATCTTTCCACTTTCATAGGATGTCTAAGGAAATAAATTTATTTTTCCCTAAGACAAATGTATACATATCTAATAAAAACTGATCCAGATAAGAGTGTTATTAGAAAATAAGTATTTTGCATAAATCTCTTCTATATTTGATGAAAACAACTAAATTGGGTAGTATTACCATCTTGTGATGAAAGGATCATTGGTGAGAGGAAAAATATGAGGCTAAAACTTTTGGTTGCTGAGCTATAAAATAACAAATTAGTCTGTGTGAAGGAAATAGGCCGGAATCTTACTTCAATAATTTCCCTCATAACTGTGGGGTTTTGTTAGCAAATATGCCCAGAAATTGCCACCCATACACAGAACAGTTCATCTACAAGAATTAATATAGCCATGGAACATATTAGAAGACATTGAGCATGTCATTACTATTCTTTTGGGGAATGACTCCTCCAAACATTCTAGATTCGGGTTTATTTCTGGCTTGTCCAAATAGGGCTTAAAACCTATTTTGGCCAAATTATACCCCAGGTCACTGAGCTTATTTCAGATAAGGGCATGTGACCCAAGTCAATCCTGGGACTTATGCTAAACAGTTGGGTAAGAGGTGCTTGTATTAATCAGGTTTGACTTGCCTATGTTTGGTAACACATAAACCCTGAAATTTCAGTGAATTCATACACACACACACACACACAAATTCTCAATTATGCACAGTCTAATATGGGTTGAATGATCCTTATACATCTATGGCTATATTACCCAAAACATGTGCATCCCCAAGATACAACAGTGGATGAAAAGCTGAATGATCCAGCAAGAAACTCTTAAGACTAGGCTTGGACATACATGATCTGTGACTACCTTTCAGTGACCAGCATTTCACTGTAACTCTACATTTACTGATAGGGAGGCTGAGAAATTTCACTGTCTTCTTTAACTATCTGGTGAAGAGGACAGAGTGTGGTAAATACATGGCACTGTTTCTGACTCGGTGCTCTTACACTGAGGTTGCTAGCCTCATAAAATATAAGCCCAGAGTAGCTGGTGATCTATTTTATATACCATCAAAGAGCCTACCTCTGAAGTCAACATCAAAGAAAGCCAACCTGAGACATGAATAAAATGTTACATTCATGTAAATGTTGGAGTCTTTAGATCTGCATACCTGTGTGCTAATAAATTGTTCCAATCATTTTATTGTTGATCTAAGTCAGGTTGAGTTGGAGTTCTGCTTTATGCAACCAAGAATCATCATTAAATTGGGAGCTTTGGCCACATATCTGTAGGCTGGCTAAAACAAGATTAGTCAATCAATCAATCAATTTGTCGATGAAATAGCTAGCAACTCTTTCTTGAATATTAGCTAAGTTCTCAGCATGCCTGATGACTTGTACTCATCTGTCTAACTTTGTATCAGTGTTACCTCCTCAATGAAGTCTTACCATAAATCTCCATAAAGATTCTATTATCAATTTAGATCTGACAGATAGAGTGGGGTAGTGGGTGGGTAAGGCAGAGGCTCTGGAGCTAAACTGTGTAGCTCAAATCCTGGTTTTGCCCTTTTTCACAGCACCATAGTGATATTTTTGTTTTTAGAATTACAATTTTTTTTTAAATATTTAAAACATCAGGGATCTAGAAACTTTAAGAGAGAAGGGTTTGGTTAAGGAAAGAGAACAAAGGATTTTGAAAAATACATTGCTGGTTTTGCCTTTTACTAGATGATTTACCCTCGAAATTGCAATTAAATCTTCCTGTTCTTCAGCTTCTATCACAGTAAAATGAGGGTAATATAACTTGCTGTGAGAACTAAAGGAGTTAAGACATAAAAATCTTAGAATAATTCCTGACACTAGGTAAGCACTTAATAAACATTATTATTCAATTAAAATGCATTTGTTAAAATATATATCCATAATTAACAGGGACTATTTTAATTTTACTGATTTTTAAAATCTCCACTGCCTATAACTGTGTCTGAGACATGAAAGCACTTTTTTAATCTTTTTCTCTAAGGTACTCCTACTGAGTAAAATTTCACCATTGAGTTAACTCAGAAATAGTTGTGTCTTTCTCATATTCAACCTATATCTGGTTGCCTTCATTATACTTACCTGTTCTTGGTCTAATCATTTGTATATACAATAGCAGACTCAGTGTTGTTCACAAATATTATAGAAGACCAGCCTGTACAATGTATTCTAGAAAGAATAAGTTAAGGGAACATTTCTGAGAGTTATGATTTGTCTTCCAACACCTCACCAATGCCTGCTCAAATGACAGGCTAATCATCAAGGATGGTGCTGATGTTTGTATATTATGTAAATAAGCCCTTTGTTGGTTATAAGTATACAAAATACATTTTCCCACATGGGATAGATTTCATGTTCCTAATGGTATCCTCAGATGAGCAAAGCTTCTTAATTTTATGATAGTCCAAATTATTAAACTTTTTAGTTAATAATTTACAGTTAATACTCTTTTGTCCTTTTAAAACGCCTCATTTAACCTATAGTTTTGAAGACACTTATCTGTATTTTCACCCAAAGCTTTATTGTTTTACCATTCATATCATTTTGCAATACTATTGATTGTTTTACAATGTCATAGCATTTTCCATTCAGATCTGCAAACCCCCTTCTGACATAAATTCTGCTAAAACAGCCTTCCATGGACCAAGAAGAGAAATGTGGTGTGAGGTGGGTGACAAAATGTCTGGAAGCAGCAGACAGATGATATGTGGGAAGAAAAAAGAAAGTTATAAAAGGCAAGTAGGCAAGAAGGAAATCCGTGTGCCTACTTTTGGGAGCTTGCTCAGGTGAGGGGAGGTAGTCATATTTAGGGATGTTATGGGTCTACAGACCATCCAGGTAAGGTTTTCATGTAGTACAGACACTGTCCTATGAATGGGTGTCAGGGGAATTGTACAAGTCAGGTGTGGAAGGTCCTACTTGTGTAGCCAGAGAAAATCATGTAACACAAATCTTCAAGTAGCCATAAAAACAGACAAACAATTTTTAGAATGGTGAAACAAAATTCTCTTAACTCCACCAATAGATTCTGCTTGGGCTTGTAAGACCACGTAGTCCAGGCTTTCCAAACATTCAGTGCCGTCGTGTTTAGACTTCCCTGTGGCTCTTATACCAGCCATTCTTGTACCTTCCTTCTCTCTCCTTAACCAAATCCTTCTCTCTTCAAGTTTCTAGATCCCTCTTAGGCTCTGGATTTTATTTTTAAAGAGACCGTAATTCTGAAAACAAGATTCTGTATCTACGAAATCTGAAACTTTGGGGTTGAAGCCAGAATTCTTCAAAAGAGTCAGGCTCAGCCAGAGCTGAGAATCACTGATCTCATCTAATCCCTAAACCACATGAGGCACAAATTCTTCTAAACTAGACCCGCTTGTGTATTTCAATGAGATGAAGGACACAAATGTAACAAATGTCATTGACTCTTATCCCTACTTGTGAAACAAGATCTTGTTTTATTGAGAATTCTTTTGAAGATGTTTTTCGTCCCAGATGTGAGTGGTACATGTGCACACGCTCTGGTCAGAGTAGATGCAGGAGCATTGTGTTTGGTGGGGGGTGGGGCACTTATTGAAGATGCTGTGAGTGGAGGCAGGGAAACCAGCCTGCAAGCAGGGCCATTCATCTCAAAGAGAGCCCTTGGGCAGTGCTGTGAGGACACTCTGGTCAGAACTCGGGGGCCCAGATAGCTCCGACCTCCCAGTCCCTTGCCCAGGCCACTGCGGTTGCTGAGTGACTTCTCAGCCTTCCGTTGCTCACCAGCCCGTGTTTTATTAGCTTTAGGCGCATCTTTATGAAATTGTTTGGGCAGAAGAAATATTTATACTTTTCTTTCCTCTTTTAAACAGAGAGGGATCTAAAATGTAAAAGTTGACTTTGAAAAAGAGTGCAAAATCTTTTAGCTATGCATAAAATTACTAAAGATTAAAGTCATAAAAATGCCAACTGTCTTTTAATGTTATTTTGGATTATTTGACTCGTGTTATAAATTGAAATTAAAAGTGATGTCTTATACCGGGAAGGCTATGTGCAAGTTTAAGCCCCAACAATTTTTTCTCTCTGGAGCTCTAGGCAGTCATCACTGCATACTCTAATCTGCTCTCTCCTATATTACACGTGGAAGTCATTAATTGGGTCTATTTTATTTAAAAAAAATTAAACTGAAGAGAAGGCATCCACTGTGCCCAATAGGTGTCCTTTTGTGAATGTTAGGCTGGCATTGTCTGATAGCAGATGTTATGGCGCTAATTCTCTATTCCCCTCAGTTTCTATGTAGAATTGACTTCCATACAAGGAAATTTAATTTCTAATAAGTATGGCTGTAATCCCTGTATAGGGCTTTTGCGACTATTTTTAAAAAGCACATTTGCAGTTACAGGCTTCATGGGCTATGAAAGGACTAAGAGTCAGGGTTACAATTTTCTCTTAGCTTCTTCATTGTCATATGAAAGCTCTTATCTAAAGGACTGGCGCATGGTAAGGCATGAATAAAAGCAAAAAGTTAAAAAATAAAGCTACTATATGACCCAATCGTTCTACTCCTATTTATAAACCCAAGATAACTGAGAACTTACTTACACAAACTGTTGTAAACAAAAGATTACGGCAGCATTATTCATAATAACCATGAAGTTGAAATGACCCAAATGCCTATCAGCTGATAAATAGATGAACAAAATGTGATATATCCATATAATGGAATCTTATTCTGCCAAAAACATTAGCGAAGTACTGATACATGCTACATACGATATGAATGACACTGAAAATATTATGCGAAGTGAAAGAAACCAGGTATTGTATGATTTAATTGCAACAAATTCAGAGCTATAAGCTCAGTCACCATTCCTGAAAACTGGTTTGTTTTCAATGTTAGAGTTTGGGAGTTCTAAATCTTTGTTATGCTAAACAAGCTTAGAAACATCCTTGATACCTTTGTAGCCCTTCCTCCTTACATCTAACTCATTATCAGTTCCTGGTGATTCACAATATCTCTTGATTGTGTTGCTCAGGCAAATAATTGCAATCTTTTGAGATGTAGTAGTTCCTATGACTCCAAATCCCATAGTGGTGATACCCTGTAACTCTACACTGACTTTGCCTTCTTAAAGTCGATCATGTTAGAAAGTACTTTTTGTTATGGTTTAATAAGCTCAGTTAGCTCTAATGATATATATTCTTTCTTCTGCAAAGATAATTTCCATAATTGTAGGTTCAAGTAAATTTTATGTTTATTACTTTTGCTTTTTTCTCTGTTGAGACATACTGTCAATTTAACATAAAATCAATTTTTTTCTTACCTTTCTCATGGAAATGAATTATCTTTTCTGCTATTCTACTTAGTCTGCAACAGAGAGCCACATGCAAAGAGGCTCGATTTCATGCTGTTTTAGGGCCATTCCACTTTACCTTGATAAATCACATAGGCAAAAGTCATTTGTCAAAAATACATTTGCTTGAATCAAATTTGCTTTGCATGCAGGGGGTGGTAGATTCATATCTATCTTTCACTAAATAATTTATCAAACTCTGATTTGTTTGAAATATAATGAAAAAATTCATAAAAATAAAACAAAATTTTCTGTACCCAGAAATCATTTATTGGATAAAATGTACAGCTCATTACAATATCACAACACCATTATACTGATTACAATAGTTAAGAGGTTGGTGGTCCATTTCAAAGTAGACACAATAAATTTAATATAATTTTATAAATTACTTCAAATGGTTCATATTCTTTACTTCTTCCAACTTTCCAATTTACTATTCACTCCATGCCTCTTTTCTTGTATGAAATGAGGAGAAAATAATACTAATCTCATGTGACAAAAGTTTTGGTTTGTTGGGTTTTGTTTGTTTTTATTTTAGTATTTATTGAACTTCAGTACTTGAGGAAATATGTCTACACTATCAATGCAATGCTCTTGTGTATGAAAGCAAAAGACAGTACTTATTATTTACAAAACCCTAAGGGCTCTTTAGATTTTGAGAGAGAGAAAAAATCTTGTCCTTGTTTGAAATAATTTGTAGACTTGACTATGCCCTTAGGGCAGGTGAGCTGGTACATGTTCCTGCCCCAGCCAAAGAAGTCCCAACAAGTTGAGGAGTCACTATGACATAGTGGCTAAATGTGCAGGCTCTAAAATTTGGCGCTTCACCTTTGAATCATGATTCTGGCATTGATTTAGTTGTGTGACCTTGGATAGTTAACTTGTCTGCCGTTTTAGTTTTCTCGCGCAACATACATCATAATGGTGTGTGTGGCTTAGAATTCATGGAAGAATTAAATCACAGAATAATGTACCTGATTCTTACTAGGCACTCAACTAGGAGGGACTAAGGGTAGCTCCACCGACTACATAGCTCCATGCATTTGGTCAAAAAGAACACTGAATCAGCCACTACTTCACTACCTCCCTTTCAGCTGAAATTGACTGAGGGCATCTACCTTCTGCCTGGCCCTAACTGATTATTAAGACATTCCTGAGCACCTGGAATTTACCATATTTTTCACTCCATTAGACGCATTTTTATCCCCAAAAGTGTGTGTGTGGGAGGGGGGAATGTCTGTGCATCTTATGGAGCAAATATTGCATCACAGACCATGATGTGTATTACTTGACCTGTCAGCGGTGGCGACAGCTGTTAGAATAAGAAGCAGTGGACCAATGCAAAACCCCTGAGGATGCTTAAATGTCCCACTTTATTGCTGAATCTCAGGGTGTCTGGTCAGTATGAAGATAGCGAAGAAAGTGATCGCAGTGATTGTGAGCAACTGAGCTTCATAAATCCTGACACTAGCGATGATGAGTTCTTGGGGTTCCCAGAAAACTAGAAGAGTACTTGAACCTTAAAGTCTCTCCTCATTTGTGAATGACAGTAATGATGGTTCTTAATACCGCTGTTGGCTGCTGTTCACTTTACATGGTTGAAATATTATTCTGTTATATTTTATTAAATATTTTAGTACACCATTTGATTCAGAATTTTTTTTTCTTGTTTTCCTCCTCTAAACCTAGGTGTGTCTTATGGTCAGTTGCGTCTTACAGTGCAAAAAATATGATAATTAGCACTTCCATAGTGCTAGTTCATGGGAGCCATAATGACTCTTGACCTGGCATTAGTCTTTTGTGTGGTTTGGATGTAAATATATATGTGATTTGACAGCTTTCTCAACCTCATCTTCTTCCCCACTGGTTTTGCCCCTATGATGAGCATTTTCCTGTTGGCTCCTTGGCCCTAGACCTGATTTTCCAGACATAGTTTCTGAGTGCTTGCCTACTTGACAAGGTCCTTGACATTCCATCTACCCTGATCTTGCTATGGACTTCTCCTGCAAAAATGAATTTTCCCCCTATATCATCAGCCGTGATCTGGCTACTTGGGGTAACTGGACCAATTACCCAGAACCACAGTAATTCCATGCATCTACATGAAAGGAAGATCTTCTTCCTCCTGGGATACTGTTGCCATTTCTAGGGTAAATTGCCATGAATATTGGAACATTTCTGAAACTCCTCTGTTTACTATACTTGGGACTTGTGTTGTGGAAGGCTAGCTAGTTCAAGGGTACTTGTTAGGCTGGTCATTCTCTAGGCCCAGACAAGACTTTTTCCCACCTGCTTCGGGTCAGAATGTAATATTCTTGTTTGCATTTTAGTCAACCTCCATGTAGTCATTACATAAATAAAGGGTATTAAATTTTCCTTTGATCCCCTTTTTAGGCTGTGTTAGAATGATTTGAATGATGGCATCTATAAAACTCAGCTTTTAAAAATAAAATAAAGGACCCATGGGCATGGGCAACAGTGTGCGGATTGATTGTAGTGTGGGGGGAGCAGGTAGGGGAGAGCAATGGGGGAAAAATTGGGACAACTGTAATAGAAAAATTATTTAAAATAAATAAATAATAGAAATAACTTTAATTCTTCTTTTCTGTGCCACAAAATCTCACTATCAATGAGAATTCTAAATGTCATAGAATATTTTTCCTATATAGGTTAGATCCTCTTACTATACTTCTTATAGTATAGTTCTGCTACTGAAGAATTCTTTCAGCGTTTGCATTTCTGAAAAGTTCTTTATTCTGCCTTCATTTTATAAATTTTATTGAGATGCAAATTACCTGTATTCAATAAAATACCTGTGTTTAATGTGTGCAATTGGATAGGTTTTGCTAAATGTACACGCCCAGACAGGGAACATGATATTTATCAATCCCAAATGTGTCAATGTTCCTGTTTTGTTCTGATTTATAATTATATATATGTATATCTTCTTTTCCTTTGCTGGCATATATCTCCTAAAAACCTTGATATTTCCTAAGAAAGCCATAAATGTGTCTTTCGTTATGTTAATGAGATTACTTTCAGAAAGCCCCTAAGGTGGGGGTTAACAGTCACTGGAGCCAAACTTGTGATTAGAGGGTTGAAACTTTCAGTCCCACCCCTGACCTCCAAGGAAGAAGTGAGGGGCTGTGTGAGTACAGCAAGAAACTGCATCAGATTTGGTGTTAACCTTGAACACTCCTCAATGGAAACTATTTAAATGATTCAGAAGGCCCCAGCTATAGGTAACTGGTGATTGGCAGCTTCATCACAACAACGAGTCCACTCATGCATCAGGTCCCATGCAGAGTTTTTCAGCAAAACATCAAATCACCCAGGTGACTCAGACCCCTACAGCTCAGATTTGGTGCCCTGGGACTTCTGGCTTTACCCCCAAACTAAAATCATTTTTGACAGGAAAGAGGTTTCAGACTGTGGATGAGTTTCAGGAAAATACAATGGGGCAGCTGATGGCGATTGGGAGAACTGTGTGAGGTCCCAAGCTGCCTACTTTGAAGGGGACTGAGGTGTCACTGTCCTATGTACAATGTTTCTTGTATCTTGTATCTTCAAGAAATGTCTCTATTTTTCATAGTATGTGACTGGATACTTTCTGGACAGGCCTCATATATCAATTGTCTCATTTAAATTTTATCTTCTTATAAATATTTTTGTCAGACCTGTCCTAAGGGCCAATCTTTTACACTAATTAACTTCTTTGAAGACCCTATTTCCAAATGTAGTCTCGTTTGAGGTAATAGGGATTAGGGTTTCAACATATAAATTTGGAGGGAGATAAGATTTATCCATAACAATAATGTTATTACTTTTTATGTAGATTCCAGAAAATCTGCATAAGACAGGTCTTAAGCAAATAGGAATAGTTTTAATTTTTCCTTTTCATTTTGTATGCTTTTTTTCCTGATAGTTACGGGAAGAAGGTAAACATAGTCCCTATTACTCTCTAGTGGCCCAGGTAGAAATCATGTAAAGCTGCTTTGCCCAGAACTCTGGGACATACTCTAAGTTGATGAACAGATATTATTTTAGACTGCATCCCAGAGAGAAGGAAAAGAAAAAAAATATATCAAAGAATGGCAAAAATGAAAGCAGATTAGCTAGAAAGCAAGTTCAGAGATTTGTGGAATGAAAGTATGAGAAGAATCAATGGGAAAAATGTACAGAAACTGTATATGGATCTCACTGAATGAGAAAAGAGTACCAGCTTATTACTAGATCTCATTATCTGAAGAAAAAAAAAGTAGAATTCTCTATGCCTTCAGTATGGTTACCATGGGAAACCATAGACATTTCCTTTTGCACAAAGTGACAAAAGGATATACAAAGAGTAGAAGAACAAAAATGTCCACACTGTCATTTACTGAGACCCTGGTGCATAACAAAACCTGTGGACAACTAAATATACTGCATATTATTTAGCTCATATTATCTTCACCATAATCCTAGATTATAGGTGTCATTTTATCTTCTTTTATACAGATGAGTAAACCAAGTCTTGTCCAAAGTTTTACCATTATAAAATGACAGCTGTGAAATTTGAAGACAGGTGTATAAAATTAGAATCTTAATTCTTTTATTGTATATCTAAGATATTGTATGAAACAAATAAAGAATTTTTTATATGTAACTAATAATTTTAGAAGAGAAGATTTTCTAATGCTATGATATATTTGGTGCAAATTATGTTATAACCTTGGATTTGAATCTAAAATGTATATAAGAAAAATATTAAAGGAGTATCTGAAATAAAAAGGAAACATGGAATAAATAAAATTATATGCAAGTTATCACCTTTCTTTTACTTAAGATAAAATTTAAAATCAGCATACTAGAATAATATAATATTAAAATAAGTTGCAATAGTCATCTATTTTTTTATTTTATTGAATTGGTACCTGAGGCTTTTATTTAATCATATTTGTACTAGTAGTCTTAAACGAATGAAGATGGAGCAGACTTTGCACATTTAAAATGACAGGAACAGATAAAAATTGGTATGATAGAGAGAGACTGATTTTCAGGTGTTATACTTCATAGAAGTTAATTGAGCAAGATGGCATTGATTAATGGTTGAAGGCAAGGAAGTCTTTTGGAAAAGTAAGTACAACCAAATCAGTCATTCATGGAAAAATAAAACAGGGAGAGAGAGGGTCAATCGGTAGGAAGATATCTCTCTCCATTGTCTGTTATGCTACCACATTGTCACCAAGCTCTAATCTTAAGATAAAGATACATGACAAATTAGTTTCTTATCATTTACATTATGTGTCGTGACCTGTGTGTTTAAGATAAGAAAAGCAAATCTCATAACCATTTCATGCAGTAAATTAATAGTGGTTTATGGATAGCTAGATTTTGAATAATATCGAAAGACGAGTACTATTGGGCCAAAGTTGAGTGACTAATTCAAGACAGGGATATAGATGGATCTAACTAATGTATAGCACCCTCAGAGTTGGCAGATAAAGAACATGTGCCCAATAACTCTTTGTGAATGAGAGGAAGAAAGAGAAATAAAAGAGGGAAGGGATGGAATGGATAGACTCAAGACTCAGGTCCTGTGTACATATTCTACACCTTTAGAACAATCATTTTGTATTCCAGTTTTGAGCTATAAAATTAAGGTATTTTAAGTGACATGCCTCATTACACAACATACGTAAATCACCAATTTTAATTCTGCAAAGCATTGTAGGCATCATCCATCATCGTCTATATTTTACAAAAGAGAAAATTGGAATCCAGCAAAATTAATAATTACTTGAGATTATATCATTAGCTAACATGAAAACTGAGATTATAATATAAATTTTCTGACTATTTAGTAGGTGGTCTGCTTTTCTTGTACATAAAGCCCATGGAATCAATAGCAATAAAACTCTGATTTTATTTTCTTTTTGTTTACAGCCTGATTTATATCTTATCTATTTTAATCCATTTTTCAAATATATATTAAAAACATACTCCATGCCACCGAGAGATGACCAAATAGCTTAAATGAAAAAGACAAGACATCGTCTCTGCTTTGAATTTCATTTTTAAAATTCTCATTATAAAAAGTCCTTGAGAAGAGAAGTGGAGTAGGCTCTTTGGCCTACTACAGATGTTTATATTCCATTTTTAATTCAGACACTGAAAGCCCTCACTAAGTTGTTACAGATGAGAATCTGAGAAAGTTTTACTTCAATTTCAGTATTCCTACCAATCCAGGATCATTGGTTTATATCAGTTCTTAACCATTTTAAAGGAAATTAGATAACAATAAAATTCTGATGAAAGCTATAGACTTGCTTTCTAGAAAAAAATACATTTGTGAATTTTAGTCATTCTAGTTTTGGCCTGCACAATATCCATCCCCATATCTAGTAAAAAGCAGCTTCCTTTTCTTTTTAGGAGATTCTCCCTCCATTTATCTGTCATTGTGATTTGGTGCAGGGATATTCTCAACTTTCTGGCCACAGTGTTTGTTCAGGAATGATAATTGATCCAAGTGGGCACATTCTGAAGAGACTGTGATAAAGAACCCTCTCCTTTGGCTGAATTCATACAAGACTCCTAAGGTTTGAGCCCCTAGGGCGATCATGTGGAGAGGCGCGCCTATGTGAAATCCGCACACCGGGAAGCAGAAGCTAGAGGAAGAGTACATCAGCAGTCTGATGAAATCCCTTGAGCCTGTGGATCTTGCCTCAAGCTGGAGTTCTACTCTTGAAATGATCTTACATGGAAATCACTACATTCCCATTTTTGCACAAGCCAATGTGAGTTTCTGGCACTTGCAACACCGTGTTCCCCTAAGCTGCGATCCAAACTGTACAGCGCAATATCCATTACAGGAAGACAATATAATGGCTCTAAATAGCTTTGAAAGAGACTAAGTTTTTTGAAAGAGCTTTTGGGAGTGAAAACCAGTCAGAAATCAACAGAGGCGGTGATAGGAAATTATGAAAAGAGCTGCTGTCGCAGCTTCTCAGAGCAAAGAGCAGGCAAATTATAGCTAAGAGCTTCAGGAAGTTGACAAGAGTCTCCACAGCCATTACAAGCACAAATTATGTGCAAGGCTTTTTACTAATTTTATCAAAAGAGATGAAAAGATAAGACATGGCATCTGCTCCAGAAAACCTATGATCTGGAAGGAAAGAAAACATGTAAGATACAAACCATGCAACAGGGCTGAAAGCCAAATAAGTAACATGGATAAGGTTCCCTGTAAGAGTTAACAGAAAAGAGTAAAAGAAAATAGAGATATGGGAACACTTCCTAGAGGAGGTGGCATTTGGATAGGGCCTTGAATGCTAAGCACAATTTTAATGACTTTGCTGTTAAAGATACTTGAGAACCAGAGGCAGAAGAGCACAGGCCTAAGTATAGACCAGCACTAAGTATATGATGTGTATCTCCCATAAGGCTTGTTACCAGGAGTCAGTATTTAATAAATGGCAACTGCTTTTATTATTACATTTGTTATTTTCTCTCCTCATGGAGGATACATTACAGATGGAGAATCAAATATGTACGAAGGCTGATCTAGATGTAAAAATGAACCCAGAATACAAGACAGAGACAATTAAGTCCAAATTTACTTATTCATCCCTTTAATCAATACATACTGTACAGTTATTTATCAGGCAATGTGCTAATGTCTGGGCATCGTGTGGTAAGTGAACCCTGCCATCTGTCTCAGGGAACTCACATGCAAGCGGTGCGGATGACTGAGGGTTTCCTGATCCCTCTCACAGCTGGATCCTTCTGGTTTTCCATACACAAACCCTCTTTTCATAACAGTCGGGATTTTTAATCCCAGTTGGAATCAAGAGGAAATTTATATAAGCCTTCTTTGAACGATTGGCTCAAGTCTGCCTGGAGATGTCAGAAAACAGTGTGCTGCTGACACACGGATTTCTTTGAAGTTCACCTCACTGTGAGGCACAGTGCCCAAGGATCCTGCCTATGAGATGGCCCAATCCTTCAGTCTTATTGCTTTAAACACTCTCTAGCCTAGGAACAGAAGAACGTGGCTGAAATGAGGTCTGTACCCATTTGAGACCATTCTGATGGCAGTTTAAGGCATAAACAAAAACCTCTTGGAAAAATTAGTTTTCTTTAAACACACATACACAACCATGCACATGCACATGGTACACATATATGCACACATATGCACATTTACACATATAATTTACCAAAAACAGTGGTTACTCTATTGGTAATCTCTGGAGCATAGGCTCCTAGAAGAGTCTGTTGGTTTGTTCTTTTAATTTCCATTTTTCTTGCTTATAATGTTTTCAGTGAAGTTCAGAGAATAAGAAATAGCTCCTTTAGTAAACATTCTTAACCAAAGGAAAAATTTATTCTGACTTGTCTGTGTAAGAATGTAATTTTATAGTCTTTTGTATCTTTCCTTTCACTTTCTGTATTTCTCTATGTCCTTTAATAAAATAATATTCATTATTACCAAATTATCTTCCCTATAACTCTAAGAGTAGTTACTACCACTAACTCCATTTCAAAGAATAGAAAACTTACGAAGACATTCTGTAACTTATCAGCTGTGGGTCAGCTGGGATCAGCAGAGTGGTTCATACTCAGGGTATCAAATGAAGTAGCCCCAGTTAGCCAAAGACTACTGGTACGAAGACCAAGCTTCTTCACTCTGTGTCTAGTGCCTCTTGAAGTGGGTGGGACAATTTTTGGCTCTTTGGACGTCTTTCTGTCCACACAGCATCTCTATGTGACTAGCTTGAGCTTTCTCAAAGCATGTTGATCTCAGGATATTTGTATTTCTTTCCTAGAGGCTATGGAACACATATTTATAAAAACCAAGACCCCAGATGAACAAAAATCTTATGACCTATCCTTGCCACATATCATTGGTTAGACACAAGTTATAGGGCTGGCCAAGTGCCAAGTGATGGGGATTACAATGAGTGGAACTTGACAGGCATGGTTTCCTGATAGGTCATGTTTGCAGATTAGTTACTTTGAAAATATAAAGAAAAATAACCCCCTTTACCTTTAATTCTAATGGTTTTTCTCTGATCCTAATTACACTCAGTAACTTTCCCATTAACTGTTAATGGAATCAATGCTATGTCAATAGGGAACATAAAATACTAAGAAAGAGCTTTGGCAAAATGACATATTATTAGTTATAAAGATTGGAAGCATTTAGCATTTTTACAGCGTTTTTCATACTTTGAGGGTTCTGAGAGTTGATTCAAGCATATATCCCAATCCTAATGGACATTGTGTGTGCTTCTCTTTGTCCTACGTATATGTTCTTGCTTGTATAAGCAAAGTATCTGCTCTGTGTGGGTCTTGGGCTTTGTATCAGTATATTGATAAAGCTCTTGCCTCTCCTGCTGAGACAAATGCCAGTGGTCTAGGCAGGCTTTTTGGGTTCAGAAATGCTAAAATCAGTATCTTCTGTTGCTGGAGAGTTTATTTATTCCCTGAGTATTCTTTGGCTCATTGAGGAGGCTTCTACTTTGGCAGGTTCTCCCCTTGGGAGGCCCTTCTTTCTAGCTCTATCAGTTTTTCACTTGGCTCTATTTTCATAGTCTTTCAGTGCTTCTGAGAAAGATTAATTTTTTTCTTCTTCAAGCATCTGAGCTCTTTTGCCCAAATCTTGGTTGTGGGTTAACCTAGAATAATGATGGTAGAATCTGGTTGGTGCAGATTCTGTTTTTTTGAACACTCTCTACTATAAAACCATGTCTGACATATCTATTCACTATTTGTGTGATTAAACGATAATATCAGTACTATTTATTGGGTACCATTTATTGAGTACTCCTACATCAAAATTTAAATAAGTTTATTTACTTGAAATGTCTTTACTTATTATGTAATCCTACACAGTTATTACTATTTTGTTTTCAAACTTTACAGATGAGAAAACTGCGACTTAACAAGTAAAAGAAATGTTACACAGGCAGTTCTGAGTCTGATACTCAAAACCAGGCAATTGATTCTAAGCATGTACTTCTAGCCATATGCTAATCCTCATTCAAGTAAACGCTCTTGAAACTCCAGTCTGGGAAAATGTTATAATTGGTGGAGTTTTCTTGTTTGTTTGTTTTGTAACAGTAGTCCCTCGCTATATTGTGGTTCATTTATTGTGGCCTCACTGTATCGCGGAATTTTAAAAAATATTATATTTAATTATTTATTGCAGATTTTTCGCAATATCGTGGGATTTTGTGGTACTGTATATGTAGTTACGCAGGTTTAAGAGTGTAGAATAAATATAAGGTTCCTATTTTGCAGGGGGTTCTGGAACCTAATACCCGCAATAAGTGAGGGAATACTGAATTTCTTTTTTAATGTGCCATTTGGAAAACTTCATAATGCTCAAATTGTCTTGATAACCAAAGCTACAAGGCAGAGAAATGCCTGGTTTTTCCATTCATCTTTCTTTCTCTTTTCCTTTTGAAATGAGGACTAGTATCTCCATTTTTGTGATTGTTTTCTATTCAGTTTATAATGTTTTATTTTTATTAGCATACTATAAGCTTGAGATTTTTATTTTAGCACAAATTATAATAAAGTAGCAGTCATCACATGGGCTTTTTTTTTTTTTTTTTTTTTTTCTCCTTAAGGAATTGGAAAATTTCAAGACTTGGCAAATTCTGCAACATTTGGAAAAGTTTGTCATAGGACATTCCAAAGTGTAACTAGGAACCAAAAAACAAACAAACAAGAGTAACCTCTTTCTCTGACTTCTTACCAGTGGCCTCCTGAGGTTCCTTGAACACTCCTCTCATTTTGCAATCTATAATAATGATTTATAATGATAAATTAATAAATTATTATAGCATATTCTCAAGCATGTTTGGATTAAAAGTAAGGCATTTCAAGTGATAATATTTGTATTCATTAGAGTTCCCCTGAGAAAAAGAATAGAAGTAATAGGAGCTATTAGTTAATATAAGAACACTCACAATTTTATATGTAATATATATAATTTGGAGGCTAAAAAGTTTAGACCCAGGAGAGTCAGTGGTGCCAGTTTTAGTCCAGGTTCAAAGGCAGAAGACTGATGTTCCAACTCAAAGACAGCCCTTCAGAAAGAAAAAAAATATTTCTTACTCAGCTTTTTATTCTATTCAAGCCTTCATTAGATTGGATGAGGCCCACCCAGGTTGGGAGGGATAATTACTTAACTCAGTCTACAAATCCTAATCTCATCCAGAAACATGCCCAGAAATAATATTTCACCAAATATCCGGCATCTCAGGGCTCAGTTAACTTGACACATAAAATTAACCCTCACAATATTTTAAGTCAAAGTATGAGCACTTTAGCATTTATGCCAACATTTAATCCTCACCTCCATCTTACAAAGCACATATATTGATGCCAATTTCACTTCAAAAATAAAAATAATAATAAAAACAAAACAAAACAAAACATTGTAACTGAGAAAGACCACCTAAATTGTTATATATGATAGAGCTGGTAAATAGGGCAATGTTATTCACTCTGCCTAACCACTACACTCAGTCCAAGTAAACCCACTAAAGGAAAAGAAGGGCCTCCCGAGTGCCAGTCAGCTACAGGAGCCACCCACTCTGCATACACTTAAGGTTGATAGAAAGTTAACTAAAATTCCCCCAGTTTTACTGAGGTTATG